>NW_021703777.1:119431137-120031137 GCF_005190385.1 Monodon monoceros
TATATATATATATATATATATATATATATATTACATGGTTTTGTGGGGATGGTTATTCCACTGGAGACCACAAAGTAACTGTCTCAAATAATTTTATTATTTTTAGACAAATGTGAAAATATAGACTTAATAAATAAGGTTAAGGTAATAATTTATTAAGAAAAATATTCTTTACAGAAGAAGAAGAATTTGTTATCATAGTTTGTTTAGTTACAACCCTAAGTATAATTTATGTTTTGATTCATAAATATTTTATTTAAATTTAATATTAAAGCAACACATCTGCTCTATCAAGTACAGCATATCTGTATCTATCTGAGTAACTTTAAAGGTTTTTTTGATTGTTTGTTTGACTTTTAAATACACCCTTCTGCCTAACTTTTATTAGTGAATTGCCAAATTATTTGAAGGTAATTTTTCTCTTGTGAAATAAAACATATCTTTTAATTGTAAGCATATTGTTTTCTAAACTACACAATATACTTTTTAAAATAATGAAGTATTGAGATTTCTTTTTAATCTATTATTTTAGCTTAAATATAGAATTAATATAATTGATTAGAATAAGTATCATTATTGAGAGAGACCATTTTCTTTTATGTCTTTATGCAAAGGTTTATGTGGGAGAACATTAATATATTTAAAAGCATTTTTGTGAATTAAATGACATCATATATATATAAATGTTTTATAATTATGCAAATATGAAATATTATGTGAGAATACTATTCTCATGACTTATAGTGGAAAAGATATATGAACATCATAGTATTCATAGCATTTCTGTAGTATATATTTGTCTAATCGAAAACAATAAAGAAAAGTAAGTGCTGTACTTCTTAAGCTGTAGGTGAATATGCATTCCAGTGGCATGAACAGTCCTATGTGAAGACTCAGTAACCCATTTATCTTTTAAATTAGCAACCACTTCAATGGTTAAATGAATATTTCTAAACCCAAAATTACCCTTCAGCATTACTGACTGGAAACTTAGTTAGTGTCCAAAACAAGCCTGTCACTAATCAACTTAGTCTCCAACGAAAGGAAAAGGAGGCATCAAATCTCAGCTGTGGATTTGTTCAGTTCCCTTATTCTAACCACATTAGTGCACTGTATTTTCCCACTTAGAGAAGCTTTTGTGTACTGAGCATGTGGCTGTTTAAATGCCCCAGCGGGGCATCGAGAGGCTGTGAAAAAAGGAAAAATTATTTGGAACAATTTACATTCGTTCAAGGGCAACGTTAAGCATTTTACAGCTGCTTTATTGCTATTCTTGTGCTGTTTAAGCTGTCTTTCATGTCAAAAGTCCTTTCCTGCTTACAGATCATCAGGAAGCATTCTGCTGCGTGCTGTTTGCCCAAGTTCCTCCAGGGCTCTGGGCCTTTGATCACGGATACCATTTGCAATCTGGTTAAAAATAGGAGGCTGCTGAGATAAGCCGGGGTCCTGGCAGTGAGGACCAGCCCTTTCCTTTTACTTTTTCAACTTTGTTCTATTGTTTTTTAATATGGGAACACATGATCCCTCACAGAAGAATCGTGTTCAGGAATTAGAGCACGCTTAGAGGTGTAAGAACTTTAAAGGTGAAGAGAGTTTATTAAAGATTTCCACTTCACGAACCCAGCCTCACCATTTCAGTAAGTTCAAGCTTTAAGAGACGTGATATGTTATTTCCTTTGGGTGTAACCCAAGCAATACTCGCTTCTCTTACATTGAAGATATACTACTTGTTACCCATTTTCTAGCTTCTGCTCCCAGTGTGGCTTTGAAACTAGGGGAATACCTCTTTTACGGGAAAAAAAATTATGATCACGATTGTTGTTAGCAAACCTAACGTGAAAGTGCAAGAATATAATTGAAATTACAGTTTGATAATGATCGTTATAAGGATCGAGCCAAAGAAAAATGACTCATTTTCATTTTCTATTTTACTTATTACTTATCAGTGCTTTCTTAAGTTTGGCTACTTACTGAAAACAAAAGCATGAGGGTTTATTGTATACGGTTTCTTGTTTAGTTTCTCTAAGAATTTCAATGCCCATAATTTTATTAATTTACAACGTAGGGAGATGGTGACTTGTTCATTATTGTTTGCTTAAGCAACAAATCAAATATGCCACAAAGCATGAAATTAGAGACTTATTTGGAAATAAAACATATTCGAGGTGGTAAAAATACCATAACTTTGAATACTAGAATATCAATATGATACTCAGGGTGAAATATTTAGTATGAAATGAAAGGTACTAGAAGGGGTCTTGGGAGTTTAATGAATTTCTCTGCCAGCAGGCAGGACCATTTATTTGTTCATTTACCCAAATAAAGATCTGTGCAAAGCCAAATGCTGTAATGTAAAGCAGGATATGAGGGTGCCGTCAAAGAGGCTAAAAGGGTGTTTGTTTTAATGGCACGTCCATTCTTGGCAGCTGTGGAGCCTGTGTACATTTTGCAGGGACAGGGAGGAATTAGTCAAAGGAAGCACTGTGGGAATAAATTTGGAGAGTGGGGCTGGGGAGTGAGATCTGAGGCGGAGGAATGAGTTTATACACATTTCGGGATAAAAGGGCTTTTGGAGTGTTACTGGGTCTGCAGGTGATGCAGTGATGCGTGGTCGGAGCACCGTGTGATGGGAAGTGTGGTGGGTGTGAGTAACTGGGCTGGGAGTGGAGGTTTGGGGGGAGTTTTCAGAGCTGGACAGGGGGTGGATCATGGACGACCATACGTGCTGTGCACATTGAATTCTATTACTATTCTTCTCTAATCGCAGTGTAATAAGTTTTGCTGCTGGGTTTTCTGTATTAATTCGTATTTTTTAAAATTCCTATTTGCCTAACTTTCAAAATAGAGCAGAAAACTTTATAAGTTGTTTCGGTGTTTGTGTTTGACTGTCACCAAGTGTGATAGCTTACACTCTAGCAGACCCAATACTCCAGTTTAATTAGATCAAGCTTCACATTACAAACCGTCCTACATATAACAAATGTTCCAATCCATATCTTTAGAATGGAGACAGTTGTCTCTGAAAAGGTGTCCTTCCTCCTGAAAGTCCAACTCAGAGGTTTTCTGAGCTTGGTGTTGTGATTACTGCTGCTTTGAGTACCTTGACCTGCAGAATATACACCTTTGTCACTTTGCAGTGTCCTACGATGGGCATTTTATATCTCTGTCTAGAAGCGGTAATGGAGTTAGGCGTACCAAGGAAAAGGATTGGATTTCAGTGAAAAGATGCAATATACACTTGCACTAATGTCTGGAAAATCAACTTGCTCCTAAATTTTAAAGGACTGTGGGAGGAATCTGAAATTTTTGCAATACCCTTTTACGATATACCCTGGTAAAGTCATTTGGCCCCTGAGCCTCAGAAGGTTAATTGGATCCTTCGTAATGAGTGATTACACCCCATCACAGATGGTTTGGGAGTTTATTTATTAATTAAAAAATTGTTATTGTTCAGGCAATAACATTGAGGTACTAAATTCAACTCTCTTTTATTGAATGGGATTGTTCTAAATTTGTTAGTTTTATGGCTTCTGTAATGAAAATTATTAAAAATGGGCACTAAGAACCAACTTAAATTAAAAAAAAAACCCTGTGTTGCTCAAGTATGTTTCTCATCTACACGTCTAGCAAATAACTTTTATGTAAATTTGAACCTGCTTTGAGCTTTGGGGGACAAGTAAAATAGTACTAAATCGGGTATTTGCCATGTAGCAGAGGTAGCCACTAAGTGGTAATTTTGTTGGTTAAAGGAGTGACTCTTAATAACGAGAAAGCCGTAGAGAAGCAGGAGCGTGGGGAAGGTAAGGCTTGACACTGCTGTGTAATTAAGCAAGGGAGCGAAATAATTTGTGAACACAGTTCTGTATCTCCTTTGCCTCTCCTCCTTCTTCCTTTCTTGTTTCCCAGTTTTGCTTTCTTCTTTCTCTTGTTCTCCTTTGCTGTAATATATATATTTATTGCCGATTTTAGAGCTCAGTAAGTGTCACATGTATGTAATTTTCCTTAATGGAAAAGCTTATTACTTTTTCCAATGGCTGATCTATGAAGGAAAATTTATTTCAAAGAGGCCCATTGTATAAATGTGTCAGGAATTTGTGATATCTTATGTGGCACCTTCCCAAGAAAGAGGGAGAAAGATACTAATTAACATTACTACAGCATATCCATGTACTAAAACAGGTTCTGTTAAGGGATTAAATCTTCTGCAGGAAAAGAAATAAAGGGATCCTAAAAGTGGCTACTGCATTAAACCCCACAGTTGTAGAAGAATAATTTGCAAGGATGCCTTTTTCTTTAATCATTTTACCTCTTAGATTTTCTCTTCTTTTAAGGATGTTCTCTGTCTCAGTACTTGAATT
Source organism: Monodon monoceros (assembly GCF_005190385.1). Lineage (NCBI taxonomy): Eukaryota > Metazoa > Chordata > Mammalia > Artiodactyla > Monodontidae > Monodon > Monodon monoceros. The sequence continues at coordinate 119,435,496 of NW_021703777.1, forward strand.
CTCAGATTTTAGCATACGTGTCTCTGGGGAATGGAGAGCTGTGGAGAAGCTCAAATACCTCAAATAAGGTCTACATAACAGTTACGGTGATTGAGAAGATGAGGAACTTTCATGCTGGAAAGACTGGGTCTTTCAGATGTTTGAGAGATTGTTATATGGGATCATTTATGAAGACCATCCCCCAAATCTAGACCACCAGGACTTGAAATAGTATGGGGGGGACTTCCCTGGTGGCACAGTGGTTGGGAATCCGCCTGCCAATGCAGGGGACACGGGTTCAATCCCTGGTCCGGGAAGATCCCACATGCCGCGGAGCAACCGAGCTCGTGTGCCACAACTACTGAGCCTGCGCTCAAGAGCCCGCGTGACACAACTACTGAAGGCTGCGCGCCTAGAGCCCGTGCTCCGCAACAAGAGAAGCCACTGCAGCGAGAAGCCTGCGCACCACAACGAAGAGTAGCCCCCGCTCGCCGCAACTAGAGAAAGCCCACAGACAGCAACGAAGACCCAACGTGCCAAAAATAAATAAATAATAAATAGATAAATTTATATATTAAAAACAAAGAAATAGTATGAGGGATAGGAAAACTTTATGTAGACTTCTAGTTGTAGATACTTCATGATTTTGAGGGGAAGGCTCTAGTGCTTAAGACACCAACATTTACAAGTGCCAGGTTCCTAGGAATGGTAAGACCCTTAGACAGTTCTCTGACAGTCCACTGTGGCATTCTCAGAATCAGATCCCTTTAAAAACAAAAAATACACCAAACTAAAACAATCTTAAATGAATCTCAATATTGAGAGAAGAATAATATGTATACAGAATTTTCCCAAAGGAAAAAAAAGAGGTACCTAAAAGCTCCTGTGTCAGAGCAATTTCCTTTGAAATTGCTATGTGGGAGGTACTAAGAAACAGAAACATTTTGGTCCTGGTAAATTTAGGAGACTTTGCAATTATACGTCACAAGATATCACTAGAGATTTCCAATGAGTAAAACTGCTGTAAACATTCAACGTATAAAATTCTTAGACATTATCCACAGGTATTGGAGAATTCATATATGAGATAAATGTTATCAATGTGAAGAGTAAAAACCTAAGGTGAAACTCAGATATTGGAAATCATCCCAGTTGACCCGGGGAAGAAACCCTACATCTGTGGTGGATTGTATTAAGGACTTCAGAATGCAAGGATTCTTTTTTGATAGTTAGAAATGTAGTTGCTTTATGACTTTGGGAAAGGCTCTGAGATGTTAATATGTCTGAAGAGAGGTTGTATGCATCGGTAGGGTGTGGATCAGTAATGGTTTGGTGGACTTGGGGGGAGCTGTAGTTTGGCTCTATCTATCAGAAAGAGCATAGAGTGAGGGAAATGCTTCCACTTAGAGAACATCATACTTATGGAAAGAGATACTTGGTACCACTAATATGAAAATCATCTAACTACCCCCGTTTAATCTGGTTCTATGATCATCTTCAGATTATAAGTTGACTTCTATGCACCTGCTAATTTAAAAAGAAAAACTTCAGAAGATGTGAATATATAGTCTTTTGGGCAGTTTTATATTTTACTCTGTGTTACTACAGTCAAAACATTGATTGTACACAGTGTCTTGTGAATTATATTATTCTGAGGTGTTAATGTGTAGTTCAGACAACTTTTTTCACCGGCATGATCACTTCATACAACATTTTGAACTAGACCCAGGATTTTGATGATTACCCTCTGAAAAACTTCATCTGGGACTCAATGACTGGTTTGTGCAAGTTAGAAAACGTTGCCTCTTCCTGTGAGTAGAGTTGGAGATAGTGATGACAAGGGAATTTGGTGGGAAGAAGCCAAGAGGTTATTTGTGGCCACTGTAACATCACCAGGTCATAATCAGAGAGATGATAGAAAGCATTCCCACTAGATGTGTCCACACAAGGTTCACCCCTTTGAGGACACATATACTAAGAACTCAACTCACTTCCCTTTAGTGGCTCAAGTCTTCAGACTTTCTTTCCAGTTTTCACAAAGCGTTTGTTTCCAGACTTGACCATCAGTTGAAGCTTAGAGGTTTCCATGTGTTTTCCTAACCCTATCGTTTCAGTAGGCCTTTATTTCCTGAGGTCTGTTTTTCTCTGTAGGTTTCATTCCTTTTTTATTTTCTTTGCTTGAATAAACAGCAACTTTTAGGCCAGACAGAACGGAGCATGAAGTATATCCTATAAATCTATGAATGGCACAAGGGCACGCCCGGTTTTGGAGCTCTTACTCCCTTCTGTATTATTTGCTACTCATGAGTGTAACCTAGCTTATTCATGCCTGTATTTTCATACACCTTTTCCTTTCCTATCATTTCATGTTTAATACAGATCTATTCAGGATTTTCACTGGGGCTGCTTCCTAATCTTATTTCATAGGCATCAATATAAGATTTCCACTTAAAAACAAAAACAAACAAAGAATAAACCTCTTCCAGATTTTCTGATAAAGATAGGTGTCTGTGGAGTGCATTGGCCTCATACCTTTGAAAATAATATGTTGGTTTATGATGATTAAAAGGGGGAAGTGGAATGGGAATAGAAAAAAGTAGCAATAGTTTGCCTACAAGAGACTCAGATTAGATGTAAGAGCAGGACGAGGGAGGTGTGAGTATTGACGTGGGTAGAGATTTACCTACCATGCATGGGAACATGCCAGGAGGCCAGCCAGGGAAACAGCTCAATGGGAGATACCAGGAGAGCTAAGACCTCATTACGAAGCTGGGTGACTGCATCAGAATGGGCACTTGAATTCCAGTGTACACACATTTAAACTTCCCAACCCAGGTCCTCCGTTTCAGTCAAGAGTACACCCAAGTCATCCCCAGTGTAGAGTTATCATTGCATGATCCACGGTCCTGTAAGCCCCTCAGTTATCTAAAGGTCTCCACTTTTTTGGGAGCTCAGGGGCTGGTTAAGAAGCCTTAACATTTTTCTATTAAAAATGACACACACACCTTTTCCCCTTCAGTGGTACGTACAAATCTAGTTAGCTGAATGTATTTTAGAAACAATCCTACCACTGCCACAATGGGTGATGACACACGTTTAGTAATATATGATAGTAAGATTAGTTGGTATTTGCTGTCACATACCATTAATTCATCAAGTCAATTCCTGTTTGTTCTGAATTTCATCCAAGAGCCCCAAAATATGTGATTCCATGACACATTCTGTCAGGAACTTGGCAATGTCCCTTATCTGTCCTCCCTTTGCCTGGCCAGGCCTATTTTAGGATCTCTTGACAGTGGTCCAACACCCATGTTACAAACCTTTAAATTTTGATCTGTTGTCTCTGATTCATTCAGCTCCTGTTCCTCTTTGTCTGATCTTTTCATAATTCCTTTATTCTTGTCTCCTTTCCTTTATCACCTTTCTTAGTGCCAGTCTTCTCTTCCATCCACATATAATCTATCCATCTTCACTGTCAGTTTCCTGGTCATCCTCAACCAGCACGTGATGGTACTGTACTTCTTTACAACATATTTTCGCATTGTAACATAAAATATTATGCCTATTCAATGGCATAAAAAGATTTGTGACACTATGCTTATGTCTTACATAGGTAGGTCTGCCCTCATCATCTTGTTGGGGAGTTGAGCAGTTTATCATACAGATTTCCTCCATCCCTAAGGACAACCAGAATCAAGGCTTTTACACACGGAAATAATAATAAATACCTTGGGGCTTCCCTGGTGGCGCAGTGGTTGAGAGTCCGCCTGCCGATGCAGGGGACACGGGTTCGTGCCCCGGTCCAGGAAGATCCCACATGCTGCGGAGCGGCTGGGCCCGTGAGCCATGGCCGCTGAGCCTGCGCGTCTGGAGCCTGTGCTCCGCAACGGGAGAGGCCACGACGGTGAGACGCCTGCATACCACACACACACACACACACACACACACACACACAATAATAATAAATACCTTGTACGTGGCATCCTGGCTTCTGAGTGGGGACAAAAGATGTATCAAGCTGCAAGCCTGGTATAATTTTCTTGAGAACATAGAAGAAAGATGATTTAAACAGGGTTTTCATCATCACAGATTCTGTGTGTCTTTGTAATGCCCTGGCCAGTTAATTTCGTCTCTGCCTTTTGCTATGTAGTCTCCATTGGATTATTCTGATACCCCCTGGAGTGAGAAAAAACAACTTTTTCCATTTCTGGAAATAAAGAATCAGAAATATTCTTTAGGCATCTTTACTACAGACTTCTTTTCTCTTTGTTCCTAAGTAAAGGAATGGGAAGATTAAGATGAACCTTGAGGACATTATGCTATGTGAAATAAACCAGTCACAAAAGAAAAACTACCACATATGTCTACTTACATGAGGTACCTAGAGGAGTCAAATTCGTAGTGATAGAATGGTTGTCAGGGACTGGAGGGAGGCGGGAATGAGGAGTTATTATTTAATGGATACAGAGTTTCAGTTTTGCAAGACGAGAATAGTTCTGTAGATGGATGGTGGTGATGGTAGCACAACAATGTGAGTGCATTTAATGCCACCTAACTGCACACTTAATCGTGAAGATGATCAATTTCATGTTATGTGTATTTTACGCCTATTAAAATTTTTTTAGACTTCGCTTCTGACATGTGAAACTAATTATAGGTTGCCTACTATGTGCCAGATGTTGAACTAGATACTTTACATACATTTTTCCTGCTAAATATTATTATTCTCATTTTACAAGTGAAGAAACAGAAGTTTATAGGAGTTAAAATAATTTCATGAGATTATGCAATAAAGCAGCAGAAATGAAATCTGAATCCAAGCCCCTGTAGTCTTCATTACCCCACACTGCTGCTTCCCACGTGGAACGAACAGACTTGTGCAGACACAAACACACACACACACACAATTCTGTATTTTCATCTTGGTGCATAATACGTATTACTCCTTAGCTTAAATTAATTGTGTTAATTACCATAAATACAAATGTTGATGCTAACCACTTAATTAAAATGGCAAAGTTAATCCACATAATTACCTTATAGTACATGGCATGGAGCAGTTCTCATGGCTAAACGAATCCGAGAGGAAGAAGTCCCTGTGTACGAACAGCTTTTTTGTTGCCTCAGGAAGCGGGGAATGAGTCTGATTGCTTAGGCTTCAGGCTTTGCAATTACACCCTGGCATTTCAGAAACGGCGATTTAAAATTTAAGCTCCAAAAAGGCTCAAGACCAAGTCCGTCATCTGACATTTTTTTCTCCCACGGTTTTGGGATCACTTTTAAATGGTATCTTGTGGAACCGCTGGAAGATTTTTCTAAGCATTGTTTTTGTTTGTTTGTCTTGTTTTTGCCTCTGAATGAACTTCATATGTGTTCACTGCGTAACAGGAACAGTCTGTCGATTGGAGAAATTGGGTCCCCAGTACACAAAATGGCCTCAGCCTTGCTGGAGCGCGTATTTCCTGAGTAGTGGGCACAGATGCAGGGTAATTGGCTACGTCCCGGTTGTAAGTACGGGTATGGTAACTGTGGGCCCGAGGGGAACCTCCATTTTGGGTTGTAGTTTATTATTAGGTGAGGAAATGACTGGACACCTCCAGCTGCCATTAATCAGCCACAGAGTCAGACTGGAGCCAAGTGAGAAGCCTGCGGGTGGACCCTCCCAGCGCTGTGGAAATACAAGAAGACAGAGACAAATGGTTTCCAGCCTAGCAGCACTAAGCCCTGCCCTTTCACAGTCCTTAACATGCGTGTTCAAATTGATTTAGTTCATTTACCCCCCTCAACCTAACCATCTATTTTCCTTGAAGACTGACAGTTTTATGTGTTGCTACCATGTTATTATGTGTTGCTGCTCCGCCGGTAGCTATAGTGTTTCAGAAACTTTTACCTTCAGACCTAAAGGATGAGTGAGGAGGGGAGGGGTGTGGAGAAAGGAAGGTGAGGGTGCATCATTTTAATTCCTTTTTTATGGGGTGGCAAAACATGCCCATCACGGCACCGGCTTTCTCTCTCCTCTCTCCCTCTCTTTTCTTTATTCCTTTTCTGTGTCAGTGATTTCCATGAAAAAGCCTTGAATAAAATTTCTCACTTGAGAAACACATCTGTCAGGTGATGTCAACGCCTGGCTTACTCCTCTTCCTGTTGGGTTGCAAGCATGGCATTCTCTCATGTTCCTGGAATGCTGACATAGTCGAGTGGCGAAAGCCAAACACAGGTAGGGTCAAGCTGAAAAAATCGACGGGGGCCTTCTGTCCTCAGCTGAGCTTTGGAGGGAATGGGAAGAATCCACAAGCAATTTATTGTCCCTGCTGCTATGTCAATTCAGAAAAGGGGGATGGTGGAGATTAAAAAAAAAAAAAACACGAGACAGCAAACAGCCCCCTGTCAGCTGCAGGGACTTCAGTCAAGACATTCCAAGGGCTTGTCCAGTTGGAGACATTTGCCTCAGGATAAGCAGGAATTCAGATCTGACACTCACCCTCAGCATTTTTGGAACTGGATGAAAGCGCCTTATCTGAACATGTAAGAATATTTCTGGCACTGAAGGCCAAAGACTAAAATTCAGAGTTAAAATAAATACTTGGAGAAGGAAAGGAAACAGTGAGGTTAAAGATTTGATCAGATATGAACCTCTAAGCTCGCTGGCTTTACCATAGCCTAGTTTTATTCCATCTGGTTTTCATGCACCAGTCTATGCAACAGCACTCAGAAACACTCTCTTTTTACTCTTCCTGCCTTTGTGTCAAAGGGTAGCAGATGACAATTCCATTGATTTATGGAGACAAATACAAATAAAATAAGCAAAATAAAATTAGATAAGCCAGTCTGAAGTGTGTAACCAGTTATGAGTATTATCCACTCTTTCCTGTGCACCAGTATTTAGTTATATACAGTATCTGATTCTATGCACTAATGATCATTATTACCCAGTAAGAGAAAAGGTTTAAAACCTTATCCTTAGAATGAATTTGCCATTTTATGATAAAATGGAATCTTGGAGAAGGACACTTAGTGAGATAGACACATGCTCACACACACACACACACACACACACTTTTTTAAAAAAGTACTGTTACTCTAGTACAGATTAAGCTTAAGGATTGGGGTTTTAGTCACCTAGTGACTTTCCCGGTGGGCCTTCTCTGGGTAGCTGGAGGTCACAGGGAGGACCCTGTCCCCAGCCCTGAGTGGGTGTTGAAATGGTATATGTGGTAATCCTTGCACCGTAAGCATTAGATGACAGTCCCTTGTTTCCCTGAAGTTCTCAGGGTTTGCACGGTTGACTGTTCCTAATCCGAGGTCACCTCAGTGACACACGGAGTTCCTCTGAAGCAGGGCACCCGTAGGGCCTTAGGGAAATGAAGCATGTGGTTACTTTAGCCAGACATTCAGTCTCCGTTTGATGACTGCGGGATGAGTGAGAAAGCCTTACTGAAGTCCACAGGCCTTTCTTCAATCTCATGCTCAAGTATTGTTGTGGGTTTGGTGCTTGGAGTATTGATTCAGCCCTGCCTTGCGAGGTCCAGGTGGGCAAATGAATTACCCACACTGGCCGTCTGCAACAACTGAACTTTCCTTGATGGGATGCTATGCAAATAGCACTTGGTAACACAAACCTGCACAGTATGAAGATCCAACAGATCACAAAACTACTGCAGGGAATCGGTTCTCCTGACAGCAAACTTTCAGTTATTTAAAATTTCTTGTTAAAGAGCACGAGAACATATGTGCACAAACTACTCATTCATTGAAAAATTTACCTTTATTGTTTTGGAAATGTGATGCAGAAACTTTTATAATACTACTGGGAAGTGGGAGATTGTATGACCATTTGTTCAGAATCCAAAATTGGGATATACATTGTAAAACATTAGTGCTGCCTTTCTGGGAACCCTAAAGCAGATGTTTGTAATCAAGAATGTTCCAGAAAATTGGAATAAGTGATTGCCACAGTAATAGCTTAAATAATATTGTAGTCGCCGTTAGTCATATTTTATCTGTGTCAATCTTTTCCCTAACAAAGTAAAATAAAAATGAATCACTAAAAACATCTCTACTTGAATCATCCAAGGGAATCTCTTGAGAGTCAGAGGAGAATCCAGGCAGAGAAAGAACTGATAAAACCGGACATTTTAATCTGCCACTTTCTTCATCCTGCCAGAAAGTTAGCAGTCCAGTATGGCTTTCTGGTGTAGAAACTAAGCTTGAGAGTGATCGACAATGTATAAAAAACCTGTAATTAAAGACTTGGATGTCTTCTTTATTGGCTTTATCTTTTAAATAAGCACACCTCTTCAACTGTAGACAAAGCCTCTCGGTGGCTATTTTTATTTGAACAAAATTGCATTTAAAATTGTCCAAAAAATGCAAGTTTTTTTTACACATTAAATCATGATTTGTGTGTGTCTGTGTGTGTGTGTGTGTGTGTGTGTGGCCTTGTTATAAAGTACTCCTTCAGAAGATTTGGATCCATTAAACATGTTTGAGGGGATGGCATAAGTGGCCTTATGCTACCAAAGAAAAATTTGTGTTTCATAGGGGTGGATGGAGAATAACTGAAAAGGAAAGTTAAATTTTATTCTCAAGTATAAATGATCATAGCACAATATGCTTATCTCTTATATTCTTTCTACCTTATAACATTTACTGAAAGGGTCAATCTTGCCTTTTCTTGTTTTCTATTTTCCTGCAAGACACTATTAGATATAGAAGGGGAACTGCTCGTTTGACCAAAGGAAAATGGCCCTGACCTTCCCTTAGGGTCAGTGAATGCAGAGAGCTAAGTGTTAAGGGTGATGTGCTATGCTTTGAAGCCCTAAGGGTCCAGGCTTTCTGTTGTAGAGCAGTATGCTTCAACTTGGTTATATGGTAGTACAGTGTATAAACAAAAGAAAGAGGATCAAGGTACAGATGTCACTGCAAAAGAATATGCAATCACCTGGATAATTAATTCTTTTTAGTTAAATACTTGTGACTGAGTTATGTTTACACTACAAGAGGAGGGAAGTGATTTTGGAAGACTTTCAGTGCAGACACCCGCTATCAGTTATATCAAACAGCGTCTGACATAGCATCAACACACTGTAAGAATACAGATTACTCTCCAGACTTCCAGAAAATACAGCCCAGTGAGAATATGCAGACAGTGATTTCTTTTAGCTATGTTAACTTTAAATCTTAAATCATACTATTCCACATCCTTCAGAATTGACGACGGACAAATACAAGAGCTGGCCATCGTGACTCCATCTCATTATTTTATTCAAACTGTGGCTCATTTGACTGTATATCTCAGTTTTTATTTTTAGTGAGATCTTCATGCTTGCCTTTCTATTCTGTTTACTTTTGTATTATCTTTGTTTCCCCCTAATCAATACAGTAAGTATAGGGGTAGCTCCTTTTCAAGCCTTCTCGAATGCTTTGGTGGCCTCTTGTATCCTGCAGTAGGACTTCTGGAAGGGCTGAGTTAGAATGAGGGAGTTCTTTAAAATATTTTTTTGATTTTGCCCCAGGAATTTAAATCCTGAACTTTCATAGTCTGACCATATGCAATACTAAAGTATTTATCAATAATTTGGAATAATTTCTCCATTCTAAACCACACAATTCAAGAATGAAAACTTGAGAGTTTAATGACAGAGCAGTTTGATATACATGTATGCATGTAATTTGTGTATAATGATATATATGCAGTTATATATCATTATACACAAATTATATATAAATATGTATGTATAATTTACACATACACACACATAAACACTCGCTTTCCCTTGGTGTGTGAATGTATAATACCAGAAACAGAGTGAAACAGATTTCCCTTGTGCTTACAAGTTACCGTGCTGAATTTTGTTTAATTCAACAAATATTTAAAGAACTACAACAGTATACTAGATATAACAGAGAGAAAGTAAGATATATAGATTTTTGTCCTTAAGGTACTTATGGTATAATTTAGGAGACTGGAAATTAAATAGAAAATTTTTTGTGTGTGACAAGGTAAGCAGCAGAAGTGCTATGATAAAGCATGTCCAGGCTGCTGTGTACTACAGGTATACAAACTGTGCTAGAGGGCTTAAAAAATGTACATATAACTGGTAAGAAAAAAATTTGACCTACAAGATTTGAGCTTTTCTTTGTGGATGATCATCAAATTTATACAATAATCTTAAAGCCCACCTTGTTTCTCTTAATTATGTTCCTGACTAGATATAATTTTTTTTGCTTTGCAATTCTGACATTTTGTTATCCTGTGATTAAAGAAATTTTATGTAGCCGCTGGTTTTGTAAGGAGTACAAGATTTAAAGAATAAACAACACTCCCCTTATTCCCATCCCTATTCTTTTTGTTGTTGCCAACTTCGGTGAATTTCACAGAACTTAGCCCTATCTATTTTAGAGACAGTTTTAGATACTTTGTGAATCATTTATTAAATTATTACCTTGGTGCTCGGCTTTGATGTAATGATCATTACATAAATTAATGCTTTCAAAACTGCTGAGTTTTGGTTAAGTCTAGATTATAGCAATGTGAATTATGATGTGTTTTATCTTATATTTTAGTTATCAAAACCATACTGGATTAGCCTTCAGGAAATCTGGCCCATTTTCATGATAAATTGACTTGGCCATATGATGCATAATTCAGCTGCACAGCTCTACAGTCTGGTATGTTCTCTGAAGGATGTAACTTTACTGCTTTACTTGTAGGTTTGCAAGTCAAGAAAGTCTACCTCGCTGTTTGATTTACATCTCAGAAACATATAAATATGTGCATACTAATTTTTAACGTAAAACCAAATTATGTATTTTATTGTAAACATTGCATGTATTTTTTTTTTCTAAAGTTCACATGCCAGGTTTTGAAGAATCACACGAAACTTTTGTGGAAGTTTTTTTTTTACATCACTCTTGTAATGGAGCCCTCATTTAGAAAAATCCCATTTTCTTTTGGTCATAGTTCAAATAAAAATGTTCCTTAGTGGGTATTTAAAGTAGGTGTTGAATTTTTTATTATGAAGAGGCTGGATGGCATAGTGGCTTAGAGCATGTGTATTGAAGTCATAGGCTATAAGTATTCCTTATCTGTTTTCATAATTGCCCGAGGCTATAACATGAACAAAACCAACATATACAAATGTATGTTTTCTACCGTCCCTATCTGTGATTGAGATAGAACAACAGGGGAATGTAGAAATCACTCTAGCATGAATCCAATCCCCAGTGAAACTACCATTCTGGTTTAATTTAGAAACAGAATACATACATAGCAATAAGGACAAAGGGTTAGTTTGAGTCTTGCGACAATAGAGAATTGAGTTTGTGACAATAGATAAGTGACTATGAAGCCGTATGGAAGCAGTTTGTTGACAGGACTGATTCCTAGAGCTAAGATAGGTGTGTTAAGTGTGTGTGGGTGTCGGGGGGGGGGGGCGGTGTTGCATAAACCTTAGAAAAAAACACCTCTTAGCCATGAACAGCCCAGGGCGTTCTATGAACTGGAAAAGCCCAGCATCGATATAGTTCCAGTGTGGAGACTATCTGTTCCACAGTCATTGAAATAAAATGTCTTCATCAAGCTTCAGCCTCCTTTCCTTTAGAAAGGAGGAAAAGTAGCGTTTCCAGATGTTGGAAAAATACCATTTTAGGCAGAACATTTAGCAAATGAGTTTTTACTGTAGTGCTTACTTTTGAGGAAGTTCAGAAATTTCAACTTAAATTGTAGATGTGAAGTCCGTCTTGAAATTTAATTTCAGGTGAGTATTACTTTCTATTTAATTTCCTGTTTTAAAGGACTGGTGACATAGAAATACACTCCTAAACCAGCTGGTATATTTCAGAGACCGTGTTGGACACAGAGCAAGCTAGTTGCTAAATACTGTCAAATTCTTGCTTCTGCTGTTTTGCCATTCATGGCAATTGTCATTATTCACAATCATCAGAAATAATGAATGGAAATTAAGATGAAAGTAACACTGTATTTTATTCCTTATTAAAATACCGGGTAGGGCTTCCCTGGTGGCGCAGTGGTTGAGAGTCCACCTGCCGATGCAGGGGACACGGGTTCGTGCCCCGGTCCGGGAAGATCCCACGTGCCACGGAGCGGCTGGGCCCGTGAGCCATGGCCGCTGAGCCTGTGCGTCCGGAGCCTGTGCTCCGCAGCGGGAGAGGCCACAACAGAGAGGCCCGCGTACCGCAAAAAAAAAAAAAAAAAAATACCAGGTAATTATTTGACAGGGAGAAATTTGTATAAATGAAATGTCAATTATACTTTCAAGATTTTATACAGATGCTTACTATTACATAATCATTTCTGTGGATGGGAACAAGTTAAGGTTACTGGGTAAATACCAAGTAAAGATCATAGTAAAAGCTGCAGAACTATTTTATTCATTTAACAATATTATAGATAGATAGCTGAAACCCAAATTCTGGTGTGCTAAATGTCTTTTAAGGATTATGATGCCATTAGAACATAATCTATAAACTATCTTTATAAATTTCACCAATATTTCAAAGTTTTCAAGTGGATTAATTTTATGAATTCATGATTGTTTTATTTATATAGCAAGATTTTAAAATGTAGATAATTTACTAAAATGTAATTAATGATTTTCAGTAATCTGTAATTCAGGCATTTTGGTACATACTTTCTCTATTTCTCCCAATACTCTAAAATTGAGGAAACTACAGAAGATTACTACCCATTCATGCAGAAAAACCCAAGCTGGAGAATTAACAGCACAGCTGGAAAGGCTAATGAACTTAGCATTTAAAACGCTTATAGCTCAAAATCTATCCCTAGATCCTAGAGGTGGCTCTTTTGATATAATCAACCCAATTATGAACTTCAGAACCATTTAAATATCACATGGGTGATATGTTCGTACATACTGCAACTTGCAGTTCTTTCTCATGATTGTCTCTCACCAGTCATTGTCTGCTTCTGACAAACTGCATTTCTTACACTCTCTTTCAAAAGACAAGTTGCTAATTGACCAGTAAGGTAGCTTGACCCGGGTTAGAACTCTGTTATTGAATTCCTGTAGTGGGAGTGAAAACAAAAATACTGATGGATACCCACGTTATGCCTACAATTAACAGAGTAAACATCTTAAGAGGCATAGAAGACACAAACAGATGTTCTAATTGCATGTCTGTGAGAAACTGATGTTTACTAGTTCCACTCTGGCTTGGCCTTTGAGACCTCAGGAAGTTTCCCTCCCAGTGGGGATTTCAGTGATTTATTGATTTCAGTACAGTGAATATTTCAGAAACTAGCAGGATTTTTAAGAGGTTAAGCACATCCTTACAAAGGTTAGCATTAATTCATGCTTGAAGGGAACGCTTACCCGGCTTTAACTACGGTAAGAATGGTCACATTTGCCACATTCCTGCCTAAGTGGGAAGAAACATGGACGGGGTAATGGAAGGGATTTCTTTTCTTTTCTTTTTTTTTTTTTTGGCAGTACGCGGGCCTCTCACTGCTGTGGCCTCTCCCGTTGCGGAGCACAGGCTCCGGACGCGCAGGCTCAGCGGCCATGGCTCACGGGCCCAGCCGCTCCGCGGCACGTGGGATCTTCCCGGACTGGGGCACGAACCCGTGTCCCCTGCATCGGCAGGCAGACTCTCAACCACTGCGCCACCAGGGAAGCCCTGGAAGGGATTTCTTAATAGAGAATGTGGAAATAAAACATTAGCACATTATTTCTTTTCCCCTAAGCTGAACAAAAATGAGGGACGTATGAATAATAGCAAACTCCTGAAAATTCCTGGTTGAAACACTGATTATTATTCTTTTTTTTATAATTAATTTTTATTGGAGTATAGTTGCTTTACAATGTTGTGCTAGTTTCTACTGTATAGCAAAGTGAATCAGCCATATATACATATATATATCTCCCCTCTTTTTTGGATTTCCTTCCCATTTAGGTCACCACAGAGCACTGAGTAGAGTTCCCTGTGCTATACAGTAAGTTCTCATTAGTTATTGATTTTGTACATAGTACCAATAGTGTATATATGTCTATCCCAATTCATCCCACCTCCCACGTTTTCCTCTTGGTATCCGTACGTTTGTTCTCTACATCTGTATCTCTATTTCTGCTTTGCAAGTAGATCATCTATATCCTTTTTCTAGATTTCACATGTATGCGTTAATATACAATATTTGTTTTTCTCTTTCTGACCTACTTCACTCTGTATGACAGTCTCTAGGTCCATCCATGTCTCTACAAATGACCCAATTTCCAGAATTCAGAAAGACACATGCACCCCAATGTTTACTGAAGCGCTATTTACAATAGCCAGGACATGGAAGCAACTTAAATGTCCATCAGCAGAGAAATGGATAAAGAAGATATGGTACATATATACAATGGAATATTACTCAGCTGTAAAAAGGAACAGAATTGGGTCATTTGTAGAAACACTGATTAACCTTGATCAAAACAGTAAAGATATAGACTTGTATTTGAGACACTCAGAGCTGAATAATGTAATAAGGCTTAGAAACCTGAAAGGTATTTAAGTGCTTAGGAAATGCTCAATTTACCACTTACCTTCTTCTTACAAATATTTTCTGTTGTAATTATTTGGCCAGTGTTTACCAGAAAGAGTCTAAATGTAATTGATGGGTACTTTGTACTCTTGTGCTTTCTTTCTTCTTAGTCACATCATGGTTGTTGATAAACTGATATGTCTTCCTTGGTATTAATAACAATACTCAGTACTTATCCAGAATCATGTCAGATACTGTGTAAATGCTTTAAACAAATTATCTCATTAAAAGAATGCCATTACAACCTACACAGGGTACTTGTGATTTAGTGAGGTGATGTATATATGGTGCCTGATGTGAACTAAGTGTGGTGGACAGTTTTGTTTTCCTTTGGGCACACAAACCTTGTTTATCTTCAGCCCACTCAGTTTAGATGGGGTTTGCCTTAATCTCCAACTCCAGAGATAGTGCCATAACCCTGGTCACACGGATTGGTTCAAAGGAAGACATGTGACCTGGATGGACCAATCCATGCCTTCTCTGAGACTTTGGCTAGAAATATCAGGAAGAGGCCTTCTGAGATGATGGGTGCCAAAGGCCATATAAACACTGAGCTGTTGTTGCCACCTGGTGGGAAAGCACTTTCCTGAGAATGAAGCCAACCCAGAGGAAACAGAGCCAAGAGAAGGGGGGTGAAAGAGAGTGTTCTGATAATACTGAATTTCTGGATTCTGTCATGCCTTGACTTTTCCAGCTGCATGAACCAATAAATTCTCTTTCTTTCTCTCTCTCTCTTGAGCTAGCTTAAACTGGTTTTGTCACTTGGAAGTGAAATTTGTTTCGCTTAGTAGGCGTTTTAAAATGGCAAGTCTTTTTTAAAAATTGAAGTATAGTTGACTTACAATACTATATTAGTTTGAGATGTGCAGCATAGTGATTCAATATTTTTATAGATTACATTACATTTAAAGTTTTTATAAAATATTGGCTATACTCTGTGCTGTACAATATATACTTGTAGCTTATTTATTTTACACATGGTAGTTTGTACCTTTTAATCCCCTACCCTTATCTTACTCCTCCTTCCTTCCCTCTCCCCACTGGTAACCACTAGTTTGTTCTCTGTATCTGTGAGTGTTTCTATTTTGTAATGTTCATTTGTTTGTTTTATGGCAAGTCTTGTTTTTATTTAAATGTTCAGTAAGTGATGGAGTGAATAGAAATAATAGATGCTTGTAAAATGAAAAAAAAAAAGAATGCCATTCCATTAGATGAATAAGTATGAAATCACTGATGAACTATTATTTCGTAATAATGCAAACAGTATTTTATCTTCTTAGCTTCTCTTTTGTGTTCAATTATTGGTTATTTGCCATAAGACCTGGATAAATTTTTTCTTCTTTAGATCAAAAAAATTGCAGAATTTTGTAATGCAACATGCCTTCTGCTTGAGAGTTTGTGTGCTGTAGATCAGCACTGGCCCCATGTGGCTGCTGGGCATCTTAAGAGTGGCTGTTCTGAATTGCTGAATTGAAGACTAGGATGCAAAAAATTTAAAATATTACCTTAAAGTTTTTATATTGATTACATGTGAAAATGGTAATATTTTTAACATTCTGGGTTAAATAGAATATATCATTAAAATTAATTTAATCTGCCTTTTTTCTCTTTTTTTAAATATGGTTACTAGAGAGTTTAAATTTCAATAACCAGAATTACTTATCTCTTGGGCTCTGTTACAGTTTCTCAAGTCTCGGAATCATACTGGTTACCACC
The DNA here is from genome assembly GCF_005190385.1 of Monodon monoceros. Taxonomy (NCBI): domain Eukaryota; kingdom Metazoa; phylum Chordata; class Mammalia; order Artiodactyla; family Monodontidae; genus Monodon; species Monodon monoceros. The sequence goes on from NW_021703777.1 coordinate 119,451,754, forward strand.
AACTTCATTTCCTTTTCCACACTGATTTTTGTATGGTATTTGCTTGCTATCACAGCAACCATAGAAAACCCATCTTCACAAAAATATGACATCATCAAAAAATGTAATGTGATCTAACCTTTGAAGTGTGAACTACCTTGACCTAGCATTTCTTATTGTGTCTAATACGTTTTGCTATAAATTCCTCTGGTGTTTAAAATATCCATCTGAATGCTAGTTGAGGTTTCTTGATGTGCTTTGGCACACAGTTTGGGAACCATGAATATAACCCAACCAGAAACATGACAATTTTTGGCTTTGTGCATACCTCACGTCTCAGTAGAATTATAAATTGTATAGTGTTATCATAATACAGAATCTAACTCATCTTTAAGTCTATCCATTCACTTAGTCATTATTTAATCATTCAGATTTTATTTAAAATGTGCAAAACAGTGAGTGCTGGTGACACAGTGGTGAGAACACAGACAAAATACCTGTCTCATGGAGCTTGCATTCTAGTAAACAGAAACAAGGAAACAGATGAAATAACTCCAAGTAAACAAATAGACAAAGTAATTGCAGGTGGTGACCAGTGCTATGGAAGAAGTGATCCCACAGAACACAGCTGGGGTGGGAGTGGGGGATGCCGCGTTAGCCGGGGTGGCAGAGGAAACAGCTCTGGAGTGACATATGAACAAACACCGAACACGGGGAACAGCCAACCTGGAACAGAATCTGCAAAGAGCATTCCGGAAGAAGCAATAGCAAAGACATTGAGAGTGGAGATAACTTGGGGTGCTGAATTTCAGGAAGGCTGACATTGTGGCTGAGCAAGGGGAAGGCTGAAATGAGAAGCTGGAAGGGTTGACAAGAGCCAGATCTTGCAACATTTTATATGCTATAGTCATTAGTTTCAATTTTCGTTTTCCAAAAGCCAGGCTTAAGGCACCTAGCAAAACGCTTTGCATATAACAGGTGCCAAGTAAATGTTTGTTGCATTAATGCAGATAGATGAATATTGGGTGCCTCAAATGGATACAGGGTCCAGCTTAAAAAATAAAATTAAGAAACCTAGGACACAAAGAACGTTATTGCATCTTTCAGGCCAAGGATATGCGTAAGTCAGGTCTTTTTGGCCTGCCCTACTAAGAAAATCAGAATTATTTTTCTAATTTTAAACTCTTCTTGCTTTGAAGCTGGCCTTTCTTGTCTACCACAAATTATTCCCCCTTTGACATTCAATTTCTACTTAGATTAAAGTCGTAATTCTTGGTAATCCAAGCAGTATGCCTCTTATGGTTTCTAGTTTCTATTGAAATAAAACGATTTCCCTTCCTATATCTACTTCTCCCTACTCAGCTTCCTAAGTTTCTTTTTGATTGACTTGACCTTCTACTTTTTCAGAAATAGACTTGTTTTATTCCAGGAAAGATAAATGACCAATTATTTATTTTCTCATTTGAGATTAATCATGATTTACCTATATGAGGTTGTGGGGTTTGAGAGGCTCCAGCTGGGGACCAACCAAGACTGAGATCCTGTTGTCTGGAGAGTTACTTTGATTCCAGGGTATCGTCCGGGTGCACTCTCAGGCAGGTCATTCCAGAGCTCATGAAAGAGAAAGACATACCAAACGCAGATGCTTGAATCACTATGTTTACTAAATAAATTACAGATATACAGGGATAGCAAAGGAAAAGGGACTGACTAAACTGACACACTTGGAATAGGGAGCAAGCAAATGGAAGGCCCATCCTACCCAAGTCCTAGGTTATGTCATGTTCACATGCTGTGACCCACTGGTAGTGTGGCTATAGCAGGTGTGGTAGCCAGAATAGCCCCCAAGGATGTTCATGCACTAATTCCCAGAAGCTGCCAATATATTGTCTTACATAGCAAAAGGGATTTTGCAGATGTCACTGTGTTAAGGACCTTGAGGTGGGGAGATGAGACTGGATTATTTAGATGAATCTGATCTGATCAAACGTGTGCTTAAACACTGGGGTACATTTCCTGGCTATAGTCAGAGGCAGATGTGAGGATGAATGTAGGGTCATAAAGGTGTGATTGTTGCGGACTTTGAAGGTGAAGCAAGGGACCACTGGGTACAGATGCCAGTGGACTCTAGGAGCTAGAAAAGGCAAGAAAATGGCTTCTCCTGTAAAGCCTTCAGAAAGGAAAGCAGCCCAGCTGACACCGTGATTTTTGCGCAGTGAAATTCATGTCCGACTTGCAACCCACAGTACTGTAAGATAATTAATTATTGTGGTTTAAGTCACTAAGTTTGGGGCAATTTGTTATGGCAGCCATTGGAAACTCATCCAGGAAGCGAAGCAAGGGACCTTGGCAACTGAAAGGTGCCTTCAGCCAACGCACACTTTTCTATCAGAGAGGTGCAAGAGCAGGGGAGCTGGCCAGCATCTGGCCATGGTTGTAGCTCACTGCACATCTGTAGCTTTTACCTGCATTCCACACGTAGAGCACATCTGGGGAATGAATGGGTGGCTGCACCCATGATACCATAGCTGTCACCGAGGCAGCATGAGCTGTACCTTTTGAATATTTAAGGCTTTCTTGGTCTTTCCATGCCTTTCTATCTCAAAATAAAACTCTCATTTGTTTCATTGTTTTTATTTATATTAAATACCATATATTCCATTTATGCAACCTATATTTAATATGTTTTACTGACTGACTTACTTTCTGACATTTCTTATGAGTTTTATCCAATTTTTTTCTTGACTTCTATAGCAGAACTGAATACTCCCAAACAGGGCAGCAAACACATGTTAAGAATCCTACAAAAAGAAATCCTTCACAGGTATGAATAAGTTGAATGTGTTCAGTTGTGTCCCTTCTGTTGAATATGTACAAGGATGACTTATTATATATATATATTTTTTCGGTATGCGGACCTTTCACTGTTGTGGCCTCTCCCGTTGCGGAGCACAGGCTCCGGACGCGCAGGCTCAGCGGCCATGGCTCACGGGCCCAGCCGCTCCGCGGCACGTGGGATCTTCCCGGACCAGGGCACGAACCCGTGTCCCCTGCATCGGCAGGCGGACTCTCAACCACTGCGCCACCAGGGAAGCCCAAACGGTTCAATTTTATAGGAAGAAAGCAGGTTTTAAGCAAATGTTATGATACTTGAACTGGATAGGTACTAATTTGATTCATATTTACTATTACCATCCAAGTGGCCACTATTTTCTACTCTGTTACAATGGGGGCTTAACATTGAGTTTTCTGTTCATTTTGTCACCAGGTTGTAATTTTCTTGGAGATCAGTCCTCAGAGAATTAAATAAAGGCCATTTTAGTAATCAGTCCGTGAAGGTGATAAAATTGTCTTATGGCCCATTAGTTACACTTTGATGTCCAGCATCTATTAAATAAACCAAGGTTTAGGCAGCAGGGAAGAATATAATAGAGACTTCATTGCTACTAAGAATTACAAAAGATGACAAAACTGTGTAATAAGGTTTTCTAATAACAGTAGTAACACAAAATCTGAAAATTATTTTAAAATGTCATTTAAGCACTTTTTATTATGAGAAGATGTGGGAAATAGGAAGGAACAGCTTGAATTTTAACTCATGGTAAAATCAGTGTTGCAGCTTGCACGTGTGCCCACCCACACTCCAAATAACTACCACCCGTAACCAAATACAGTACAAATATCTCTGTATCACTATTATGTTAAAGACTAGATAAAAAATTTGGGAAGTATGAGGGCCTTAGCATTTGGTCTCAAATTTAAAATTCTAAAACCTAGAGTTTATAGCTAACTCTTTCATTTTAAAAACAGTCAGAAAGCTTAATCTTCCCTAGAGCAGCTGTAACTCAAACTGGATTGTGTAGAACTTCACATAAGGGGCTGCAGGTCTGGCTCTTGCCTTGGGAATAGTGAGGACCACTGCCAGCAGTCTGCGTGGCTTCTTACTTTTGTTTTAGTTTGGGAAGATGTGAGGAGGTGGAATTGAGACAGGCTGGGACCTGGGATCCTTTGCTGGGACCTGGGACCATTTGTGGCAGTGCTGCAATGCTTGCACCTGGACACACCTCTCCTTGAGCAACAGAATACAAAGAAACTGTACAGGACTAAAAATAACTGCATGAATGATCAGTTGGGACACATTCTGAACCCAAAAGATACAAAGAGACCAAAAAACCCAGCTGCCACTTTTGAAGAGCCTGGAGCAAAAACAGGGTGTTGGAAGCAAAAGCAGGGTACTACGCATGGCCCCTGCACACACCGCCACTTATGGGGTGGGCAAAAACACCTAAGCCACCCCTCTGGAGATACCCCTACCCTCACTCCATATAAGGAACAAGCTTGCCCCCGCTCAGGGAGTGAGCACAAAAGGGAACCTGTTGTTTGTTCTCGCTCCCCCCTGCTGAAGCAGGGGCCCCAAAAAAGCCTTGCCTGAATTTCTTGTCTGGCCTCTAGTCGATTTCTATTGACTGGGGAAGGCCAAGAACCCTGGTCGGTAACAGAATGGAAAAAAAGAGGAACCAAGTCATAGAGCTTCTGTACTCTACTATCCCTTGCATCCATCCCGTGCTTCTAGTCCACGGTGTATGGACAGATGCAGTAGCATCTTAAATCATCTTCTCACTCCTACTCTCTTCCTAATACATACAACACCAAACTCATTTCCCGAGTGAAGCTCCCAGGTTATTTTTCTCCTGTTCCAAATATATCTTCAGTAACTTTTTACCTTGTACTGAATTGATTTAAATGATTAAATTGACGTCTGGCATAAGATTTTTCCCCTTAATTTCCAGTCATCATGCCCTTGAAGTGTGCTCTCCAGTCTTTTAGGTATGTGAAGGGAGTAAGTTGGTAGAAAAACCCTCAGCTAACACGAATGCATTGGAATTATCACTGACATGACACATGTGTGGGGTTACATGAAAATGAATTTCCATCTAAGGTTTTAGTAAATTTATATATGATGTTATTAATATCAATTCTATAATGTGCTATCGCAGTTAACCAGTTGTGCTTGCCTCACACATACAAGGCGAGATCCTCTATTTTGACTGTCTATCATCAAAACTGTTAGCATTATGGGAAAGCTCTCAGGAGATCCACTGTAATTACAGAGCAGATAACATTTTTTTTTTTTTTGCGGTACGCGGGCCTCTCACTGCTGTGGCCTCTCTCGTTGCGGAGCACAGGCTCCGGATGCACAGGCTCAGCAGCCATGGCTCACGGGCCCAGCCGCTCCGCGGCATGTGGGATCTTCCAGGCTGGGCATGAACCCGTGTCCCCTGCATCGGCAGGAGGACTCTCAACCACTGCGCCACCAGGGAAGACCTGAGAGCAGATAACTCTTGACTCCTGTTTCCTCCTCATATATTGAGTGGTCCCATGATACCTTTATAATCCAAAGGTCTGAGAGTGTCTTAACTGTAGAGACACCTAGAATCTACTCTCCACAGGGAGAAGGAGCTGGCCAGCACCACATCTGCAAAAGCTTTACTTCTGAAAGAGCACCAAGTGTTTAAATGGGATCTTATCTGGCCTGATAAACAAGCAGCTTTCAGAATGTAGACTCCTTATGTTCTAATATTGCCACTCTATGCTGTGTAGCTTTGAGCAATTTCTGAATCTCAGGTCCCATCTTTGAAAAAGTAAAATAAAAACCAGGATTAGAGAGATATTTGAATAAAAATATTTGGATATTGAACTGAAAGGAACTTTGTCTACAGTTTTTTGTTTGTTTGTTTGTTTGTTTCTGGAGAACTAATGTAAGTCAAATCCAGGGAATGAGAAGTAACATGGGGTGAAGGAATTTGTATTTTGGCATTTATAAAGACAGGTGTTGATGATTGAACCCTCACTAAAAAAAGTTCTATAAAAAGACACTCTATGTAGATTCACAAATGCCTTGTAATCATTTAATTCTAGTTCAATATTTTTCTAGTTTGGGGGAAGTGGCATGGAAAATTTATTAACAACAATGAATTAAGAATGAAGGTTATATAAGTGGATGTTTCTGCTTTGAAACTACAAATATTACTTCTCTCATTCTGAAAATAGGTCGAACATAGCTTTTAAATGTTACCTGATGGGGACTGCCTGATAAATAATACTTTAATGCAAACATTTATACTTTTTATAAAGATAAATGATAAAAAACAAGCCTCTGTTTGGAGGTATCTATTAGGTGTTTAGAAACAAATTATTAAAACAAAAAAAAAAACAAAAAAAAACAAAAAAAACCTAGCTTGGGCTTCCCTGGTGGCGCAGTGGTTGAGAGTCCGCCTGCCGATGCAGGGGACACGGGTTCGTGCCCCGGTCCGGGAAGATCCCACGTGCCACGGAGCGGCTGGGCCCGTGAGCCATGGCTGCCGAGCCTGCGCGTCCGGAGCCTGTGCTCTGCGGCGGAAGAGGCCACAGCAGTGAGAGGCCCGCGTACTGCAAAAAATAAAAAGCTAGCTTATCTACCAGCAGAAATGTAAGTATTATTTAGCACCTGCTAGGTGTTTTGTATGATACCAGGTGCTGTGAAGGATAAAGAGACATTTAAACCTTAACAAATATAGTAAAAATGGCATTTAAGCCCGAGTTCCCCGGAAAAGAGTGCCTGCGGTGGAGCTTACGTAATGTTTTCTTGGAGGAGTATAATCCCGAGGGAAGCGAGGAGAAGGGGAAAAATGGATGTGAGTCAGAGAAGGAGGAAAACTAAATACAAATGCTACATTACTGTGTTGGCCAGGGCTTAACAAGGAAAGACGGAATAAATAGGGTGTTTCTGGAGAAGTAACATGGCATGCTGTGCGCTGAAATAGCTGGGTGGGAAGGCATAACCGAGAATTTGCCCGCTTATCTTTCCCCTCCCTCCCTCTCCTTCTGTTTCTTGAATTCCCTGCACCCCCAGGTCTGTCCTTCAGCCCTTCTGTGCAGTCCCCCAGGTCAGCCAGAATCTCGGTGAGTACCGCTGGGTAGGACTTAGGTGCTGGGGATTGTTTGGCTCCAACTGTCCAGGTGCAAAGGAGACCATTCTGCTGGAAGATGAGGTGATGCTGGTCCGGGTGTCCAGGCTTTCAATGCTGAGGAAGCAGAGCAAGTAGCAGAGGCAAGCAGGGGGCAGATGAGAATAGTCCCATCTAGGGGGGTGCGTAAATTGGGCCTCCAGAAAATAGGGTTTTCTACTGGACAATGGTTTTAAAAAGTGCTTTCGGTGTGCAGAGAATTGAGAGATCCCTGGCTCTTTTGGAATTGTTTTTGAACCTTTATTTTAAGAAAGAAGAGGAAACAAACATTGAAAGTATGCCTGCGTGATGCCAAGACTGATTTGTTTTAAAAGAAACTTGGAATAAACACCGGATACACAAACTTTGTAGTGGAGAATACAGCATATTCAAAAAGAAACTAAGGAACTTGGAAAGGAAGAGTGAAGGGTCATATGTACCAGATACTAAAATGAATTTAATCACATTTAAAGAAAGATTTGTACAAATGGTTAGCCAGATAAAATAATTTATAGCTTACATTTCATATTTCTGGTGTCAAGAAAAGATCCTCTTTTATTACTTTGCCAGTCACTCTTATGACACACAAGAGAAAAATACAAAGTCAACCAAAAATAAATTCCTCATTTCAAGCAAGATGGTGAACAGAAATAGCTAGCCTTTGTTAAGGTTTCTGATTTATTTATGGACTTCTCTACATCATGGAAAACACTTTGGTTACTTTCTTACTGTTCCATTAGGAGAGAAAAGCAGTAATAGATTTATAAAAATTGTAACTTCAAAGAATTGTCTGAGAGCATGTTTGGAGAAAAAGATCCAGAGACCCAGGCAATGTTACAAGTAAATAATTAATTTAAATGATCCTAAATTATAAAAATAACAGAAATCATATGTCCACCTTTTTGTTCTAGGCTCACCTTTGTCTTCCCAGAAAATTTTGTATTCTATCCTCTAAAACAGCGCTTCTTCCAGGGTAATGCGCTGTTTGATGTTGAAATATGTAGCAAAATCTGTATAAAAAGCATTTCGTAGAGATAAACAGGAAGTCATTCACTCTTCAAAAAAGACTTGTATGAGCTTCCCTGGTGGCGCAGTGGTTGAGAGTCTGCCTGCCGATGCAGGGGACACGGGTTCATGCCCCAGTCCGGGAAGATCCCACATGCCGCGGAGCGGCTGGGCCCGTGAGCCATGGCCACTGAGCCTGCACATCCGGAGCCTGTGCTCCGCAACGGGAGAGGCCACAACAGTGAGAGGCCCACATACCGCAAAAAAAAAAAAAAAAAAAAAAAATTAGTTGCTAATGGCAAAAAGAGCAGAAAAGCTGTGAATTTTGTTAGTTCCACTTCTAATGAAGTAGGCCTTGCAGGCTGAGGCAAGGTTCGGCTGAGCGGGAGCACCGAGGGCAGCGTGCAGTCATCTGTCTTGGGTGAGAGCCTAGCGCTCTCTCTGCAGTGAGCTTTGAGTAATAATTACTGATCTAATTATCTGTGGTTTCTGCTTCTCAGGGAATGCTGCTTTTTTGGACTTTGTATAAATCCTGTGTAGGATTACCTTTACCAAATTGGAAACTGAAGGTCAAGGGTTCTCAATTACTTTTATGCCTCTGAAGTATTTGCATAAGCAGCACACCCAGGGGGCGAAGGGGAGGGTGACATGGGTCCCTTGCAGGGGTGGTTGACAGTCTTGGAATCTCATGCTTTACTTGACAAACTGCCTCGAGACAGTGGTGCGTTCCTTCCAACCCCTTCCAGTTGAGCGTATTTGTTGTAAAAATCAAAGAAACTCTTTAAGATTGTGCAGCATAATCTCGGCCAGTTCCGAACATGAGAAAGCTAAGCGCCTCTGAAGCTTTCAGACACATAAAACAGCCTGTGTGTAACCTCCATATTGCAGAAGCAGGCTGTTTGTGGAAGAGTGTTTCATAGGACTTGTCTCGTTCTGCAGTGTGACTTCACCGGTCTTAACCGATCATCTTGGGGTCTCTATTAGGTTTGGAATGACTGAGCCTTTCTAGGTGGTGTTGTAGCTCAAGATCCTATCAGTAGTACAGCAGTTCTATAGTCAGTAGAACTTACAAAACGTTAATGTAGCAAGTCTTACCCCAGTTTGAATGAGCAAGATATTTTGCAACCCCTAAAAACTCATTAACATTACTAATATTTGTTTCTTTAGGACAAAAATACTCGATGTTATTCACTTTCACTAGGCATACAATGCCCTCAAGCCTGGATGTCCTATTGTCAATTTGTTACTATAAACTTTTATTATAAACTTTTTTTTTTTTTTTTCCAGTACGCGGGCCTCTCACTGTTGTGGCCTCTCCCGTTGCGGAGCACAGGCTCCGGACGCGCAGGCTCAGTGGCCATGGCTCACGGGCCCAGCCACTCCGTGGCATGTGGGATCCTCCCGGACCGGGTCACGAACCCGTGTCCCCTGCATCGGCAGGCGGACTCTCAACCACTGCGCCACCAGGGAAGCCCCTGTCACTATAAACTTTTGTTGAACATTTTATTTGATTCCACATTAGGTCCAGGTATATAAAGATAACTAAGTGAAAATTTAAAAAGAGGCAGAAAACCTACCGGAGACAAAAAGAACCAAATAAGATAAAGTACAACCATATTTTAATGGAGGGGCAAAGAGTTCAAGTCATATCACTAGACTTTGAAGGCATTATGTATTTAAACACAGTAATTTCTGAGCTTGGGATATCAAGAAAACTATAATCTTTTTAAAGTATATTTTGTTTAAGAAGGCATAGGACAGGGCTTCCCTGGTGGCACAGTGGTTGAGAGTCCGCCTGCCGATGCAGGGGACACGGGTTCGTGACCCGGTCCGGGAGGATCCCACATGCCGCGGAGTGGCTGGGCCCGTGAGCCATGGCCACTGAGCCTGCGCGTCCGGAGCCTGTGCTCCGCAACAGGAGAGGCCACAACAGTGAGAGGCCCGCGTACCACAAAAAAAAAAAAAAAAAAAAAAAAAAAAAGCATGGACAGGCATATACATGTGGATAATCCACCCAGTTGTATACATAAGATGTATGTACTTTTTTGCATGTAAGTTATAACTCAGTTACCAGAAGGAGGTATATTATGTTACATCCAGCATCATTAAAAACTGGAGGGCTCCTTTGGGTAATCCTCACCTATTTACCCATTTATTCAGAATATTTGTTACTCAGGGGTTCTGTGTAGCTCGGGCTTTCTGTGTTTTAATGTGTAGTCTGCATTAGTACATCACTCAATTTCTCTCTATCTCATTACTTTTGGTGAATAATTTAGCTTCTTAAGCATGATCATTAAGTACCTGCTCATTTACCTAATATTTTTTCAGACATGTACAATATAATTCTCATACTATATTAGTATCACATTTTTCAGTCTCATGTGAGAGACTAAATGCTATAATTATAAAAAGAACTTCACATGTGTCATGCTTTGGGAATTTTCTAGAACACTGGACTAGGTCAGAGCAATTTTCACAGTGGCCACAGATCTAGAACAAATATTCTCGTGCTCTGAAAGCCCTGGCAGCACCCCAGGACCCCAGCCCAGACTCCAGGGTTGCAGATCCCAGTTTTGAACATTATGAAACTTCCTCCTAAACAATAGAAAAATTGATTCTGTGGTTAGAAAGCCTGTGATTAGCTATAAGGCAAGCTAAAAATTTGAATTTATGCAGTTTGGAGAAGGCATAGAGATAATGTCAACTTTAATTACTGTTTTTTTCTAAACACAGAGAATAGGCCAAAGGTCATGAGTGGAAATTAAAGAAAAATGGAAAACAGATGTTAGGGAAGCTTGCTATAGGAATGGAAACACAAGCAGCGCTGAATACTATTAAAGAAAAAAAAAGACCACTGCAAAAAAAAAAAAAAAAAAAACAGAAAGTGAGGATCTTATGAAAGTTCTATTTTCATAATGGTATGTTTAAAATAGTTTGACTTTTAAATATTTTACTAAGTGATTTAATTTCATGTATTCTTTTCCTTACATTTAGAGACATAATTCAGGAGCAAAAGGAGATCTTAAAACCCACCATTATAAACTCCGTCTGAAAAGATGATGCTGAAAAAAAGTCTCTTCTTAACAACTGAAAATCCAGGCATTCCTCCCCAGCCCCACCCCAAGTATCAAACTTTAACAAATAAAAGTTTTTCTTTTCTTTCAATTGACAGTGGTAGTCACTTTTTAAAATACATTTATTCTCAAATCATCTTTCCATTAGGATACTTGAATAAGTTTCTTTGACAGTAACAAGAGCTATGCAGATTTACTATGGTGAGAAATAGATACTTAGGCAGAAATTCATTTAGATTATAAAATACATCATAATGACTCTCAAATGAATTGCTGACTTTTTTGGTATATAAAGAAGACCTTTTTTTGTTGTTAATTTTTTTTTTATTTTTTACATCTTTATTGGAGTATAATTGCTCTACAATGGTGTGTTAGTTTCTGCTTTATAACAAAGTGAATCAGTTATACATATACATATGTTCCCATATCTCTTTCCTCTTGCGTCTCCCTCCCACCCTCCCTATCCCACCCCTCCAGGTGGTCACAAAGCACCGAGCTGATCTCCCTGTGCTATGCGGCTGCTTCCCACTAGCTATCTATTTTATGTTTGGTAGCTATGTGTTTTGACATGTTTTGTTGACTTTTATATATTATCTTCAGCTAAAATAAAGGAAGATATTGCAAGATCAACAAAAATACATAAATGTGAGTATAATGTCTTGAAATCTTATAAACAAACACACAAAGGACATCTAGAGTCTGTCCTGAAAGTTCTTCCTTTGTTATCTTTTAGAAAGTCAGATAAGAGTCATAAGAATTAAAAAGAGCTATTGTAAGTTGGTTAAAAAGGAATTTCCAAAAAAGCACGCAGAAAAAGAAGAGAAATTATTCAAAATACATACTCCTCAGCATGTCTTTTCACCCCAAAGCCCCCACTGATGATTTTCTTATGTCTCTATGTATTAGTTTTGTTTAGTATTCATCAATTGACTTAAACATTGACAAAGGGGACTTGGCACGAATCTGCAGTAGGTATGTAATTAAGGATAACTGCTGGATGCATTTACATTAGAGATGTAATTATGAAGAAAGAAAAGTCAGTGCAAGAGGCAAGGCATGAATGCCGAAGGTGGACTTGGAAACCCAGAAACTAAAATGAGTTCCTTTGTAGGAGGAACTTCCACAGTCATCCCAGTCATGTACTCTAAGGGCAATGACAGCGGTGGAATAAGGAAGAGCCTAGGAGCCACCATGTCCAGACTCGTCAGCCTGTAGCAAATCATCTTCCCTTGTCCTCTCTTGCTCTCATCCTAGCCTGCCAAATGAAATCCACGACATACCATTTTTATGTGCATTCTTATTTTCTTATGAGTGGACACATTAACATGATGGGTTTAACCATAGTTCATCTTATTTATGAGCCTCCGGTTGAATGTTAATGGCCTGAAGTCAAATATCAAGCACAAGAATTTAGAGCTAAAGATCTTGCAAACCCTTCTTACTAACTATCCAACAGCATCACGATCCAGCCAGTCCTGTTTCTTTAACTGTTTTAATTTTATCAACAGTGAACACTTACCATGCTTATTAAATGCTAAGCACTGTCCTAAGTGCTTTAGATACGTTAACTCATTTAATTCTAATGATAACCACATGAGACAGCTACTATTATTATCATCTCCATTTTAAATTTGAGAAAGCTTAGGCACAGAGTGGTTAAGTAATTTGCCCAAAGTCACACAGCTAGTGAGTGGCAGAGCTGGGTATGACTCTGGAATCTATGCTCTTAACCACCATACCACTTCCTCAGGCTTTCCACAGTTGTCAAATAAATCATTTTATGATCATCTTTTATTGTTGGAAGAGGTCAAAATTATTGGATTGGGAGTGTGCTTAATTTGTTCATGTTGTACAGATAGTGATGGGGAGTTTCCCCCCACCTACAAGTCTGTTTCATGTGTTGAATACACCGGTTGCACCGTGCCACACATCTCTAGACATATTACCTAATATCACCACGTAAATTCATCACCATCCTGTCTGTAGTGTGAATAACTCACAGCCTCAATGTTAGAAAGGTAAACTGATTCTTAATAAAACAAGACAAGATTAAGTTTGAAGCCTAATTAAAAAGAAGGAAGCTGATCTCATGTCCATTAAATTTCTAGTTTGGTCTGTTTGGAAAACATCCAAAACGTTAATGTGTGTGTTTTACTGAAAAGTAATAAAAATTCAGGACTGGTGGGAAATTAGGTAAGGGTGAAAAGAAAGGAGGAGGCACAAAATATGAAACTGAGAAGACTTTACAGTAGAATTCCTTTGCCTCACATTATACAGAGCCTTCATATAGAGGAAAAGGTTAACCTTAGATCCATCTTGCCCTGCATATCAGTAATCTTTATTATTAAGACACACAAGTTATTTCATAATTATTTTCTTCCGGCCAACCAGCTGTGGTTACTCAAGGCAGATTAACTAGAACCTGATGGATTTCAGCCCCTGTTCAGCAATGCCAGCCAAACACTATAATTACACAGGATGCAGGCTGAGATAATGTTGACCTGTACTTCGAGATAGACCTAGATAAGTTAAACTGTCGGATTTGCAGGCCAGGCTTTTCAATCACTGGTGCTGTATCTCTGAAGAGAGAGTGACAGGAAAGAAAAATAACCCCAAAACCTCTCATCGTTTTAGCTGTCCTGAAAGAAGGTATCTAATAAAGGCTAAGCCTTCAAGAGATAGTAGATTCACCCGTACAGAGCTTAGAGAGCTGGAGGTTGGCGGCGGGGGGGGGGGGGGGATGTGTCTCCCTGCGGGCACGTAATCCCGTCCTTTCTGAGCCCGTATATCCTGTGGATAGGGTGTGCGACCGCCTTTCCATTTGGCAGTTTGCACGGCGCACTGCTGATATTATGAAATTTACATTAAGTTGGAAAAACAGTCCTTGTCATACTTTATCCTTTTGGAGGAAATGGATTTCCTTAATAAGAGCACTGCTTTATTTCCCCCATGAATTCCGATAGGGAACACATTCCTGGATGGCGTTCTACCAAAGAGAGAGGCTGGGAGGGAATGGCTTATTATTCTAAAAAGTTTAATGACCCAGAAGCAAAATATTTTTGGTCCTTACATTATGGGCATAAATGCTTATTATCAAGTGCCAAGGCCTCTGACATACAACTGTTGGAAATTAACCAAAGATGAGGGATCTGGGGGGTGGGGTGGGGTGGGTATTTATTAATGGTTAACGAATAATTCCCTAAATCACTTGGTTATTATTAACTAGTTCAAAATGCTTCACGTCCAGGTCTTTGTAACCATATTAAACTATGCAGAAGTTTCCTTGCCTTAATAAGTGTGCCTTAGTTAAGTGTGAAAATATTTCATACATATCAGACTTTCTGCCATGTTTTCCTTTTAGTTTAGTGCTTTCTGAAGCTCTTCATATTGAGATGTTATTAAGACTCTTCTTCCCTGGTCTTCATTTCCTCTTCATAGAGAGGACCAGCATTCCTCTCAGCTCTCTAGAAGGATTTGTAAAAGAAGCGTATCTAGCTTCTCTCCACCCCCTCACTCACTACCCTCCACTGATCGTTGAAAATGGGGAAGGAACAAAGCAGGGCTGGCTTAATGTTTTCTGGGTCCTCACGATATTTCTGCTGCTCTGCTTTTTGCCCTCTGGCAGCACCACAGGGGAAGCTTGCATCTTTTTGGGGGTGGGGTTTGAGTATCTTTCATGCAGTGTTATTTATTAGGCCTGCAGAAGAATGCAGCTTATCAGTAACAAAGCTGTTCATCTTTATTGGTAACAAAGGTGCTATTTGACCTCCATTTGTCTGACTCCTATGTCCATGTTTCCTAAGTAGATATTAACTCCAGTACAATGTCTCTAGTTGTGCTTTCCCAGAATATTGTGGAATAAAATTTCAGTGAACTCATTATAAGCACACTGAACTTAAATTAAATTTAATATTTAAAAATACAGAATCACAGCAGAGATATCAAATAATCTTATTTCCTCAAAAACTATTTCAGAATCATTCAAAACATGTCTTTTTTTTTTTTTCACAGAGCGACATCAGATTTACAGAGGTCTAAGCCCTCATCCGTTACAAATATTGAATACAGCCCTCCTTCTGGTTGATTAGACCATTTAGTTTCAGCTTGAATCTAGTAATGGGAAACTTACTAACTCTTGGAACTTCCTGTTTGGTTGTTGGATAATTCCAAGAATTAGAGAGTACTTTATTTTATTAAACAAAAATTTGCTTCTTTGTAAATTTTACTAGTTCTACTCTCTGGTGGAATAAAAGCAAATCTATTTTATACTTTTTCCATGATACATCTTTAGATATTTAACATATTTCCTTGAAATCAAGGACCATATGTTTTTTATCTGAATACCCCCTTCTCTGCTTAATATTAATAAAGCAAACATCTTTTGAGCACCAGGCAGTATGCCTGGTGTCGGTCATAGAAAAATGAATAAGACATGGTTCCTTTCCTCATAAAGCAAACATGTACATGTAAAGAAGTGCTTCCAAATCATTGTGTAAATTGCTGCAATGAAAACATGTACAAAATGCAAAGGAACTCAAGAAAGGGGATATCTCATACTGCACAGGAGAAGAGGCTATGACATAGCCATAGAACAAAGGGTATTTTCATGAATCTTAAAAGAGGAATTTTCCAAGTAGAAAAAGAAGGGAGAAACTTTCCATCAGTGATAACAGCATGTGCAAAGGCACAGAGGAAAGAGACACTGTAGTACACGTAGTGAACATAAGAGTTCAAGGAGGCTGAAGCATGGGTGAGTGTGGGAAGAGTGGTAGATGAACCCAGAAATGAAGATGAATTCAGAGTACAAATGGCATCTTGTACCCTCGAGGCATATGGATGTTGACCTACAGGTGAAGAAAAGCCATTGTAAGATTTCAAATAGGAAAGTGACCATATTAGACATTTCAGAAGGATCACATAAACTGTTGTATAATGGAAATGGTATGAAATTAAAAGCAGGAGAGCTATTTAGAAGGTTTTTGTTTGTTTCCTCTTTTAATCTTTGCAGTGGTCCAGCTGACTGCTGAACAAGAATCAGTGAAAATGGAGAGAAAAGAGAACAATGGATATGGATATTTAGCCTGTAGAATAAATAGGATTTTGTGGCTGGATGAAGATGGAGTGAGGGAGGGAAGAGATTTAGGAAATAAGTCTGGCTTTGAACAGATTTGGTTTCTTTGGGGTGTTCAAGTGAAAAAAAATCCCGAATACAACAGTTATTATAGCAATGAATCTTGGAAGTGTATGCTGAGACTGATAATATCAAGAATTGGAATTCTTTTTTTTTTTTTTTTCGATACGCGGGCAGGCTCCAGACGCACAGGCTCAGTGACCATGGCTCACAGGCCCAGCCGCTCCGCGGCATGTGGGATCCTCCCAGACCGGGGCTCGAACCCATGTCCCCTGCATCGGCAGGCAGACTCTCAACCACTGCGCCACCAGGGAAGCCCGAGAATTGGAATTCTTTAACAGATGAGTAGCACTTGAACCATGGGAAATCAGCGTGCATGGCAATGCTATGATCAAGACCCTGGGGACCATTAACACTTCAGGGACTGCCAGCAAAGCAGACTTAGAAGGATTGCTCAGAGAGGTAAGAAATAAACAGAAAATAGTTCTACAGAAGCCAAGACAGAAGAGATTTTTCTGGAAGTAGGGATAATCCATCGTTGTCAGAGGCTGCAGAAAGGTCATATTAAACAAGAACTGATAAACTAAGCCATTATTGATTGCCCTTAAGAGTGATTTGAGCAAGTGGAGATGGTGAGAAAACAGAGATGCTGTTTTCCAGATAGTGACTTGACCAGGTGTTCTATAAATAGATATATAAAAATATATGAATATTTGGGCATCTTAGGGTCCTCTATTTGTCTATTTGGTTTATTATTTTGCCTCACCACCCTCTAAAAACAATGTTAGGCTCAACAGGTTTTAATACCAGACTTCATATTAAGTTGGGAATATTTGCTGAACTGTGTGGAGGACAGGCTCTTGGTGCTCCAGCCAGGTGTCCACAAGAGATATCCCAGCTCCACGTAATATCAAAAAGTGAAAATCTACCAGAGATCTTCATCTCAACACCAAGACCCAGCTCCACTCAATGAACAGCAAGCTACAGTGCAGGATACCCTAGCAACTAGCAAGACAAGAACCCAAACACATCCATTAGCATAGAGGCTGCCTAAAATCATAATAATCATAAATCACAGACACCCCAAAGCACACCACCAGACGTGGACCTGCCCACCAGAAAGACAAGATCCAGCCTCATCCACCAGAACACAGGCACTAGTCTCCTCCATGAGGAAGCCTACACAAACCACTGAACCAACCTTAGCCACTGGGGACAGACACCAAAAACAATGGGAACTATGAACCTGCAGCCTGCAAAAAGGAGACCCCAAACACAGTAAGTTAAGCAAAATGAGAAGACAGAAAAACACACAGCAGATGAAGCAGCAAGGCAAAACCCCACAAGACCTAACAAATGAAGAGGAAACAGGAAGCCTACCTGAAAAAGAATTCACAATAATGATAGTAAAGATGATCCAAAATCTTGGAAATAGAATGGAGAAAATACAAGAAACGTTTAACAAGGACATAGAAGAACTAAAGAGCAAGCAAAGAGAGATGAACAACACAATATATGAAATTAAAACTTCTCTAGAAGGGATGAATGGCAGAATAACTGAGGCAGAAGAACGGATAAGTGACCTGGAAGATAAAATAGTGGAAATAACTACTGCAGAGGAGAATAAAGAAAAATGAATAAAAAGAACTGAGGACAGTCTCAGAGACCTCTGGGACAACATTAAATGCACCAATATTCCAATTATAGGGGTCCCAGAAGAAGAGAAAAAGAAAGGGACTGAAAAAATATTTGAAGAGATTATAGTTGAAAACTTCCCTAATATGGAAAAGGAAATAGTTAATCAAGTCCAGAAGCACAGAGAGTACCATACAGGATAAATCAAAGGAGAAACACGCCAAGACACATAGTAATCAAATTGGCAAAAATGAAAGACAAAGAAAAATTATTGAAAGCAGCAAGGGAAAAATGACAAATAATATACAAGGGAACTCCCATAAGGTTAACAGCTGATTTCTCAGTAGAAGCTCTACAAGCCAGAAGGGAGTGGAATGATATACTTAAAGTCATGAAAGGGAAGAACCTACAACCAAGATTACTCTACCTGGCAAAGATCTCATTCAGATTCGACGGAGAAATTAAAAGCTTTACAGACAAGCAAAAGCTAAAAGAATTCAGCACCATCAAACCAGCTTTACAACAAATGCTAAAGGAACTTCTCTAGGCAGGAAACACAAGAGAAGGAAAAGACCTACAATAATAAACCCAAAACAATTAAGAAAATGGTAATAGGAACATACATATCGATAATTACCTTAAAGGTAAATGGATTAAATGTTCCAACCAAAAGACATAGACTGGCTGAATGGATACAAAAACAAGACCCATATATATGCTCTCTACAAGAGACCCACTTCAGACCTAGGGACACATACAGACTGAAAGTGAGAGGATGGAAAAAGATATTCCATGCAAATGGAAATCAAAAGAAAGCTGGAGTGGCAATTCTCATATCAGACAAAATAGACTTTAAAACAAAGACTATTACAAGAGACAAAGAAGGACACTACATAATGATCAAGGGATCAATCCAAGAAGAAGATATAACAATTATAAATATTTATGCACCCAACATAGGAGCACCCCAATACATAAGGCAAATACTAACAGCCATAAAAGGGGAAATCGACAGTAACGCAATCATAGTAGGGGACCTTAACACCCCACTTTCACCAATGGACAGATCATTCAAAATGAAAAGAAGCACAAGCTTTAAATGATACATTAAACAAGATGGACTTAACTGATATTTATAGGACATTCCATCCAAAAACAACAGAATACACATTCTTCTCAAGTGCTCATGGAACATTCTCCAGGATAGATCATATCTTGGGTCACAAATCAAGCCTTGGTAAATTTAAGAAAATTGAAATCATATCAAGTATCTTTTCTGACCGCAACGCTATGAGGCTAGATACCAATTACAGGAAAAAATCTGTAACAAATACAAACACATGGAGGCTAAACAACACACTACTTAATAACCAAGAGATCACTCAAGAAATCAAAGAGGAAATCACAAACTACCTAGAAACAAATGACAATGAAAACACAATGACCCAAAACCTATGGGATGCAGCAAAAGCAGTTCTAAGAGGGAAGTTTATAGCTATACAAGCCTACCTTAAGAAACAAGAAACATTTCAAATAAACAACCTAAACTTACACCTAAAGCAATTAGAGAAAGAAGAACAAAAAAACCCCAAAGTTAGCAGAAGGAAAGAAATCATAAATATCAGATCAGAAAGAAATGAAAAAGAAATGAAGGAAACGATAGCAAAGATCAATAAAACTAAAAGCTGGTTCTTTGAGAAGATAAACAAAATTGAAAAACCATTAGCCAGACTTATCAAGAAAAAAAGGGAGAAGACTCAAATCAATAGAATTAGAAATGAAAAAGGAGAAGTAACAACTGACACTGCAGAAATGCAAAGGATCATGAGAGATTACACAAGCAACTCTATGCCAATAAAATGGACAACCTGGAAGAAATGGACACATTCTTAGAAAAGCACAACCTCCCGAGACTGAACCAGGAAGGACTACAAAATATGAACAGACCAATCACAAGCACTGAAATTGAGACTGTGATTAAAAATCTTCCAACAAAGAAAAGCCCAGGACCAGATGGCTTCACAGGCGAATTCTATCAAACATTTAGAGATGAGCTAACACCTATCCTTCTCAAACTCTTCCAAAATATAGCAGAGGGAGGAACACTCCCAAACTTATTCTACGAGACCACCATCACTCTGATACCAAAACCAGACAAAGATGTCAAAATAAAGAAAATTACAGGCCTATATCATTGATGAACATAGATGCAAGAATCCTCAACAAAATACTAGCAAACAGAATCCAACAGCACATTAAAAGGATCATACACCATGATCAAGTGGAGTTTATCCCAGGAATGCAAGGATTCTTCAATATTTGCAAATCAATCAATGTGATACACCATATTAACAAATTGAAGGAGAAAAACCATATGGTCATCTCAATAGATGCAGAGAAAGCTTTCGACAAAGTTCAACACCCATTTATGATAAAAACCCTCCTGAATGTAGGCATAGAGAGAACTTTCCTGATCATAATAAAGGCCATATATGACAAACTCACGGACAACATCATCCTCAATGGTGAAAAACTGAAACCATTTCCACTAAGATCAGGAACAAGACAAGGTTGCCCACTCTCACCACTTTATTCAACATAGTTTTGGAAGTTTTAGCCACAGCAATCAGAGAAGAAAAAGAAACAAAAGGACTCCAAATTGGAAAAGAAGAAATAAATCTGTCACTGTTTGCAGATGACATGATGCTATACATAGAGAATCCTAAAGATGCTACCAGAAAACTACTAGAGCTAATCAATGAATTTGGTAAAGTAGCAGGATACAAAAGTAATGCACAGAAATCTCTGGCACTCCTATACACTAGTGATGAAAAATCTGAAAGTGAAATTAAGAAAACACTCCCATTTACCACTGCAACAACAACAACAAAAAATATCGATGAATAAACCTACCTAAGGAGACAAAAGACCTGTATGCAGAAAATTATAAGACACTGATGAAAGAAATTAAAGATGATACCAACAGATGGAGAGATATACCATGTTCTTGGATTGGAAGAATCAACATTGTGAAAATGACTCTACTACCCAAAGCAATCGACAGATTCAATGCAATCCCTATCAAACTACCACTGGCATTTTTCACAGAACTAGAACAAAAAATTTCACAATTTCTATGGAAACACAAAAGACACCGGATAGCCAAAGCAATCTTGAGAAAGAAAAACGGAGCTGGAAGAATCAGGCTCCCTGACTTCAGACTATACTACAAAGCTGCAGTAATCAGGACAGTATGGTACTGGCACAAAAACAGAAATATAGATCAATGGAACAGGATAGAAAGCCCAGAGACAAACCCACGCACATATGGTCACCTTATCTTTGATAAAGGAGGCAAGAATATACAGTGGAGAAAAGACAACCTCTTCAGTAAGTGGTGCTGGGAAAACTGGACAGCTACATGTAAAAGAATGAAATTAGAACACTCCCTAACACCGTACACAAAAATAAACTCAAAAGGGATTAAAGACCTAAATGTAAGGCCAGATACCATCAAACTCTTAGAGGAAAACATAGGCAGAACACTCTATGACATAAATCACAGCAAGATCCTTTTTGACCCACCTCCTAGAGAAATGGAAATAAAAATAAACAAATGGGACCTAATGAAACTTAAAAGCTTTTGCACAGCAAAGGAAACCATAAACAAGTGAAAGGACAACCCTCAGAATGGGAGAAAATATTTTCAAATGAAGCAACTTACAAAGGATTAATCTCCAAAACATACAAGTGACTCATGCAGCTCAATATCAATAAAACAAACAACCCAATCCAAAAATGGGAAGAAGACCTAAATAGACATTTCTCCAAAGAAGATGTACAGATTACCAACAAACACATGAAAGAATGTTCAACATCATTAATCATTAGAGAAATGCAAATCAAATTTACAATGAGATATCATCTCACACCGGTCAGAATGGCCATCATCAAAAAATCTACAAACAATAAATGCTGGAGAGGGTGTGGAAAAAAGGGAACCCTCTTGCCCTGTTGGTGGGAATGTAAATTGATACAGCCACTATGGAGAGCAGTATGGAGGTTCCTTAAAAAACTAAAAATAGAACTACCATACGACCCAGCAATCCCACTACTGGGCATATACCCTGAGAAAACCATAATTCAAAAAGAATCATGTTCCAAAATGTTCATTGCAGCTCTATATACAATAGCCAGGACATGGAAGCAACCTAAGTGTCCATCAACAGATGAATGGATAAAGAAGATGTGGCACATATATACAATGGAATATTACTCAGCCATAAAAGGAACGAAACTGAGTTATTTGTATTGAGGTGGATGGACCTAGAGAATGTCATACAGAGTGAAGTAAGTCAGAAAGAGAAAAACAAATACCGTATGCTAACACATATATATGGAATTTGAAAAAAAGAAAAGAAAGTGGTCGGAAGAACCTAGGCGCAAGATGGGAATAAAAATTCAGACCTACTAGAGAATGGACTTGAGGATACGGGGAGGGGGAAGGGTAAGCTGGAACAAAGCGAGAGAGTGGCATGGACATATATATACTACCAAACGTAAAATAGATAGCTAGTGGGAAGCAGCCGCATAGCACAGGGAGATCAGCTCAGTGCTTTGTGACCACCTAGAGGGGTGGGATAGGGAGGGTGGGAGGGAGGGGGATGCACGAGGGAAGGGATATGGGGACATATGTATATGTATAACTGATTCACTTTGTTATAAATCAGAAACTGACACACCATCGTAGAGCAATTATACTCCAATAAAGATGTTAAAAAAAAAAGATGGGAATATTTGAATCATATATTTACAGAAGGGTTTATCTTGTGGATCTGTTTTCAACGTCTCGTTTTATTGATTCTATGGAACTGAGTGAGTTTTGCCACTTCCCCAGTCCTACTAGCATCAGTGTGGCCCACCTTGCTCACTGCCCATGGGAGGAAGTGTGAAGACCTTGATCAGCTCCATCCTGCCCTATGGTTTGCTGGAACCACGATCACTGGCCTCCCACCTGGAAGGTCTCCAAAATGTGAGCCACAGAAATATCTTTCCTGAATATAAAAACCATAACATAAAGTATTAGAGTGAAAGTTTCCAGCGGCCTGTAAAATTCTTTGTGGAAAAATATACGTAGAAATTAAAGAGAAAAAACATGATACTATCTAGGAAGTTGAAAATATCAGTCTAGTAAACTAATACTACTTTAAAAGCAAAAAGTCAAAAATAATGAAAAGATTAAGGAATATCTATTCTGTGCTTTATAGAATTATTTGATTGGAGGATCCTATCAATGGCTTGATAATGGTAATAGAAATTTCTGCAAATTAAGTGTGTTTGAAATAAATACTGATATTTGTTCAAATTGCTAAGTAATGCTCAACTTTCCATGTTTATTTTGGGCTTTGTCAGTTGGGGAAAAAAAAGAACAAGTTAAACTTCCAGAAAATTAGGTTTTGTTAAAAGTAGTGTAATTTAATTATCTTATCATCGTGTAGACTGATATTCAGGAAAATGGTGTGCCATGTAAGATGTTTTCCTGGCTATTCTACAACTCAATTACAGCCATCTTTAAAAGGCTAAGAGAGATTGGTCAGAAGTTATATTTAATTTCACTGCAACTTTGACTTGTACTTATTTTCAGACCGATTTGTAGGTAGGAATTGGCTGGATCTATTTCGATGCAAACGATCCTTACTTTTCTTTTTTGACCCTATGATCTCTTCTTGCAAATGAATCTCTTCAATGACAGGCTCATTTAGAGCTGGTCTTGAATATTTTTCACATCGCCTTGCTCTTCAATTGGAAATCTACCTGAATGGCCCTGGGGAACAACAAGCTTCTGACTGTTTTACAAGATCACTCCTTTTCGGAAATATATTCTGGTAACCATAGTTTTGATTTCCTATTAAGCAGTTGATTTTCCCATTAAGCTATATATCTGTAATGAGTAGATACTATTTTATTTTGTAGAAAATCCCTAAGGCAGGGCTTTAATAAGATAGATGTTCATTTCTAAGTTATGGAAATGAAATCTGGAGGTAAGCACTGAGGGTGAGCGGGATGGCACTGCATGGTGCTAGAGACCAATATTCCTTTGGTCTTGCCATTCCATCACCCTCAGCATTCTACTTCATGTTTCTACCTCATGTTTCAAGCAGGCTACTCGTGCTGCTCCCATCTTGTCAGCGTTTCAGCCAGAAAGAAGTAGGAAAGGCTGAAGAACAGGCAGTCCCCTTCCTGCTAAGGATGTTTTCCAGGAAATTACACACCGTGTTCTCAGGTTTACACTGCATTGGATAAAACTTAACCACAGGACCACACCTAGTTGCAATGGAGTCTGGGAAATGTAGTCTTTATTCCAAGGTGGCCACATACCCAGCAAAAGCCTGAGGGTTATATAACTAGAAAAAAGGGGGAGACTAGATCTTGCAGAACAACCAGTAGTCTCTGCCAGTTTTCTTCTTCCTGCTCAGCCTGTCACACAATCCCCTCCATTAAATCTCAGTTTACTATCCTCCTACTTCACTAAAGCTTTTTTGAATATTAGCCATCCCTGTTCTTTAGCTCTTAGAAAAATGACTTCTATACTGTTGTCTTTATATATTTGTATTTCTGTTCATGATGTTTTTCTCATCTATTAAATAGTATTCCTTAAGGACAAAGGTTTCAAGTATCCCCAAACCAGTGCATGATTACACACCTGAAAGGTATTCCATAAAATCATGACTGAAAATCAGAAGTACAGAAATTGGAGTTAAAAATAAATATGAGGTGGTATTATTTTTGCCAGAATAAGGTTCTTTAAGAAATATAAAATCTATCATATCTTCCTGGAAAGCTGTTCTGCTCCATTGAACAAGTTTCCTGTGTGATGGACTGTGGAGCTTCAGAGACACTGAGTTTTTCCACTCATTAGTGAGATCAGAACAGGTCCTGTGCAGCCTGGAAGGTGAGACCTGAGGGACAATATCCTTGGATATAAACCAGGAGAGTGCTTGGAAATATCTGTTCACCATAGCAATGCTGGAACATCACTTTTATGATTGGATGAATAGTTCTTCAGTCTCTCAATGTACTGGGGAAAGATGTGAGAGTGAGAATGAATGTGAATGAGTTGGTAATCTGCCTTGTACATTTAATAAACTGATAAATGGAGGAATCAAGCATCTAAAGATAATGGCATAGCTAAATAGAAATCACTCTTCTGGTCTTGCTGTCCTCTGCAGATAAGCTGTTAATATTTATAAAGAGCTCTAAACTCCTGGAAACCTACACTTTAACATGTTTCTTTGTAATATACTTTTAGGAATATTTATTGATTGATATTTCCTAAATCAAGATATGACTGTTTTATGTATGAGTTAAAAGCCCATGTTTGTGGTACACATTTTAATAATGGCCATTAATTAGTGCTGTAAGACAAAATACAGGATGCCCAGTTAAATTTGGAATCAGATAAACAATGAATTTTTTAGTATATGTTTATCCTGTGTAATATTTGGGACTCATTTATACGAAGAATGTATTGTTTTTCTGAAATTCAAATTTAACTGGGCTTCTTGTATTTTTATTTGCTAAATCTGGCAACTCCCCCCTTAATGACTCAAGTCTCCCTCTGTCCATGCCACTGTGTCATACGGCACCGCTGCTCCTCTCTCAAAAGGTAGATCCTATTTCTCCACTCTGTTGAACTGGGGGTGGCTTGGTGACTTGCTTTGATCAATAAAATGTGGAAGAAGAGACATTGTGCAAGTTGTGGCACCCAGGTCTGGGCTTCTTCCACGGGACTAAGTAATTGTCCAAGAACCATTTATTGAATGCACAACCTTTTCTCATACATTTTCAATTAACAAATTTTTATAAATGCCTGGGTCTGTTTCTGCATTTTAAGTTCCATCATTTCAGCAATATTATATTGTCTTAAATGATATAGCTTTTTCATAAGATGCAACATCTAATAGAGCCAATACCTCCTTGAGTCCCAGACAAGGGGGGCTCTGCCCCAAGTCCCGTGCTTTAGAAGACTCACTTATCCCAAATACTCAAACAGAAAGGTATTTTGTTTTGTTTTCATCTTGATGTTCATAAAATATTTTTTTGAAGGTTGATTAATCATTGAGCAGGAGATAATTATGGGAGGGATTCATGAGCCAAAACAAGCCCCCAAGGAAGATAGGGGTTCAAAAGCCACATATATATTTGTGGGAAGGAGAAACTCTGCTTTGTCCTGAAAACCACAGAACGAGTGTCTCTTTTTGTTTAAAGTTGACTGCTCCAAATCACTCAAAATAGTATTCAACCAGACTGGATTCCCCAATGAACTGTACTTATTCCTTCACTTTTCTTGGGAAGTAGTTTTGAGAAGCATTAGACCCGCCTGGATAGGCTGAAGTGGGACTTGAGAAAGGAATCTGTCCACCTTGTGATACAAAGTAAAAACTCTATGATCAGTTCTCCAAAGTTTGACGTCTAGAGTCTTATTCTAAGAGGTACCCTAGATTTGTTTCAATCATGTACGGTAAGACACACAGACGTGGAAACGACTGTCATGAAGGAAGAAGTTTATACTCACAGATCCCCAGAAACAGGAGGCATGCAGGGCCACATGGGGAAGCAGCAGTGCTGGTCAGGAGACAGAGGAATAAGGGAAAATGTGGGCAAAAGGCTTCACTGTGGTTTTCGTGAGAAGTAATGGGCAAGGCAAGGTAATTGGGCTAAACAGCTTTAGGATTGGCTGGAGTGAATCATTTCAACAGGCTCTGGGGTGTAGGGATAGCCCCTAGTTGCCTGGTGCCTGGACCTGAGGTGATACTAGGGCAGATGGATAGTGGCTCAACCTGTGAGAGTTTGTTAAAGGAGGTAGTAGGAGAGTACACCCTCTGGATTGGTCGATTTGCACATGAAAGCCACATCTCAGGGGAGTCATTGGCTAACTCTAGGCATTTGCTAATCCTGGGAGGGACAGTCTTTGCAGTATCTGCAAGGGCCCAAATTTCAAAGCGTCATAAATTTTAGAAAATAACAAACACGATTAATACAAGTAGGTATGCTATTTTTTTCTCTCAACAAAATCTTACGCTTAAAGCCATATCTTTCACAATTTTTGCACCTTAAATGAGCTTCAGAAGATTATTTGGGGAGTTTAAAACTGAACAAATAATTGATCCTGTCTTGGCTGAGGTTATCCCTTTCCATGATGCATGTCTCAACCTGAGTGGGTAGAGAGTTTTAAGAATGATTATGAATGAAAAATTCAATGGATAATTTAAAAAATATTATTCCAAAACAAAGTAACTTTAAACCATGATTCAAATAAAAGCTAATGAAAAGTTATTCATTGCATGTTATGGCTTGCTTTATTGCTACTAAAATGTAAGTTATATGCACAAAGATAGAACCCAGGCAAAAAATTCACCTGCAAATTGAATATGATGCTGACTGCAAGTTTAATATGGTACAGATAATTTTGTGTTTGGTATGCTTATAATTCTATATGACTCTAGGGCACATATCATTGGAAAATATTCTTATAGGTAATGTTATTCAACGGAAAAAAAATTAAGGGTCATGATCATATTCAATTTTTAGGACTGCTTTGAGGAGTAGAAACTGGAATCATCTGAAGGCTTATTCATTCAAGTATCTGGTCCTTGGCAAGGAGGACTGGAAAACCAAGACTGCCAGCCAGAGTACCTATACTTGGCCTCTCCATGTGGCTTGCCTTCATAATAGCATGGTAGCCTCAGGGTACATGCTGGCTCAGGACTCCAAGTGCGTGAGTTCTAATGAGGTAGAAACCATGGCATGTTGTCTAACTCTTTCATTCACAGATAAAAAAACAGATCTAGGGACCTTAAGCGAATCCACTTCTGGTAAAGAAACAAAATGGTGTTTTTATATTCATAGGTGGATGGATAAATATATCAAGTAATCAGACTAGGCAAAACTGCAGACTCCAAGGCTGAAGAGAAGGACACAGAAATCAATGGTCATGTTCAGGCAAGGTTCCAATTAGGAGGCCAGGTTGGAGCAGTTCTGAACAGAGTCAGCCACTGGAGAGGGGGTCTGACAAAGAAGGGGAGGCTTAGTGTTCAGGTTTGCTTCTGTTCTGTTATTCCTGTATGAGCACTGTCACCTATGGCCTACAAAACCTAAAATAATCTAGATTTTTATGGAAAAATGAGTTATGTAAGGCAAGGAAGCGCTACCCATCCAGAAAGGGAATGTTTAGCTAGATAGACTAGAACCAATACTCTCTAAGCTAAGCAAGCCCGTTTTATTTCAGGCAAACATTAGCCCTGAGATTTTCTGGGGTGAAAAGTATGGTCTCAAGTACTGCACAGAGAATATATCTGAAAAGTACTTAGAATCAGAAAAGTGCATAGCTATCGCTACGTCATACCTGTCCACAGGCAGAAGCACCTAACTTTGGAACTGTTTTTCTGGGTTAGACTCCATCTCTTGTGCAGGAGGGAGCTCAAGTTAGAGGGTGTTGCAAAGATGAAAACAGAAGCCTCAACCAAAGAGCAAGTACTACTTTTACTTCTTATGACCCAGGTGAGTTAAGCAAAGAAAAAAATGATACTACAAGGGTAACTTAAATTATAAGAGATTTGTATGTTATGCTAAACAGTAAAATTTGTCTGTTTGACAAACCACCCCTAATTTAGCGATGTAAGATGACAGCCATTTTATTATTCTCATGAATTCTGTGGGTCAGGAATTTGGAAAAGTGATGGCATGGAAGGGTTGACTCTGCTCCCGTAAGGTCTGGGGCTTCAGCTGGGAAGATTCAAAAGCAAGGGCTTCCTTTAAATGATGAAATCTGGCAAGTGATGATGGAGAAAGTGGGAAAAGTTTTATCTCTTTAGTTAAGTAGGTATGATAGAAGAAAAAGAAAAATGTAAGAACGTGATTTGAAATGATTTTCACCTCTTATTTTAATCACTTTCCTTCTGTGGCACTGTTGCAATATGAATGTATGTAGAAACAGGACCACCTTTTCTGACCTAGCCTCTCAAGTCACACAGGTTATCTTGTGTCTCATTCTGTGGGTTCCAAGTGAGTGTGAAGCCCACCCATATTCAAGGAGGTGGTTCATAGACGCCCTCCTTTTGATCAGTGTAAAAGTTATGTGAAGATAAGAATGTGAGATAGGATAGATTTTTGGAAAATCCGGTCTGCCACACTCTGATTTCTAGCTCTCTATGAGATTCAGCTACTCAGGTTCCATAATTCAGTATGACTCAGGAATATTAAAAATAGAATCTTAGCATTTACCTTCCTCATCCTACTTTCATTTTCATCCCTGTGGTCCTTCACTTTAGCCATTTTCTATGGTTGTAAGGCTAACAACCAAGTGGAATGTCAACCTTCATACTTATATAGCTTTGTGTGTGTGTGTGTATTTCCATATAGCTTTGTGTGTGTGTGTGCGTGTGCGTGTGCGTGTGTGTGTATTTCCATATAGCTTTGTGTGTGTGCGTGTGTGTATGTGTGTGTGTGTGTGTATATTTCCAGAACTGAAGAAGAAAATGTACTGTTATAACTTGAAAGACTTTCTGCTGGATGCCCAGATGCTTGGGACAGTAAAGCTGAATACAGAAAGGGTATTGCTAATCAAATCAGCATGTTACATTTACTTTGACAGAGAGTTTGATGATCAAGAAATATTTTCCCCTTTAATTGAAAGTAATAATCTTGGCTTATATTTCAATGAAAACAGGAGTCATAATAATCCACTTAAAGAAATTATGTAATTTTATGATTATGTTTCAGAATATGAAAAATGATTTCAGGAATGTAAAGTGATTTATTCAACTGATGTTTGTTGCAAACCACCTTTCCTTCAGATGGTATGTTGGGTATTGGGTCTACGATGGTCAATCAAACCTAAAATTGTGCCCTTTTTAAGGGAGCTTCTAGTCTACCTGGGTAGGAGATGTGGGAGTGGGTAATCAGAGTCATCATATAAGTAAACACATATGTGAACATACAATTACAAGTTGTGATAAGTAAGGGGAAACAGAAAGACTGGGGACCCCATAAGAGAGACTTAAAAGAAAAGTTCATTTAAATTAGATGAATCAGGGAAGAAATATTTGAGAAACTGACATTTACTGATATCTGATGATGGTAAATCATTGCTAGTGTGGCAAATTGAGGAGGAAAAGTTTTTTGATAGAGAAAAGAACTTTTTCAGAGGCCCTGAGTCAGATAAAACTTTGTTAAGTTTTATTTTCCTTTCCTTTCCTTTATTGCTTTATTTTATTTTACTTTATTTTATTTCAGGAACTGTAAAACGAGAAAACACTGATGAGTTTTAAGCAGAGAAGTGAGATCCTCACATTTGCCTTTAAAAAAGTTCTCTGGCTGCTGCTGTATAGAAAATAGATCAGAGCAGTGCAAGAATGTAATTGGTTTTTGCTAATACGCTTCCGAGAATTAAAAACAAAAAACTGGGGAAATAATTTATCACGAAGGAGAAAAAAGAAGAAGAAAAAAAGGACCTTCTCAAATTTCCTCATTGCTTAGAAATCACTCAACCCATAATCTCATCTGAGAAGTATGAGGATAGTAGGAGTCTGTACACAATACCATGACAAGGAAATTCCCCATGCTACTTCTTCTTGCATACTTCCTGAGATTTTTACCTCCTGCCTTTACACTTACTGTTAATTAGAACTCCGGAGAAAGCCCTCCTCTCTTTAATTGTCGAAATCTTAACCATCCTTCAAGTTGCAGATTAAATGCTTCCTCCTCCAGGAAAGGCTGATGCCCCTAACCAGGTATTTCCTCTTTCCTAACTCCAGCTCTGTTGGGCTTACTTTTAAATGTTTCCTCTGTCATTTTTCTATTGAGTACAGACCTAAATGTACTTGTGTAGTACACTATTCTGGGTTCCATTCCCTGCTGGAGACCCCAGAGCCTACACAGTGTCAGAAGGAGAGGTGATATTCAATAAACTTTGGACGAGTGAATTAATATACAGCTGATATTTACATTCTGAAACTTAGTAATAAAGGAACATGATTTTCTATTTTCTTAAAGACGAAATTATTATAATTACTTTTTTCATAAGCCATCTCCTACAATCAACTTCCTAGTATGTATCTTCAACAGTTTCTCTATAAATTTTATTAAATTAAATACGATATTTTTAATTTATTTTAAGAGTAATTAACTAGGATTTACTCAATAACATGAACTCTTTTCTAAAGGAAAATTTGTATTGATAAAACTGCATTAAAATGATACCAACTCACAAAGCAAATTAAAACTAATCTTAAATAATATTTTCTATTCTTAGTTACCAGCTAGCCAAGTAAATTGGTTAAACTGGTGCCCTTTTATGAGTTTAAGTTATCATTCTATCAATCTCTTAATGCCTTTAAGTCCGTTTTTATTATTTAAATTTTCAGTTCAACTGAATTATTAAGGGGATTACTTGCAAGTCTAGAGTTATGAAGTATTGTGTAATATGAGTTGGTGTTTAGAATTAAATCAATATACATTTAAGAGATTAAAAAATAAATGACAAACCAAGTAGTACCTTTACAATAGAAACAATACAAAATATATTGTATTTAAACTAAAATAATATGTTTAATCCAGGAAGATGTAAAATTCATGTGCTTGTAAGCACTTTATATGGTCCATGAGGAGCTACGACTAAGTGACCCATCCATAGGGAATCTTATAAATGTTTGTTCAGGGCTTGTTCAGTATAAGCTAAGCACCACAAAGCCTCTCATAGATACTGCCTTGAAGTCTACTGTTAAAAGTGTTATGAGTCGTGAGCCATGGCCGCTGAGCCTGCACGTCCGGAGCCTGTGCTCCGCAACGGGAGAGGCCACAACGGTGAGAGGCCAGCGTACCGCAAAAAAAAAAAAAAAAAAAAAAAAAGTGTTATGAGTGTAACTTATACGTCCAGTACTCACATTTTCTACTAAATTTATTAACTTTAAAAGAGATAGTGCTCACGTTTGTTCAGTAATGTAAGCAAATGAATAACAAGCTTATTCGGATTTAGAATTGCTTCCTTTTGCATAAGGGCTATTTGTAATAAATAGGCATCCAGATCATGATTTCTAGTTACAGCCATTTCCACAGTTCAACTTGGTGATTTTATAATGGCGAAAACATAGCAGTACTTAATATGGTATTAAAAAAAAACAGCTATTTAGTGGAATAAAGTTTGAAAAAAGCAATGTAATAAGTCACAGTGATTCAAATCTCTTCCTGGTTCCCTCACTGCCAATTACGTAACCTTGAACATTTTTTTTTATATATAATAACAAAGAACACAACATAAGAAAATCTGTTTTCTTCTTTTGTCAGTAATCACGTTGATGGGTCAATTAACCTTGTTTTGTTCCCTCCTCTCTTTGCACAGATTGCTTCCAAGTGTAAGAAATGACAGAATAAACATTCCACTGGGTCACTAGCAATGCCTTAAGACTTATGTCAGTGAACTTATTGGGTGATTTGCCTTAAAATTATGGTTATTATTCAGTTTTACTTTTATCTAGGCTAATTGCAGATTAGCATATATGGAGGAAGGATTAAGTATTTTACCTGCTTGCATCAGAAGTATGTAAAGAGAACTCCTGGATAATATCAGGTAATAGATAATTAGTTTGGCACTCAACCAGAGTGAGGTCCAGGCATGAGTATTTTATTACTTACTAACACAAGTGAGCATTCAGCTGTTGGGTCAACTCAGATACCTGAAAAACAGCTAGTCTGGCACATTTACAACCTTGTGAACAAATTTGTGCAATTTTACATCCCTCTGCTGATTTACCTGGAAAGACCATTATACAAGATAATGAATTTAACAGATAAAAATCAGTAAATGCTTTTACATACTGTCACTTTACATTGTAAGGAAAGACTTGTCATTTTCTTACTTAGGCATGTCCAGCCTCATGTGATCTACATATTAGAGATGTGACCTTTGTTTTGTTTTGTTTTGTTTTGTTTGCGGTACACGGGCCTCTCACTGTTGTGGCCTCTCCCGTTGTGGAGCATAGGCTCCGGACGCGCAGGCTCAGGGGCCATGGCTCACGGGCCTAGCCGCTCCGTGGCATGTGGGATCTTCCCGGGCCGGGGCACGAACCCGTGTCCCCTGCATCGGCAGGCGGACTCTCAACCACTGTGCCACCAGGGAAGCCCGTGACCTTTCTTTTGGATTGAAAATTTCCCTTGGTTAGTTTTCCTTTGAATATTGTATGTATTTAACCAGAGTATTTCTCTCCTGAGTCAAGTATAGGTATTGGCCAGATATCTTTGAATAGTCAGGCTAAAATGGCAATGCAAATACAGAAATTATTTCGTTTTTCCTGTATTTGCACTTTAAAGGATAGATGAAGCTCTAATCAGAACATTCCCTGACGTAGGATTGGGGTAAGAGTGGAGGTTGGATTTGGAGTGAATAAGGAAAGTAGCAAATAGAGGATCTTTTCTTCTTTCAATATCTTGTACTTCTTCTAGAATGAAGACCCAGCTTATTCAGTTAGACATTCTAAGATTCACCAGTAAATCTAAAGTAGCTAAACAAACACACTTATTGAGAAGGAGATCATTGAAACAAAGTGAAGAAAAGACTGACTAGGAAGTAAACTAAGAGGTATCAAATAATAAAATTTCCAGAAGAAAATAACACAACATACATCCATAGCAATTGAAAATTCTTGTGTACAGATGACAACTAAGAGTAGGAATGTGGAAGAAAGTTGAAACAGACACTGGAAAACCCTGTAGGAAAGAAAAGGGGGAAGACCAAAGAAGGAATCAGACAAAAAAGTTGAAATTTTAAGATAGGCTCAAGTTACTTTGTTAAAGAGTGGCATTGTAACATCTGTTATTGGGACTGTTAGCCCTTTGATTTTTTAGCTACCTTTTTGATATATGAAAAATAAAATGAGATTTAAAAATCATTTTGATATCTCTTATATTAAAAAAAGTCTTGAATGTCATTCTTAATTTTTGTACTTTTTAAACTATTACAGAATAAGCATTAAGAGAGAGAGGTCAAGGAGACAAACTATTGGGTTTGAATCCTGGCTTTACTACTTACCATCTCAAGATATGAGATAAGCTCATATGCCCTAGTTTTTTCATCTGAAAAATGAGGAAAAAATGGGGTATAATAATATCATCCATCTCTTAGAATTACTATGTGCTTTAAATGGGTTAATACATGTTGAGCTCTTGGAAAATAGTTCTTATGACGTAGTAAGTATTCTTAATTGTATTATTTTTGGATGAAATCTTACCCAAGACAGTATATATTACTGTCCCTCTCTTAAGACTCAAATAAATTATTTTTTCTTTATAAGGAATCTCAATGAACTTACAAGTTGTAAGGTATTTCCTTGTTTTTTGGTCATGTTTATACTTGAACTGAAGGGAAGATGGTTTTTAAGAATTATTTAAATTATGGAGATGATGAGACAATCATTTAGAAGAGTTCTGTTGTACATAACTAGAAACAAAAGGAGATAGTTTGGTATTGTCAGCATAAAATTTTCATTGTTACATTCTCTGAACTCAGTTTTCTTTATTTTAAATCTCTTTGCCCAAGAGTGATCAGTGAAAATGCTTGGAATGAGTTTGATTAGAAATTGAAATAAATCTGATGAAAATCTAAAATTCATGTTGGTTTATCATATTCCTTCTATAATCTAATGTGCCTCAAGGAGTGATACTGGGTGATTAGAATGGCTGGTTTATGAAAGCAGCTGGTGTGGGTTTAACAGTTTAAAACTGCACCGAGAGCAGAAATCAACATCACATATGTTTTGGCTTAATCACATATGAGTTAGCTTAATCTCTTGATATGAACTGAACTTATTTGGAAAGAGTTAATCAGAAGTCATGATGCATTCATGTATGCAACAGTGATTGGCCATAGCATTAACTGACAAAGAAAAGTACATTATTGAGAAAGAATGTTGTATGCAGTTTTGGTTTCTGGAATTCTCCATGTGACTAACAGCAAAAAAGTTTTGCTTTTTCCCACAACAATAGTAAAAAAAAGGCATGATTGTTAATACTATTATCTTTGCTACTATTACTTCCACCCAACCAACACTACAACAATAATAGCCTTGATTAAGTGGCTACTGTGACAAGCCCATGTTAAGAGCATTCAAAACATAATTTCACATAAGCCTTACAAAAACTTTCTAAGGTAGTCACTAACAAGCCCATTTTGGGTGATAAAATTAAAAATCAGAGCTGTTATTAAACCAAAGTCATCCAAATAATAAGTAATAGAGTTGGAAGTTGAATCCAGTCTTGTATGGTTACCAAACCACATGCACTTTCTATTGTACCAAAGATTCCTATAACTTTGTATTTCAGACCTTTAAAATTTCATTATGGAGATTAATCAAGATGGCCGAGTAGGAGGATGTGGAGCTCACCTGCCTCCACGAACACATCAAAAATACATCTACATGTGGAACAATTCTCATTGAAAGCTAACTGGAGACTGGCAAAAAACTCTTGTAAAACAGGAATGGGAGAAAATATTTGCAAATAATACGACCAGTAAGTGGTCCACGTGCAAAATATATAAGTAGCTCATACAACTTAGTATCAAAAAAAAAACCCGATTAAAAAATGGGCAGTGGATCTGAATAGACATTTTTCCAAAGAAGACATATAGATGGCCAACAGATACATGAAAAGACACTCAACATTGCTAATAATTAGGGAAATGCAACTCAAAACCACAAGATAGTAACTTATACCTGTCAGAATGGCTATCATCAAAAAGTCTACAAATAAGAAATGTTGGTGAAGATGTAGAGAAATGGACACTTGTACACTGTTGGTGGGACTGTAAATTGGTGCAGCCACTATGGAAAACAGTATGGAGGTTCCTCAAAAAACAAAAAACTAAAAATGAACTACCATATGATACAGCAACTCCAATCCTGAGTATACATATACAAAGAAAATACTAATTTGAAAAAATAAATGCACCCCAGTGGAAGCAACCCAGTGTCCATTAACACATGAATGGATAAAGAAGATGTGGTATGTGGTATGTGGTATATATATATATATATATATATATATATATATATATAGTGAAATATTACTCAACCAGAAAAAAAGAATGAAATTTTGCCATGTGCAACAATGTGGATGGACCTAGAGAGTATTATACTTAGTGAGATAAGTCAGACAGAGAAAAACAAATACTGTATATTATCACTTATATGTGGAATATAAAAAATAAAACAACAAATATATATAACAAAACAGAAAATGGCTCACAGATATGGAAAACAAATTAGTGGATACCAGTGGGGAGAGATAAGGGGAGCAGCAAGATAGGGGTATGAGAATAAGAGATACAAATACTATGTATAAAATAGATAAGCAGCAACGATATATTGTACTTCCCAGGGAAATATAGACAATATTTTGTAATAACTTTAAATGGAGTATAATATATAAAAATATTGAATCTCTGTGCTTTACACCTAAAACTAATATAACATTTTAAATCAACTATACTTCAATTAAAGAAACAATGGTCTGATATTAAGGCTATTATAGAGGTGGGACTTCCCTGCTCGTCCAGTGGTAAGGAATCTGCTTTACAATGTGAGGAACGCGGGTTCGATCCCTGGTCAGGGAACTAAGATCTCACATGCCACGGTGCAACTAAGCCTGCACGCCCACAACTACTGAGCTCGCACACCTCAACTAGAGCCCATGTACTGCAAACTACAGAGCCCAGTGCTGCAAAATACAGAGCCCACGTACTCTGGAACCCGCATGCCACAACTACAGAGTCCACGCGTCCTGGAGCCTGTGCGCCACCACTAGAGAAGAGGAAACCCACACCCCACAACTAGAGAGAAGACCGCGCGTTGCAACGAAAGATCCCGCATGCCTCAGAGAGGATCCCAAATGCCACAACTAAGATCCAACACAGCCAAAAAGAAATTAAAAAAATAATAATAGTAATAAATAATTCTTTTTAAAAAAGAATATTATAGAGGTAATTTTTAAATGACCCAGAATAAATCTGTTGATTATTAATGACCAGTCTAATGATAAATCAATTAATAGATAAAGTAATCATTAAGTTCCAGATTGAGAAAATATTTGAGGTTATCTCATACACGAGTCTGCTAATAAAACTCAAGGTGAAAAATATTTTCATTATTGTACATAGAAAGTGTTTTCCAAAGTGCTCTCTATATAGATAGAGCCTAGTACATTTTTATGATTTTGATTGTCTGATTTGTTCCTAGATTTTCAATATAGGATTTCTATGTTCCCTTCTACCATCAAATATTACTACATGGAGTCAGTGAAGTAACTGGTCTTTCTCAGAATAGAGAAGTTAAAGAACTAAGCTGTGTCTACCAGCCTAAGGCCAGTATTATATACGACTTAAATACTCCTAATCTCTCCTCAGTATACCCCTGTGTGGACTGGATGTTTTTGCTCACCCCCTAAAGTTCATATGTTGAATCCTTAACCCCTGCTGTAATGAAATTTGGAGATGGGGCCTTTGCGAGGTAATTAGAGTTGATGTAGTCATGGGATTAAGGCCCTTATAGGAAGAGACACCAGAGAGCTTATTCGTTCTCTCTCTCTCTCTCTCTCCCCACCACTAATGTGAGAACACATGCAAGCCAGGAAGAGGGCTTTCACCAGAATCAAACCACACTGGCACCCTGATATCTGATTCCAGCCTCCAAAACTGTGAGAAAATAAATTTCTGTTGTTTAAGCCATCCAGTTTGTGGTATTTTGTTATGGTGGGCCAAGCTGGCTAAGACAACTGCTAAAATCTGGCTTCTTCTAGCATTTGAATGTTCATTAATCTTAAACTGTCTTAAATTTGGGAATAAAAAACATTAAAATAAACACTGCCAAGAAAAGGTCTTAATACAGCATAGGGACATCTTCAAACACCAGAGGCAACTAAGAACTAGAGTGTTAGCCATTTACCTCAGACTCTGATAACAGCAAAGTTACCCACTTAGCCAAAGCTCAGCAGTTAGTCAGCAAACCTGCTTAAAACTTGTATTTTCATCTCTTAAAATCTATTCATTAGGAATGAGAAAGATAATACTAGTTTAAAGAGAATCTTAAAAATACTGAAAAAGCTTTATTTTATTTTATTATTTTGGAGAGTGGTATAGTTTAATGGCTAACAGTAAGCCTTAGGAAATTTCAGGCAAAAACCAAACTAGATTTCCATATCATTTAATATATGAAAATGGTCTTGATATACCTTTAAACATTTTTTTCAAAAAAGATGTCTAAATTTTTAAAATGCAAGGCAATTTAAATAACAGGCAACACGTAGCTCTTTTTTTTTTTTAATGGATTAAAACAGCACAACTTTATTATCTTACAGTTCTATAGGTCTGAAGTCCAACGGTTCTCGCTGGACTAAACTCACTTTTGTCAGGGTTGCTTTCCTTTTTGGAAACGCAAGGGGAAAATTCATTTCCTTGTCTTTTCCAACTTCTAGAAGGCTCTCTCCAGCCCACGAACATAACCCCCTACATCTCAGAATCAGCAACAAGGCATCAGATCCTTCTCATGCGGCTATCACTCTCTGACCATAGCCAGGAAATGTTCTCACTTTTAAGGACCCATGTGATTAGATTGGGCCCACCAGATAATCCAGGGTTGTCTCTCCATCTCAAGATCCATAACCTTCATCAATCTGCAAAGTCCCTTTTGCCATGTCAGGAAGCATAGTACATGTTGCTGGTATTAGGATGAGGACATCTTTGAGGGCTTATTTTTCTACTTACCACACTTCTCAGTGCACTGCAGGCACTACCTATAGATTAGAATTTGACCTGTGAGATCAAATCTATTTATTCTGTGAGATCAAAGTTATCCCTACTTTAGAGATTCACCAGGAAAGAAAGAAAGAAAAAAAAAAGCAAAGCCAATCAGGGGATAATTGGAATCAAAAGAAAGTACCTACCACATGCTAAATACTTAAAAAAAAAAAAAAAATCTGCCAGGATTCTCTTACTGCCACAGTCAGGAGTAGAAGCAGTAGAAGACCAGTCCTCAGCAGCTACAGAAGGGGGAATGTTCTTTTGCGGTTGCCTTTCTACCAATGGGGTCCTAGAGTCCCACCTCCAGGTCTCTCAGCTTGGGGTCCCCTTCATGTGAGATCATGTGTGGTTGCACATTGGCCTAAACACTTTTTAAAAAACAGCTTCATTGAGGTATAATTGACATAACAATCTGTACATGTTCAAAGTGTACAATGTGATATGTTTTGACATGTCTATACCTGTGAAACCAGTACCTTACTCAGGATTATGAACATATCCATCCTTACCAAAAGTCTGTTTGTGCCCCTTTGGAATCCCTCCCTATCCCCACCTGTTCCCAGGTAACCACTGATCTGAGATTAGTTTCCATTTTCTAGAATTTTATATAAATAATATACAATAAGTACCCTTTTTTGGTCTGGTTTCTTTTAGTTAGTGTAATGATTTTGAGATTCATCCATGTTGTATGTGTCAATAGTTCACTGTTTTTACTGCCGAGTAGCATTTCAATGTAAACCACAGTTCTGTTATCTTTTCACCGACTATCAACATGTAGCTCTTACTATGTTCTAGGTATTGTTCTAGAAATTTATATATATTTACTTTTCACTGAAACTCTAAGAGATAGGATTATTATTATTCTCATTTTATTTTATTTTATTTCATTTAGATACATGCACCCCAATGTTCATTGCAGCACTATTTACAATAGCCAGTACATGGAAGCAAACTAAATGTCCATCAACAGATGAATGGATAAAGAAGATCTGGTATATATATACAATGGAATATTACTCAGCCATGAAAAAGAATGAAATAATGCCATTTGCAGCAACATGGATGGACCTAGAGATTATCATACAGAGTGAAGTAAGTCAGACAGAGAAAGACAAATATCATATGATATTGCTTACATGTGGAATCTAAACAAATGGTACAAATGAACTTATTTACAAAACAGAAAAAGAGTCACAGATGTAGATAACAAACTTATGGTTACCAAGGGAGAAAGGGTGGGGGAGGGATAAATTGGGAGACTGGGATTGACATGTACACACTACTATATATAAAATAGATAACTAATAAGGAATTATTGTATAGCATAGGGAACTCTACTCAATACTCTGTGATACCTATATGGGAAAAGAATCTAAAAAAGTGGATATATGTGTATGTATAACTGATTCACTTTACTATACAGCAGAAACTAACACAACATTGTAAATCAACTATACTCCAATAAAAGTTAATTTTTTAAAATTCCCATTTTATAAATGAAGAGTTAGAGACTCAGAGAAATTGAGGAACTTGTACAAGGTCATGTGGACAGCCAGTGGTGGAGCTGTGGTCTGAACTGGGGCAGTCTGGCTTTAGACTTCGTGCTTTTTTTTTTTGACTTGCAGTTTTTTATTATATATTTTACTTACTATATTCATAAAATATTCATACCCATGTATCACTCTATAGGTATTCTAATTGTAAGATTATATAGAGAACTTTATTGGCAATTTCAGAGATTTTCAAGGATCATTTTGAGCATGCTCGATTCCATCCTTAGCAGAGCCCTTAAAACCCACCCACCTTCTGAGCTGTGACTCTACTGTACCTCAGTGGAAACCCTGAGATTGTTGGGCAAAGGAGAACCATTTTAAGTATTTGAGCATGAGAATGATGACATGATAAATCCATGGCTGGTCAGTTTAGTCTGGTAATAGGGAACAAGAGATAGTACATTCACATAAATATACACAGTCAATCAACAGTGGAATTCACATAAAGAATTAAAAAAAAAGTTTGTGAGCCATTCCCCATTCTTTTAAAACAACTAAAATAGTAAGAGCTTGAGGTCATAAATATTTATAATCAACTCTATTATAAAATCTAAAAGAAAAAATGTTAACACATGGGCTTATTCTGACTAAAGGGTTATCATTTTCTTACATTTTCCAAAGAGTATTTAAAAAGAACACCAAGTTAAGAAAAAATCATTTTAAAATTTTGCAGTAATTTTACTCTATATACATTAATACCAATCATTTAACCCTGAAAACATTCTTCACTTGTACAATGTAAAAAAAATTTTGACAGTATGTGACTAGAAATACTCCATTACCATAAAGCTACAAACAGATTTATGTTCCTAAGAGCAAAGTTAGAAAAGCAAAAGTAATATTAAAATGGTGATAAGCACCAAGACAGAACTTGTTTGCACTTAGGGCCTGATTGGTTGTATTTAAACATAATCTCTACCAACAAAGGACCAAAATGACACCTATTTTGGCAAAAACAAAGAAAAGGATAAAAATATACATACAGAGGTCTGGAAACTGAAGAATGCCCACTTTAAAACAAGAAAATCAATCATACCTGTTTTTTAACTAATGTGACATTTGCAAAATATATCCATGTCACTTTTCTTCCTCTTTAGTTCACTTTATACAATTCAGACTGCTCCATTTTTGTTAATGTGTTGTCACACTAGTGTAAATAAATATTCTGAATTATAGGAGTTTGCTGTAATGAACCCAGACCATTAGAGCCAGACCCAGTAGTTCAAACAATCTTAGCTGCAACTCATTCCAACTAGTGAAACAGATTATCTGCGTAATTTGAAAAGGCCTTAGCCTCTCTTAGATGAGATATCGTGTGTGTGTGTGTGTGTGTGTGTGTGTGTGCCCATACAAGTTTGCCAGGGCAGTGTGAGAGTGAGTGCATCCCAAAGAGGAGAGTGATATACAAACAATCGTACACAATGGACCGAA
The DNA here is from genome assembly GCF_005190385.1 of Monodon monoceros. Classification (NCBI taxonomy): domain Eukaryota; kingdom Metazoa; phylum Chordata; class Mammalia; order Artiodactyla; family Monodontidae; genus Monodon; species Monodon monoceros. Next base: position 119,493,393 of record NW_021703777.1, read on the forward strand.
AGACTTGGGTAGCCAGACACTGAATTTCCCCCCAAACAAACCTGAGGCTGAGCGATGGGGGAATTAAGGAATCTGTCCTTACAATGTGGAATCAGTGACAGGTTCGGAAAACGAAGGCTAAGGCAGGATGCCTCTGCCACCACATTCCTGTGACACTGGAGGGTGCGAAGCAGCTACAGGGATCAGGGATTGACTCTGGCTGCACTTGGAGGGATTCCCTGGGTCTGCAGCTGAGGATCCTTGGACCTTTCCCAAAGGGCATTTGCAGTGGCCCAGGCAGTGACCCTCCACCTCTTAGCGAGGACGTCTCAGGGATCCCAGGGTCTGAGCCTGGGTCTCCCTGCCTCCTGGTCTCAAAGGTTCTCTCAATACGGGTACTATCCCTTCTAGAGGCTTGGCCAAAACCCATCACTACCTTCCATTGCCAACTCAGTCTTAAAAAGGGGTTCTCCTCTGTCCCTGTGGAGTCCCTGACTTTGAGGTAATGCCAATGTACCGTATGCTGTATAGCAGTGACCAAGTCAGGCAGTCCACTGGAAAACTCAAGCAATCTAGATTCAATATATTAGCCGGTTTTTGTTATCTCAGTAATAGTTCTTAGTGAGATGGTTTCTCCACACAACTTATAACGTGTGGCGTAAAGGAAAAAAATATTGCTAGAATATGATAGAAAGATTTTAAAAGTTCAGCATTGGAGCCCATTCCTTAGGGAAGGAAAAGTAGACATATTATGTTTCCACTCTCCGTTTTCCCATCCTTGGCTTTGAGGTAAAAGAGCACCACGGTTCTGTAAAGCTAGTTAAAGGTTCTCCCGGTCCCTCCACCGACACAATAGACTCTGTGCTTTTAACTGCTATGATGTCATGCCTGCACCTTTTGTTTCCTTTTTCCTGTGCTATGCTGTACTCTGACATGAGAGAAATGCTTGGTAGGGATTCCTCATATTTCCTCTGAACATGTTCTGTTTGGCACCAGCATCTTGGTTCTATCTTTTCCTATATGCTACTTAAACTTCTTTAAAAATACTGCTTTTTATCATTAAAATTTTTTTTAAATATTAAACGGACTCTAATCCTGTTTTCTGTTTGTCACTCACTTCCCATAAATTATTTTATTTTATTTTATTTTAACATCTTTATTGGAGTATAATTGCTTTACAATGGTGTGTTAGTTTCTGCTTTTTTTTTTTTTTCTGTACGTGGGCCTCTCACTGTTGTGGCCTCTCCCGTTGCAGAGCACAGGCTCCGGACGCGCAGGCCCAGCAGCCATGGCTCATGGGCCCAGCTACTCCGTGGCATGTGGGGTCCTCCCGGACCAGGGCACGAACCCGCGTCCCCTGCATCGGCAGGCGGACTCTCAACCACTGCGCCACCAGGGAAGCCCAGTTTCTGCTTTATAACAGAGTGAATCAGTTATACATACACATATGTTCCCATATCTCTTCCCTCTTGTGTCTCCCATGAATTATTAACTGGTAATAAATATTGAAGGGCGAAGCCATCTCTACTGAAGAAGTAAATGTGGAAATGAACTTCAACTATTCTACTCTCATTGGTCAGACATTCTCTATTGTGAGTTAGATGGATCAGGACATGTTTTCCTGTTGCCATTAACCATTAGATTTTAGAACTGTCTTTGTTCTACGTCATGATCATCACTTGTAATTTTTTTGGCTTTTTGTTTAGGAAGATTGGGTCAGGTCACCCTGCTCTCTGCCTAGGGAAAGAGGATGCCACACTGACACCAGGGTATTACAGTTCATGTTGCAGTTACTTATCATCATAAACTAATTTTAAAAGTACCTGATGGTGATATGAATTTCCAAGTAGGTGTGCCTAATTACAAAAATTATAAAAGTAACCAAGCCATGGGTTGTTGTGAGGACTGAGGGAGTTCATCTATGTGAAGTGCTAGGCAGTGTGTGACATAGTAAACACTCAACCAGTAGTGTCATTAACATTGCTGTTGTTGTAGGGAGACTGGCTGGTCCAGTGACTTTGAGTGTGTTGGTACCTTTGACAGCTTTTTGTTTTCTTTTTTAACCATGCAATGTATACATTGCTATTCTGGCTTTTTAAAAAAAATATTTTAAAATAATTTCATTTTTATAGTAGTATATAGGTGTAGGTTCTACATAGGTTATTAAGATCTGTTAAGACCTGGGTATGTCATTGCAGACGTTTCAATTACACTCGGGGAAGATATAACAAACTCATATGAACGATAAACACTGTATGAAAGAGATAAAGCTCAACTGAGGTTGTAAAATTCGTAAAGACCTTAGTCACGGTAGTGCTAGCATACTAGGTTCTCTTGAAAGAAAAGGGACTATGTAGAAGAGAAGGAAAAGCATTGGCATAAATATCTACATAGAAATAAGTGTGGTATATACTTGTGGAATATTTGTAATATTAACTGGTAAATCATCATTGATTCTTATGCCTTTTTATTCTTTGCTTATAACAGGCACCAGGCAAAACTTTTTCCCATGTATGAGAACATAATTTTCAAACAAATCCCAGATCATTGTTTCTGTCAGAGTCAATGTTACTTTCTAAGTAAATACTGAAACTAATGGCTTTATAATGATATTTTTACAGACTTTACTTATTTAAATAATCTCATGGCTATTAAATTACTACATTGGATCTGGCAGATGAAAGTATCTGTGTTTTGCTTTACAAATTTGTTTATATCAAAGGCTGCCTCTTCAGAAAAGAACAATGACCTTAGGGTGGGCGGTCATGTCATCCTATTCTTAATAGGTCTATATTTCTCACGTACAAATTCAAAGGGCAGGGTTATGGGCTTAAATGCAGAAAAAGTCATAATTCATTCTGAAAAATCTAGGCTAGCATTCACTGGGAAAGTATACAGGGAAAAAACCCACACTGAAACATTTACAAATGAGAGGAGTGCGTATACAGAGTGGTAGTATAGGTAGGTATAGACAGATTTACACCTTCTTCTCTTTCTCCTTCTCCAATCCCTTTTCCTCCTCTTTGCTCCCTCCTCCTTCTCTTGTCTTTCTTCTTTGTGTCTAATCTAAGTTCCTATTATCTGAACATCCACTAGTTTTATTGTTGTCAGAGGTTGACCCCACAAAATGTCCCCCTGTTAGATCTGAGAATTCTTCAGGCTGTGGCTATCTGTGCTCAAAACCAGACTTCCAACCTGCTGTGCTCCTGCCATCTTGCCTTACCATTCTTCCAGGTAGCCAACTGGAAAAGCTATCTTCCATCATTAATCGCCAGAGTGACTACCATCTTGGTTTTAGAGAAAGAAGCACTGTTATCCCCTGGAATAGTCCCCTTTTCTGTAATTTCCCACACATTGAGACCAGATCTAATTTTTAACAGGGTTTATGGAAGGTTAAGTCATAGTAGAGAGAAGCTATATTAAGGCAATAACTTATAGGCCCAGAGCCATGTCTTGCCACCAAACTCTCTCCATGTGAGTGGGGCTGCTCACCTCGCATGCATGGGACTAGTTCAAGAAAATAGTGGTAGGCAATTGGGTCCAGGATAGCCCATGCCAATCTCAGTCTATTGTCTTTTCCATCTTTATTTACCAAAGGTTGAAACAACCCTGGTGTCTAGACTCATATACTTAAAGTTACTTAATACATGTTTGTATACCACTGGATTCCATATAGAATTTGAGGCCACTTAAAAACCATATGGGCAATCTAAAGCAACATTTAAAAATCAGGCTAGAGAAAACAATGATAGAAATAGGAAATGAATGAGAGCAATGGGAAAAATAGTACACAGATACACACACTATAACTTCCCAAGGTTGAGCCACTAATTTGGCCATGAGCTTTCTCTTAGGCAAAGAAAAAATGGAAACACAATTGTAAGTTATTGAAGTCTTAAAGAGTAAACTTGCATGGACATTCCTAAAGAGAACCCTGAGTAACAGAGGAGTAACACATAGAATGCAGGAAATTATGTCTTTCTAAAAAAATTTTATTTATTCATTTTTGGGTGTGTTGGATCTTCGTTGCTGCACGCCGGCTTCTCTCTAGTTGCAGCGAGCGGGGGGCTGCTCTTCGTTGTGGTGCGTGGGCTTCTCATTGCGGTGGCTTCTCTTGTTGCGGAGCACGGGCTCTAGGTGCATGGGCTTCAGTAGTTGTGGCTCACGGGCTTAGTTGCTCCGCGGCATGTGGGATCTTCCCGGACCCGGGCTCGAACCTGTGTCCCCTGCATTGGCAGGTGGATTCTTAACCACTGCATCACCAGGGAAGCCCAATGAAATTGTGTCTTTATTAACATCCTTAAAATAAAGTTACCATTTCCCATCTCCTCCTCCAGCAACACTCTAGTCCTAGACTCCCCCATCTCATACCTGGATTACATAACCTGTCTCCCTTTGTCTACTCTTATAATTCATTATTTATAAAGCAGCTTTTTAATAGTGTCTTTTTCAAAACTTCAGTTAGATCTCATCAGTTCTGTATTTAATGGGAAAACTTTCCAATGGCTTTCCACTGTGAGGAGAATGGAATCCAAACTCTTTACATTGCCTCAAATACCCCTTATGATCTAATCCCACTTACCTCTCCAGCACCATCTCCAACTCCATCCCCTTCACCCACTCTGTTATGGCTACGCTGTGCTTTATTCAGTTGCTGGAACATGCTAAACTTGCCTAGCCTGAAACACTAAGTTCCTATATTTACACAGCATGCCACCAAACCAAGGACACATACTTTAGGTTTTTATTATGATAGCACCCACATTTGGGTACAAAAACTTTCCAGTTATCTACTGCTGCATAATCAACCCCCCCAAATTAGTAGTTTAAAACAACAATCGTTTATTTAGCTCAGGAATATACAATATTGAGCAGGTTTTAGCGAGGAAGGCTTGTCACTGTTCCATGCAGTATAGCAGAAAAAAGTTGTGACAAAATTCAATAACAATTTTACAGTGAAAAATGTTCAGCCAACAAGGGAAGGAGTTAAAGGAGCTTCCTTACCTTGATAAAGGGCATCTGTGAAAAAAAATATGTCTAACATACACTTAATATTGAAATAGTAAAACCTTTTCCTCAAGGATCAGGAAGACGACAAGGATATCCATTCTCACCACTCCCATTCAACACTGCAGTTCTAGAAAGTAGAGTAGGGCAAGAAAAAGAAAGAAAAGACATGACAGTAGGAAAAGATGGAGTAGAATTATGTTATTTGCAGATAGCATGATTGCTGACATAGAAACCCCTGTGGAATCTACAAGAAAAGTGCTAGAACTAATAAGTGAATACAGAAAGTTCACAGAATATAAGTTCTAAAAACAAAAATCAATGGTATTTGTATATATTTGTAACAAAAAATTAGAAAATAAAATCTTAAAAATCATTTTCTATTGGATCAGAAATTATACAATGCTCAAGAATAAATGTAATGTAAGATCTCGTGACAGACACAACCTAAGTTGACCCCAATGTGCTGTGCCCTGTATAATTCCCTCCCTTTGAGTGTGGGCAGAAACCATGACTGGCTCCTTAGGTCACTCTGTCTTGCCTGCATATGCTAGAATGATTCTCCTACTGGTCTTAGAGAAGCAAATAGCCATGCTATGAACTGCCTATGGAGAGGGCCATGTGGAAGGGAACTAGAAGCAGCTTCTAAGACTTGATCTAAAATAGTAAGAACAAGTTTGACAAATAAAACACAGAGTTAGAGTACTTACCCTATTCGATTTTAAAACCTACCATATTCCTATATTAATCAGTAGAGTGTTGTATTGGCACCAAGATAGAGACCAGAAATCAACTCCCACATAGGTAGTCAACTGACTTTTGGGAAAAGGTACCAGAGAAATTCAATAAAAAGGATAATATTTTCAACAAATATTGCTAGAACAACTGGATATCAATATGGAAACATAAATCTTAACTACTATCTAACTTCTTACCCTCCAAACTTTTGAGGTGGTTCATAGATCTAAACATAAAATTCACAACCATAAAACTTACAGAAGAAAATGTAGGAGAGTATCTTTGTGACCTTGGGAAAGGCAAATATTTCTTCAAAAAACAAACAAACAAAACCCAAAGCCACTAACTGTTATAAAAAAGATAAATTGAAAAATTATGCTCAACAAAAACATCACTAAGAAAATCAATAGACATGCCACAGATGGGAAAAATATTAACAGCACATGTATCAATAACTGAAGAAGTAGTACATCCACAATATATTAATTACACCTACAAGTCAACACATAAAATAATCCAATTTAAAATATGTAAAATATTTGAATAGATATTCTATAAAAGAATATGTGTGATGGACAATAAACATGAAACAGTGGCCACCACGACTAGTCATCAGGAAAATTAAAATTAAAATTACAACGAGCACTTCCTCTTCTTTTCCCTTCTTGAAAACATTAGCCCTAAAGCCATTAGATCAGGAAAAGCACAGAAGGCATCCAAACCAGCAGAGACTGGGGAGAGCCACAGTATCCCAGAGCAGGGGTCAGAGCCCAGGCAGGGTGATGAGGCACTCATGTAGTAGGGTGACCTGGCATAAGAACCCAAGCAGGGTGAAGAGGGCATCTACAAGAAGGGAGGCATGGCTGGAGGTAATGCAGCATGAGTGTGGTGACCATATGCAGGTACCCTTTGCGTTTTGGGAGTTGGGAGCCCAAATGAGGTGAGGAGGGCATCTTTGTGAGCGAAGAGGTGTTGGCAGATGGATGAATGGTTACATACAGGGGCATTACTCAAATAAGGAAGTTTATTAAGGAAATGGGAGCCAGGTTTCTCGCCGTTGGAGGAGGGATTTGCAAATATGGATCGTGGCTATGAATGTGTATATACAATTTTAAAATTAATTGAATGGAGCAATTAAGATCTTTTTAATTTTATTTGTATCTTAATTTTACCCCACTGATTTTTTTTTTTGGTAAATATTTAAGTCAAAGCATGTGAGCTAGGGAAGTCTAAAATAGGCTATCTATACTTTCTCCAGCTGAAGTAGTTATGTGTGTTGGGGAAGGCCTATCAGAGATTATAGAGAAGTATTTTCAGTAGAATATTGTAATGCTAATTAATGCAATTATATAATGTTAAGTAGTTTATTCTGTAAAGACTTTTTGAAATGGATAAATTAACAATTATTATAACTGGATAAAATTTATATTTCCCTATTATTTACAAAATAAGAATGAACAGTCAAAACAAAAGATCATGTCATAACATGCCCTAAATTAAAAAACCCAAAGAAGAATACTCTTCTGTTCTCTTAAAGGCTTAGTTGATAATGTAGAAAGAAACAGCTGAGTCTAGAATTCAGGAAGATGACTTTAAAAATTTTCAATGATCTTAATTAGATAGCAAAAGCTATTATTATTAATAAATACTAATTTCATACCAAAGACCTGTTTTAGGGCTTAGTGTGGACTTCGTTTCAGAAAACGGGAATGTGAAATGATTATCAAATAAATCAAGCAACCAGATTTGGGAGATCTTCAAGTTTAGGATCAAAGTAACTTGTCATGCATTTTTTAGTGTTAGTCCTAAATGGAAGCCAGACAAAGGACGATGGCCAGCACCACTCACCTCCCAGCACCTCTCTGCTTGTTTCCTATTTGCTACACCATGGGGCTCTTGGTACAAGTGCCTGTGACTTCCACTATCATGTGGGATAATGTTCAGGAGCACCCAGTGTTTGGTACGGTGGGTGCTCTGTTACTTACCATCCGCAGATGCTCTGAACAGAGACTCACTCATTACTGCAGGCCCAACAAAACAACCTGGAGCTGGGAGCATGTTAGACACTTAGTAAATACTTGTGGAGTGAGTGGCTGAAAAAAATGCATATTAATAAATAAATAATAATGAAAGGTAGTGACTTTTGAAAAGAAGTTGTAATTACATTACTATTTTATTTTACTTTTAAAAATATTTATTTATTTACTCATTTGGCTGCGCCAGGTCTTAGTTGCCACATGTGGGATCTTTGCTGTGGCACGTGTGGTCTTTAGTTGCAGCATGTGAACTCTTAGTTGTGGCATGTGGGATCTAGTTGGAATTAGATCCCACATGCATTACTATTTTAAAACAGAGTTATTTGAATATTAGTTATTGTTAATAATTTGAGAGCTTTATTGCAGTTCTGCCACTGGCTTGCAGTATTATCTCACATAAGACATCAAACTCAGACAAGAAAGAGAGCTATAGTGGATTATTTTTTGTTTTTTTGTTTTTTATTATCTTTGTTTTTCCTTGCAGCTCTAAAATTTTACAGCTCTTTTCCCTCATTTGGCCTCCTTTTGGGAATTTTACTATGTATAGCTTTAAAGGCTTACTTACTCTGTCCTTAGATAGATAAGAACTAATTTAATGATCTTGTCATTTTACATTTATAAAAACAGAGAAGTTAAATGACTTGACTAGATTAATCATGGTGAAAAGGAACAAGACCAGACATCAGGGTCGCCATATATCTGACAAGTACCTGGTGTTGTTCTGTGGTTTTTCTAACTTTCTTCTCTTACTTTCGGAAAAGAGCATTTTTACAATTTTCTAATTAATAAAGTAATATATGTTAAGTTCAGAAAACATAGAAAACAAAAAACACAACTGAAAATGTATTTATACTTCCACTACACACAAATAACTACTTTTAAGGACTTTACTGTATCTTTTCTTAGCCTCTTTCTATCTTTGCAAATATTTATAAAGTGTATATTTTTGCACATAGAATTGCTAATTTTGTTTAGTTACAATATGTCAGCAATGTTTTCATGTTATCAGATATTTAAAGATTAGTAAATAATTCTGATTTTTAAATAATTCAATTAATAGTATTTAGTTATAATAAATTATAAAGATTATAATAATCTACTTAAGTAAACCTCCTACTTTTGAACATTCAGGTTGCTTTTAAGTTTTCATGCATTTGGAAATTGACTTCCTTCACATAAGAGATTATTTTTAAAATCTTGATAGTAATTCACAGGTATACATATTGGGGGTGTACCAAAGTTCCCCCCTTCAACTTCTGTATTTTGCCAAAATTTGATTTTTATTTTTGGAAGGCCAGATTTCCAAATGCTTCTCTCAACATCATTTATGGTCTATCCGAACTTGGGCATAAGCAGTGATCTCATAGATTACAACTACATCTTCATATTCTCCTTTCTTTCTGGCTTAGAAAATTACTTATTGAGGAACTGGGCTTGGTGCTGCCAAACAGTGAAATAATCACAAATGTAACCCCTGCCCTGGGTACCAGTTACTCCCAACCATTGACTGGTTATTTCTACCCATTTCAGTTAACTTGAGAATAATTTTTCCTTAGTTCCCAAAATAGGCCATTTGGAATTTTTATTAAAATTATATTCCATGGGGATGTAATGTACAGCATGGTGACTATAGTAAAAAATAGTGTATTGCATACTTGAAAGTTGCTAAGAGAGTAGATCTTAAAAGTTCTCATCATAAGAAAAAAGATTATAAAAGCATGGTGATGGATGTTACCTATACTTACTACTTATATAGTGATCATTTCACAATATGTACAAATTTTGAATTACTGTGTTGCACACCTGAAACTAATATAATGCTATATGTCAATTATACCTCAATAAAAAATTATATAAATGTGTTATTTCAAATAGGAAATATTCCTATGTATTCCTGAGCCTATTTACAAACACATTAAATATCACCTGTAAACATCTATCTACATAATATCCATAAACGTGGAATTTCTAAATATATTCAAGTCATTTAAGTCCTTTAGGAAAATGTTACCATTTCCTTTTTATAGGCTTTATAAATAAATTGCTAACAATTTTCAACTATACTATCAACTACTCAGTGATTACTAGATGTCAAACACTGTGCTGAGTATTTTACATGAATGATCTTATCTAATCCTCTCAACAGCCATATAAAGAGGGAATAGTCATTATCCAGAGATGCAGACATGGGGAAACTGAGGCTTGAAGAGGCTTTATATCTTGCCCAGGGCAATACATCTAGTAAGTGGTGGAATATTTTGAAACCAAGTCATTTGGAGATTTTTAAGTAATTTAAAAAAATTAAGTCTAACATATGTAGAGAAGTGTGCAAAATAATAAATGTACAGCTCAATGAATTCCTACAAAATAAATACACTCAGGTGATGTGCATCCAGATAAAGATAGAGAATATTACCAGGACCCCAGATGCCTCTCCCAGGCCCCCTTCTAGTCATTAAGTCCCTCTAGGGTAACCACTGTTCTAACTTTTCTCACTGTAAACTAGATTGCCTGATATTGAAGGTCATGTAGCTGGAATCAGAGAGCATGCATATTTCTAAGTCTGGCTTCTTGTGCCCAACGTTATATTTCTGCTTTGTTGTCAGGTTCAGCTATAGTTCTTTCTAATTGTTATACAGAATTCTAGTTTATGTATAAACCAGTTTACTCTTTCTACAGTAGGTGGCATTTGGATTGTTTTCAGTTTGGTTGCTCTAAACATACTTTTATATGTTGCTTGGTGTATAGTTTTCTGTTAGCTCTGTATTTAAGAGTGGAATTGCTGGGAATGTGTATGCTCACCTTCACACATATCCTAGATTTCCAAAGTGATTTTACCATTTTCCACTTTAACTACAATTTATAAGAGTTCCTGCTGGGCTTCCCTGGTGGTGCAGTGGTTGGGGATCTGCCTGCCGATGCAGGGGGCGCGGGTTCGTGCCCCGGTCCGGGAGGATCCCGCGTGCCGCGGAGCGGTTGCGCCCGTGAGTCATGGCCGCTGAGCCTGCGCGTCTGGAGCTCGTGCTCCGCGATGGGAGAGGCCGCCGCAGTGAGAGGCTCGTGTACCGCAAAAAAAAAAAAAAGATTTCCTGTTGCTTTGGACATTTTGCCCTTGTGTTTTTAAACTGACAGTTGCTAGTAGAATACAAAACTATTTTTTTCCCTCTATTTGTTCATTTTATATATATATATGTATATATATATAATATATATTTCTCTATATATTTTATATATATATAAAATATATATTTCTATATATTTTTTATATATATATAAAGTATATATTTCTATATATATTTTATATATATATATATTTTGCTACATACCTCTTATAACTTAAAAAAGTGCTCTACCGCCCTAGTTATACCTCCGTTTTTATTTCTAATTTCAGAGTCATACATTTTTATTACTATTACACTAATAGTTTTGTCTATTACTGGTTTGATTCCTAGCAAAATGTATATGGGTATTATTTTTCAGTCTGTTTTTTGCAGTTTAAAAAAATCAATACTTCTTTCATCTTTATTAATTCTTAGTCTTTCTTATGTTTATTTTGTTTTATTTTCCTAACTTTATTAGCAGAATGTTTATTTTTATTGTGTAATAGTAAGTTGTTTCTGCTGATGGAATGAAGAAGTTGAAGAGAATTCTGCTGGAGGGATTTTGATTATAAAAGATTTTTTCAGTCAAAAAGAAAAAAGAGAGAGATGAATAAGGAATTAATTATACTTTTCCTTTCCCAGGACATTGCCATGTCTGCATGTGTGGATGATAAGTGTGATTTTAATCTTGCAACCAGGAGGGGATTTAGCCACAGGGAAAATTGCAGAATAGAAGATTAAAGATACCTTGGTCTCTTCTGACATCACAGAGTCATTGCATGTCTTTCAAACTTCCTCTTATTAAAGACCAAGAAAAAAGAAATAAATGTTTTTCCTGATTTTTAAACTGTTTTGAGTTCTGCTTTCTGTTATTGGCCAAAGTATCCTGATTCTCTACCCACATCTTTATTCATTTTTGTTTTGCTTGAGATAACAGGGACTGAGAGTTATGATGAAGTGTCCTACTAGTGTTGTTATTTTCGTTTCTTTTTTGAAACCAATTTTTGATTTGTATAATCCTGTATATTAGTATTCAGCTTGAAGTTTTATGAGTTATAATTTCATGTCATAAACTTATATTGTTCTCTCCTATTATATCCTTTAAAAATATAATCTATGATTTTGTTCCCAGCTTCTTAAAGTATTATTTTCATATTATGTGATGGCTCAATGACTTTTCTTTCAAATATTGTTAAAATGTACATTCTAATATATTTTGTTATGTTTTGATGTTTAATAAATGTAATACTCGCTTCTGTTCTTACACCATCATTTCCCTTTCCTGTGTACAGAAATATCTTGATAGAACCCTTTCTTGAGCAGTTTGGCTGTTCTTTTCCAGGACAAACATATGGATGATATCCTTTCATTACTTTTACACGTGAAGCAAAACCTGGGTATAATAGTAACTTGGGTGAATATAGAATATGAAGTATTCATATAACTTGGGTATAATAGTAACTTGGGTGAATATAGAATATGAAGCTTCAAGTTTGTTTCCCTGATGGCATTTGTAGTTATGTTCTCCCATTTCTTCTGCATTTAATGTGGTACAGAAGGGGTCCTAGTTCAGTTTAATTGCTCTTCATTGTGGGTTGCATTATTTTTCCCAGCCTCTAGTCTGTTGTCTTCTTACTCTTTCCACCAGGGTGTATCTACATGTTGGTATTTTACCCTTCAGATGTTACCTCTTTAAATATTTAGATTCAACTCCATTTTTTCTACTAATGCTTCTTTTCAGTATTTTTTCTGTTCTCTTTTAAAGAATCATTTATCAAATTTGGGTCCCACTGTGCTGTCCTCCAGTTTAATACATCCTCTGTTATTTCATCTTCATTTTCTTTCTTCTGCAGCCTGGTAGAGAGCTTCGAAGTGGTTCACTTAATTTTCTACATTAACAAGTTTTCCTTGTATTCTTATAATTAATATTAAATTAGTTTTATAACATTTATAATTATAGCATTTTTTTCTTTTTCAGCTCCATTTTTATTTTCCTCTGTTTGCCAGCACTTCTTTTTCTTCTTCCTTTGAACATATACTAACCACATACTGAAAAGAAACATTAATAGAAATAAATTTCAAACTAAAGATTTAAAGAGGTTACATATAAAGAGTAAGACACCGACATCTGGATATACCTTGGTGAAAAGAGAAGGAAGACAATCTCTTTTCTCTTCTGTCTTTTGTTTTGGAGCTAAGTTACTTTAATTTTGTTGAAAGAAATTTGATAGATTGTATTATTGTTCTCAATTCTTCACCCCGTCTTGCATCTTTTCCCTTGCCATGGCCTCATTGTCATGGATGGCATGTATTTCCTCCATCTCATCTCTAGGCTTAGCTTGCTGACCTACTTTGGCCAATGATATATGGATGAAAGTCACAGTGTGTATTTTAAGAACAGGCCTTGAAGACCTCACATGTTTCTGCTTTTTCTCTTCCATCTCTGCCAATGCCATGAAAAGAATACATCATGGATACTCTTGGATAGCCTGTTGGTCCCCTTAGGGGGATAAAAGAAAGATGTGGAGCACAGGCACTCCAGCTAAATGATAGACATATAGTGACAAAAAAAGCTTCCCAGCTGAGCCCAGTTTAGGCCAGTCAGATTCCAGTGGATTTGCAGATGCATGGACAATAAAAATATATTACTCTTATTGGGATAATTTGTTAAACAGCAATAGCTAACCAATACAATAATTTTTCTTCTATTTCCTCCAGTGAATCATTTTAAAAGTAACACAAATAAATGTTGGCAAAGATGTGGAGAAAAGGGAAACCACATACACTGTTGATGGGAATGTAAATTGGTGCAGCCACTGTGGAAAATAATATGGAGGTTTCTCAGAAAACTAAAAGTAGAACTAACACATGACCCAGCAATTCCACTCCTGGGTATATATCCATAAAAACCAAAACCACTAATTCAAAAAGATATGTGCACCCCAATGTTCACAGCAGCATTATTTTGCAATTGCCAAGATATGGAAATAACCTGTGTCCATTAACAGATGAGTGGATAAAGAAGATGTGATATATATATATATATATATATATATATATATATATATATCAATATATCACAATGGAATAATATTCAGCCATTTAAAAAGAATGAAAATTGCCTATTTCCAGCAACATGGATAGGCTTGGAGGGTATTATGCTAAGTGAACTAAGTCAGACAGAGGAAGACAAATGCTGTATGGTATCACCTATATGTGCAATCTAAAAAAATAAAACAAACTAGTGAACATAAGGAAAAACAAAACAGACTCACAGATATAGAAAACAAACTAGTGGTTACCAGTGGAGAGAGGGAAGGAGGGAGGGTCAAGAGAGGGGTAGGGGATTAAGAGGTACAAACTACTATATATAAAATAAATAAGCTACAAGGACATATTGTACAACACAGGGAACATAGCCAATATTTTATAACAACTATAAATGGAATATAACCTTTAAAAATTGTGAATCACTATGCTGTGCCCCTGAAACTTATATAATATAGTACATCAACTATACTTCAAAAAATTCAAAAAAAGTAATTCTGTCCTTCTTGCTTAATATTTTTTCATAAATCTTACTTACAAAATATATGACTTATTGCCTTGAAATCTTTATTGATAAGAAAGTTAATAGATTTTTCCTAAATTGTCTCCCTTTTACTGTAGGTGAGGCCTGCTCTCTTAGACCTCAAGTGAGAAGATTAGATGCTTTCTTAGAATTCTGGCAACCTAGAGAAAATGTGGAGCAAGCAACACCCTAATCAGTAGAACTTCACCCTTGCATAGTTTCTTCTGCTTGTTTGCAAACCTGCTCTGCTACTAAACAGATCCAAGCGCGGCAATGTCTTCTAGTGCCTCCTCTTTGTGCTCTCCAGGAAGACACTCTAGGTTTTTGTTTTGTGCTTGGACTCTTCAAAAGCAAATGCCCTGTTTCTAACTGGACTCATTACTGGTTCTTCTACCTGCTCTCCTAAAGAACAACTCTGCTGCTTTGGGGAAAGCCCTCAGCACTGCTGCCAATCATCTTACTTGCTCCACCTCTGTGGAAGAGACTGGCTCTCCGCTCACAAATCTCACTTTGTCTCCCCGTTGGACCTCCTGCTAGACTATATTTATCAGGTTCCTTTGTCTGTGGCCACATGTTTGGTTTCTTGGGAACAGAATGTGGATAGAAGTGATATTGTCACTTCTAGGTCTGGCTTACAAAATGTTTCCTTTTTTTTTTTTTTTTTTGGTACCTGGGCCTCTCACTGTTGTGGCCTCTCCCGTTGCGGAGCACAGGCTCCGGACGCGCAGGCTCAGCGGCCGTGGCTCACGGGCCCAGCCGCTCCGCGACATGTGGGATCTTCCCGGACCAGGGCACGAACCCGTGTCCCCTGCATCGGCAGGTGGACTCTCAACCACTGCGCCACCAGGGAAGCCCAAAGTGTTTCCATTTTTAATTCCTCCTGTTCTTCCTCCTTCTACCAGCTGGATGCCTAGGATTCTAGTGGCCTCAATGAGTACAGATCCACAAAATGGAAGGAGTCTTGGTCCCTATGTGGCCATCAGCAAGGCTGCCCACTGAGCAGAAACAACCAATGTGACTGCATAGGAGTGAGAAATAAACTATTATGCAGAGTTTAGGAGATCATCTGTAACAGCGTTAGTGTCACTTACCTTAACTAATTCAGAAATCAGTAGCTTGAAGTGGAGTGCTAGAATAATAAAAACTCTAAAATTTGTAGTATTGGATTAGTTGTCAGGTTCCAAAGATAAAAATGTAGCAAGCAGGATTGCTTGAGAATGCTCTGAGGCCATGGCAAAATATGTGGTAAAACTGATGCCTGTGGATAACCTGGAAGACAGACCATGTACCTGATAGGAGATCCGATTTATAATAGTTATAGTAATGCCTATTGTTGGCTGCCTTTGGTGATTTGTGAAAAGAAGGAATTGGCTGATTTTCAAATAGAGATTAAAGAAAATGGAGATGGTCCAGTGGTCAAGGATTGCTTCTGACCCACTATAGTAAGAAATAAACTTTAAAAATTATTAAAAGAAAGATTCAGTAAGATTTTTCAGTTAAACAAAGTGAGTATCCTTGCTGTAAAGATCAGATTAAGGGAGGTCTAGAGGTTTACTGATTATAGCAGGAAGTATGTATCACTTAACCCTAACTAATATGCCCAGTGTACATTAGGTTTTTCAACATAATATCCTTGAATTTAACTGTGGCCTTGAATTTAACTGAGATGTCTCCATTTTTTGCTGACTGTTACATCAAGGTAGTTCCTGTTACTTCTGTGGAATGTTCCTCCCATTACCCACACTCCTACATCGCACTGAGTTCAGGTCCCAATGTCTTTGGATTCCTGTTAAAGAGGGTGGGTAAACGGGTTTGGGCAGAGGAAAAAGTACAACTGTGGTGCACCAAAATGGCAAGGTGTTCAGGAGTAAGAATTGCTATCCAGACACTCTCCCTTCTGGAGCCGAAATGGCTAGGCCTTTGTCCCCTGTTGGGCTGAATATTATGCCTTTGTATTTCTGCCTCATTCAGTCATCCCAGCGGCTGCTCCGAAATGGGAGTGATCATGGCCAAGGCAGGTCTTGACAGCTGAATAAGATTGTACAGATGCCAACAGATGGAAGCCATCTGCTGACCTCACTCCTAGGGACTGGGCAGTGACTTCACCAAATTCATCTCCTTAAATCGCCATATCCTCACACACACCTTTTTCTTTCCCTTTCTCAATCTTTCCTACCTTCTAATATGCCGTTTTTCCCTCCTGTAATATCTGGTATGACTCCAGACAGTTCTGTTTTCCCTTTCATTGAAAGAAGCTGGCAGTGCTCAAAGTCTGTACAGAGTAGAAGAGGTGCCTTGGGACAAATAGCTTTTGATCATCAAGTAATTATTTAAGGGGTTGGTTCCCTTTAGTTGTCAAATTTCATTGGCATACCTAACGTCTTAGACATCTGAAGTGAATCATTTGTTCACATCCCCTCCTCTATTTTATAAAATTACCTTTAATAAATTTTACAAATGAAATAAATAATAATTTTTTTTTTTTTTTTTTTTGTGGTACGCAGGCCTCTCACTGTTGTGCCTCTCCCGTTGTGGAGCACAGGCTCTGGAAGCGCAGGCTCAGTGGCCATGGCTCATGGGACCAGCCGCTCCGCGGCATGTGGGATCTTCCTGGACCGGGGCACGAACCCATGTCCCCTGCATCGGCAGGTGGACTCTCAACCACTGCGCCACCAGGGAAGCCCAATAATAACAGATTTTAATTTTCACTTTTTAAGTTTGAAATATAGCTGATGTGCAATATTATGTTAGTTTCAGATGTTCTACATAGTGATTTGGCATTTGCATACATTATGAAATGACCACCATGATATGTCTAATAGTCATCATTAATGGACAGTTTTAAATTGAATTTCATATGTATAAACATGACGGCTTAAAAATATAACTTAAAAATAAAATAAAGATAAACCAAAACAAAGGAAAAATAAAAATATGAGGAAAAACAAACATAAATAAATAACTTATAAAGTATAAAAAAGAACAAAGGCAAATTAATTCAATAGTTTTCATAGTTACAAAGCAGTTTGAACTTTAAACTTTTATTTACAGTCTTATAATAATTGTTTGGTAAGTAATAAATGAGTTATAATAAAAAATTATAATAAAAAAATTTCTAAAATATAGGCAACTGCTAAGTCATACCCCTGATGTAACATTTCATTTTTATGATTTTGAAAACAAACAGTACAGTTTCTTTAAAAGTTAAAAAAAAAAATTAAATATAAATATGACCCAGCAATTCCACTCCTAGGTATTTCAAAAATGAAAACATATGTCCAACCAAAGACTTGTACACAAATGTTCATAGCAGAATTATTCATAGTAGCCAAAGAGTAGAAACAATCTAATGCCCATCAACTGGTGAATGGATTAACAAAACTTGGTATGTCATACATGGACCATTATTTGACAATAAGAAAAAAATGATGTACCAATGCATGCTACAACATGGATCAACTTCCAAAAGATTATGCTAAGTGAAAGAAGCCAGATGCAAAATACTACCTAGTGTATAATTCCACTTATATAAAAAGTCCAGAAAGGCAAATCTTTAGAGTTGGAATGCAGATAAATAGTGGCCTGGGACTGGGGGTGGAAATGGAAATTGATTGCAAATGGGCACAAGAGAGCTTTTAAAGGTGATGGAGATGTTCTAAAATGAGATTGTGATGGTTACACACCTCTGTAAATTTAAAAAAATAACATTGTATACTTAAAATGGGTCATTTTTATGCTGTGGAAATTATATCTCAATAAAACTATTAAAAAAGCACACAGACACCAATTAAAAATAAATGAATTAAAAATTTAAGTGATTAAATTTCATAATTTAAGTAATTAAATTTCATTTTTACAGTCACTGTGCTATCATTACTTATTTTGAATCTACTATTGAAACACAGAAATATGCAGCCAAGGAACTGAAGACATAACTGGCAGCTGAAATGAGCATAGATGGTTCTGGACCGTTAGAACTTAAGCTTTAAATGAATGCAGGATGCTGAACCTGCCTGTGTCCAGTGAACTCTATTACTGACATTTCTCTGACTTAAACTTCTTGTAGAGCACAATGTTTATCAAATGACAAATAATTAAAATGTGCTCATTTAAAACTTACATTATTAAAACACAACAGTTTTCACAGCAAATGGTTTATAACTTACAGTACATCATATTAATAGATAAAAAGAGAAAGAAAACATTTCAAAAAGAATTCAGAATATCATTTTTAAATTGAATTTGGTACCCTGATTTTAATATGTAGTATAATAGGAAATATATGGACATGACTTTAATATAAAAAATAGTTTTGCCTCAAAAGGAAAGTCAACATTTAATGCTCATTCACTGAAAGAACCATTATTTTAACTTTTGTGATGATACTAGGAAATGCAATTGAAAAAAATAAAAGAACAAAAGTATAAGGTCTATCTACATATATATTATATAAGCTAGTATTATTTCTAGATCACAGAATTGGATTGTTAACCAGAAAATCTAAGAAAATCAACAAAATAGTCACTGGGAAAGTTCAGAGTGACAGCTATTTTCAAAATTGTTAATCAAGAAAAAGAGTTTCTCTATATGCAAATAATAGCCTAGTAGAAAATATAATTGGAAGAATTTTCCCTTTACAGTTCAAACCCCAAACACAAAATATCTAGAAATATGCCAAACATGAAATGTGTAATACCTAAATGAAGTAAAGGTAAAATCTTTTCTGAGAGACATAAAGGATCACTGAAATAGATACAAAGATACTCTATATTCTTGAGTAGGAAGAATCAGTATTGTAAGACATCAGTATGCTTAAATTTATTTATTAATTTAATATGATCCCAAGTATCAATATAATTCTTATATGGTATTTTACTGATAATCTAATGTAAAACTCATCTGGAGGAATTGACATGAAAGAATATTCAGAATTCTGAAAAAAGGAGGGCTTCGCTGGTGGTGCAGTGGTTGAGAGTCCGCCTGCCGATGCAGGGGAAACGGGTTCGTGCCCCGATCCGGTAAGATCCCACATGCCGCGGAGCGGCTGGGCCCATGAGCCATGGCCGCTGAGGCTGCGCGTCCAGAGTCTGTGCTCCGCAACGGGAGAGGCCACAACAGTGAGAGGCCCGTGTACCACAAAAAAAAAAAAAAAAAAGAATTCTGAAAAAGGAAACTAATAACAAGGAACTAGGCTTACTGTTTCTAAAACATGTACAATACAGCAACAAAAGTTAAAATTTCTTAGTCCTTATGAATAAATAGCAGCAAAACACAATCCAGGAATAGTTCCAAACACATATGGAAATTTAAATTTATTACAAGTGACTAAGTATTTAGAAAAAACATTAAGTAAACCTGGATATTTATCTCATTCCTCATACCAAATATTAAACATTTAAAATAAAAACACAAAATTTCTAGAAGAAAACAATGATAACTTTATTATTTTAGAGCAAGAAGGGACTTCTTACATGTGCTTGAACCTAGAATTCATAAAGTGTCCATGAGAATCCAAAGAAAATCATTCATTTAAACAAACTTCTGTCTGATGAAAAGAATTGTCAACAAAGAAAACACAACTGACATTTTGGGGGGAAAAACTGCAACACATATGGCAGAAAAACACAGTCTAATTTCCTTGATTTATAAAGCCCTCAAACAAATGTCATCATTGCAATCAAATTCAGATCACTTAAGTGAGCAATAAGTGAGTGGTATGCATTCAATAAAAAAAAATGGACCATGACAAAAGAAGGTCCCTAAAACTGTTAATGATCATTTTCATTGTTCTCCATTTTGTATTCTGCATTATGCACCAAAAATTTTACTCTTCACCTCAGACTGCTTCCTTTAAAATGTCCCTGCTTCCTTAATTTTTTGAGTTGGTACTTTCTCATTTTTGTTGCTGATTACAAAACAACTGAAGGATAAGAAACACATTTTCTCTACAACTGTTTTTAATTAAACTTTTGGTAAAACAGAAATGATTGTAATTACTCCTTCATTATCTTTAAGAATCTTCTCAAGCTTCCTCAGTTTCTCAGATCATTCCTGGGCAGCAGATGAACAATTTTTTGCGGTACGCAGGCCTCTCACTGTTGTGGCCTCTCCCGTTGCGGAGCACAAGCTCCGGACGCGCAGGCTCAGCGGTCATGGCTCACGGGCCCAGCCGCTCCGTGGCATATAGGATCTTCCCGGACCGGGGCACGAACCCGTGTCCCCTGCATCGGCAGGCGGACGCTCAACCACTGCACGACCAGGGAAGCCCAAGAAAGAGGAACTTTATTAGCTGATGGCTGGCTGGCTGATTAGGAGCTGCCTGGGCTCTGTCTGGAGGGGATTGTTTAAAGAACAGATTCAAATCCTTTATTTTCAAAGAAACTTCCACAGTCTATTTGCCATGGGCTTATCTTCTTGATATTCCATCTCTGAAATCTGCACCCATACAGTAAGGAGTATGTACTTATAGAGACTCATAGATGTCCTTCAGGAGACCCAGTACCCCACAATTTTATGTAAACATTTGGTGCTCTTTTTTTCTTGTTCATTTCTTTTCCCCAGGGGAAAGGAATCTGATGCTTTTATCAGTTTCTTGAAGTTGTCTTTCACACTCCCCTCTCCAGCCCCCAAATAGCAATATATTTAAGAACGCTACTTAAAAGTTTGAATCAGAAGTTTGGCTCCAGATTGTGTTAATACCTTACAGGCCGCTGGGTCTTACCTAGGGAAATTAAAGTCTCCACAGTGGGAATTTGGAAACTTTGGAAGAGTTTTTTTTTTCCCCCTTGACACAGTGTTTAGTGGGGTGCTACGGGCAGTTATTAGATGGGGTCCTGGAATACTAACCATCCTGCAGTGAGAGGGATAGTCTACATGAGAAAGAATTCTGATATGTTCTGACTGACACTCAAAAGTCCCACTGGATATTACTGTAGGTGAAAACACTGTTTGTAATGATCTGAACCTCTACCTGTGTTTTGCATATAGACATAAATTAATTTTTAAAGTTTTAAATTATACATTGAATATATGAAGAATGTAACTGTATTTATTTGTTATTGCTGCACAAGTTGCCATACACTTAGCAGCTCATAACACATATATTTATTATCTCACATAATAAAGTGAGATAATAAATATATTTTCCGGGTCATGGGTCAAAAGTCTGGCCACATTTAGCAGAGTCCTCTACTCAGGCTCTCACAAGCCGGCAATTAAGATGTCAACCCATCTAAAAATTGGATCCTCTTCCAAACTCACATGGTTGGTGGCAGAATTCATATCCATGCAGCTGTAAGTCGTAGCCACTGACTTCTTCAAGGCTAGAAATAGAATCGCCGCTGCTTTGCGTCTCTCTGATCTCTAAATTCATTTGAAGGGCTCCCCTGATGAGGTTATTCAAGATAATTTCTCTTTTGATGAACTCTAAATTAACTGATTAGGGATTTTAATTACATCTACAAATTCCCTTCATCTCAGCCACCTGGTGAAACATAATCAACAGATTGATATCTCATCACTTTTGTTGTATCTATTGCTTAGTAGCAGGAAGGTCACTCAGGTTCTATCCACTTTCAAGGGGAGGGGATTGCACAGGGTTATGACTTCGGTGTGTCTGCTGCAGCAACCAATGTATAAATCAGAAAAAGACTGGACTCTTGTTTTGTTTGAAACTTTGCTAAATTTGTTGGCCATTGTGAAGAATGATACCGGAGAAGCAGTACCCACCTCTAGCGGTCTGCACTCACAGATGCTCTAGTTACCATGATTCCGCAGCTGACTGCTTCACTATGTCTTCTAGAGCATACAACTTTCTATAAACTTTAGGTAAGTTATTGTCTCTTATTTTCTTTATATTATGCTTAATGCATTGTATAGACTTTAAAAATCGTGTGTAAGTAGTTTGTGTTGCCTATGAAGTTAATTTTTGAACAATAAAAGCAGCATTACAAAATACATGTTTAAAAAGGAAAGGGTGCATCTAATAGGGTTGAAATTCATTGTGACACATAGTTATAGTTTAAAATCTTCTTTTTTACATGATTGAACTGAGACTCTTTCAGCCATAACCTTAACCCATTAGTACAGAATCATTTATCAGATTAATTTGAAGGTATGGAAGTTCTGCCCTTGAATGGATGCCCTTAAATCCAGTGAATGTCCCTAAACAAAATAGTTAATTTTGGAACTGGGAAACGAAGAGAGTATGCACAACTAGATAAGGATGGAAAGAGAGCCCAGGCAGCCGTGGGCTTCTCTGCCAGGTAAGATAGAGGAAGCCGGGCAGTGGACCCCGAATGTGGGACTTGTAGGCAGATACGGAGTCCTTGCAAAAGACAAAACAGTGGACTTTGTTTTTTTGGCTTAGGATGACTCCAATTAAAAGAAGACTACTTCTGCAGTATGAAATGTTGTATTTATTGAATTTTTTTGATAACCAACTTATTCTGAAACTAAACAGATTACGTGCATACTGATGCTAATTGACTGGGATTATTAAAAGGTTATTTCCCCCCAAATAACAAAGAATCTCTCTTTCTCTCTCTCTCTCTCCCACCCCCTCCTCCATTTCTGGAAAGAAATCAACAGAAAGTAGCCAACAAGCTGACATTCAGACCACATCAGGGACAGCACAATACTTGCATAACAGGACTGTCAATGATTTGCCCAGTGGGCAGACAGAATAACTAGGGGTGTCTCTCTGAAAGAAGCAGTTACTCATTACTGTGTTGCTTTAGTGCTCACCTCCATCTGCCCAAAGTTCCGGGGAGCCCAAGGGAGTGGTTCCTCTTTACTCTGTTGAGAGATCCGTGTTTCTGGACCTTGGTGTTGCCTGCCTCACTTGTTGAGGACACTGGATTTGTATGGGGAAAAAGCTTGGTTATTCTTATGTAGAGAAAGGGGTTCAATACTTGAGGAAGAAGTAGGTTCATTAACTTCAGGATCATTAACTTCAGGATCAAAGCAAGGGTTGGGAAAGTTTCAAAGGTAAGAGAGAACCCTGGGAGTTTTCTGTCACAAATTCTGACATTTAACTTTAACAACCTAAGCAAGGGTGACAAGATGGTAGTAAGCTTTAGAAATAGACATTCAAATCTCATTTCTTGAGATTTGGGTAGCTTATCAAAAAGTAATTAATATGATAGTGGAGAGAATAGCTGAATTTGGCCATGACATGTGGCCTATTGGTTAGAGGATTCTGCACTGGAATAGCCTTCTTAATGGCATTTTATATATTTAAAAGGCTAACAACTTCGTACAAAACCAAACGTTCTAGTCACTTTTGAAACATAAGCTTAGGCTCTGAATGCAAAAATTTACATTTATAAATTCACGTTTATAAATATAAATGTCATAAGTTTGGGAAGGAGAATTCAAGGCAACTGCATTTGAAATAATTATTTTTGTCTATAAGCAATTTTGATACTAGGAAAATGCATTGCAGCTGAACATGAATGTCCTAGCCCCCAACTTCTCCTAACAGCTTCTTTTTTCTCTGCTCTTTATCTTCCTACAAGGAATACTTTGCAAGGTAAAAAAGAGACATATATGTTACAGGGGATTTTCTGTACTACAGCTTGTTGATGGTGGGTTTTGGCCTGGCTTATAATTCTCTGTCTGCATGTGGCACTGAGCTTGGCTGCAGTTGTGGGTACAACCATCTGACCTATTAGATCTACTAAGCATCTTTGGCAATAGGATCAAATGATAAAAGACATTGTATGTGATGATAAATTCAAAGATTGGAAAATTGATTGTGTAAAGTAAGTCAGCAACAGTACTGGCAGAAACCTAGGGGAATCAGGATAGGTAGTGTGTGTGTGTGTGTGTGTGTGTGTGTATGTGTGTGTGTGTGTGTGTGTATGTATGTATACATCTCACTCATAGAACTTAAGCAGTTCTCAGAGGCCACACACTCTTTGAAGCTCCTCAGAGTAAAGAAGCTGGAGGGATATCAGCATGGTTAGCCATGACCCTCATGTGTAACAGCACCCAATCTGGCCTGTGGCATTTAGATCTAGATTAACTCACCAAAAGCCCAGTCACCAAATGACCAAGCTCCAATTCACACTCCTTTCTTAAGTGATCTGGCCTCTCATTACCTCTCTGACCTCATTGCTCTGCTCTAGCATTCCCAGCCTCCTCTCGACTCCTGACACACACACACACACGAGGCACATTCCATCTTCGAAGACTCTGCACTTCTGTTTTCCCTGCCTGAAATGTTCTCTCTCAAGACACCTACATATTTTATCACCCTCACCTTCAACTCTTTTCTAAAACGTCATTTTCTCAGGGAGAACCTCTCTGATGATCTTGTTTATATTTGCCACCCTTGACCCTACATTCCCTACTCCCTTCTGTGCTTAATTTTTTCTCCTTAGCATCGTTGTAATTGTATCTAATGCCAATATAACCTATTTATGTATCTAACATCTATGCCTGTCTGTCTGTCTGTATCTATCTACATCTGTCTAGTTTATTGTGTGACTTCCTCAGAAGAGTGAAAGCTCCTTGAGAAGGTATTTATTTAGTTGTTTATTTCTATATAACCAGAGCCTAGAATAGTCCCTGGCTCATAAATGCCCAATTACCCTTCACTAAAGGAAGAAATTGCTAAAACATCTATTGGCAGCCCTGTGTTGGATTGAACTAGTTTCTCAGCTCACCATTGCTTTCCATGAAACAGGACTCTCAACTTCCCTTTTTCTTTCTCTCTCTTTTCAGAATCAATTCCTTTACTTGGCTTAAGCAAAGCAGTTTAGAGATCATTTTGTGGCTTGAGGATTCCCTTGGATTCTCACCCCCAACTCCAAGTACGTTTTTCAAGTTTTTCTTCAAAGCAAAGATCGTATCTCCCTAAGAAAGGTAAACCTTCTCTACTTTCATAGTATGAAATATTAAATATAAATAGCTAGTTAAGTAAGTTGAACCAAGGCAAAGAATAGTGAGAAGTAAGGATTATATTAATTTCCAGATTCCAGATTAGGCCTCTAAATAAATTCCTTTTTCCAAAAAGTTTTTCTGTGTATGTATTTCAGAAAAGCATGGAATAGCCCTTTACAACATTTTATCTCCTGGGAACAGCATATAAAATGAGATCATGTTGAATAACTTTAACCATGGTACTTTAAAATAGAATGACTAGTGGGAGATATTTCAAGAGAATATTGAGACTCACCCACAGTGACTATATTATGCAAAAATATTATTAGAATGGTTTGAGGGAAGATAAGGTAGCACGTAAGTGGATTTAACAAATGGTATTAAATTGTGTGGTGTTGTAAACATCACACAAGTCAGAGACCTAAGGCAAATGGATTTTAGAGAACTAGAATACAGACAGGAAATTTATACTCCAACATGGACAAAATGCAGATAAAACTAAAGGGATAAAAGTCATACAGATGTCATCTATTTAAAAATTAATTCATAGAATATGTTAATTCCAGGGGCGTCTTAAAATGATAACATTATTGTGGACTAGAAGTGAATTTTCAATGAAAGTGTTGTGTATAGTGGGAAAAAAAGACAGTTCTGCCTACAAAACAAAAAAGAAACTTTTCATATATATGTATTGAAATGCAAGTTAATAGAATTTTAAAAATTTAGTAAATATGACCTTGGATTTTGAACTTTATTCAGTGCAAGAAAAACATCACTTTGACTTCTCAAGTCTTCTTCAAAGGCTAAAATGAAGAGAATGCCATGGTAATTGTCAGTCTTTTAAATGGAAATTGTGGGAAAAGATCTAGATTTACTTTACTGAACATGTTTTTCATAATTAAAATTATGTTTCTAGACTGCTACAAATGTATTTTCTGAAAAGATAACAGAGTGATAATTATTCCAGTGCCCTCAATTCTGTTCTTTTATTAGAGTAAAAATTCTTTCTAAATGTCCTAATAATAAATTGGATTCAATTTTGGACCAGAATAAATGTGGGAAGAACTACACATTTAGGTGGAAAATCAGGCAATCTGTATTATATAAGTCAATATTTATCCATTAGTCTGAAAACAATTGCAGGAACAATGTACTTAGAATAAACCTTGTCGCAAAGTAATTCTGGGCAAGAAGAGCCTTTTCTTCATAGAAACCCAAACCACAAGAATTCCTAGTTCCAAATTCTTTTTCTTTTGTGGCTAATACTAATTGAAGAAGTCCAAGGAATGCAGAAAATGCTATTTCCTGAATAGACTTATTTCTTTTTTATTTTAAAGAAATAT
The DNA here is from genome assembly GCF_005190385.1 of Monodon monoceros. Lineage (NCBI taxonomy): Eukaryota > Metazoa > Chordata > Mammalia > Artiodactyla > Monodontidae > Monodon > Monodon monoceros. Next base: position 119,520,055 of record NW_021703777.1, read on the forward strand.
TTATTTTTTTATGTAGATACATATCTGGAAGATCAGAAAAAAAGAGTTTTAAAGATGGATTATTAACAGCAAATGTGACTTTTTTGCCTCTGATTTCAAATAGGAGATGCAGATGAATGACACCAAAATACGGTATTGTTAAGTTCAAGGGTATATTCTGAGGATGTCTTTTGAAAGATTGTTCTTTACATATCTTTTCATATGACTTCTAAATGTGATGTTTTTCACACCACAATACACAATTTACCTTCCTTCACACTTAACTAGAAATTATTGTGTTTGACTATTTAACATAATAACATTAAAAGACATTGTTCCTTCTTTGCCCCACATTTAGGATGCAATTAATGATTATTTAATTCATGGCAGCACTTGAGCTCTTAGGTTCATTTAGAAAAGACTGAATCTCATAACCATATTAATATCTGGCGAATGTGTCTTATCAGAGTATGTCTGCGTTTTTCCTGTTCATTTCCTTGTGATAAGATTCCTGGGCAGAGCAAGTCTTCGGAAGTAAGCCCACAGGGCTGCCTGGCAAGTTTATTTTGGGAAGGAAATAATCAATTTAGAGCTATTACTGCAAGAGTCCTTATCGAGCTCATTTCCTCTTCTAATGCTTCACAAGCTAATATTACATGTTTAGTAGCAACTTCAAAGGAACAGAACTGTGCTTTGTAGGTTTTATTAATGTGAAATTTCTCTGAGGGCACCAAGTGTTTGCCATTAACGTGACTACAATCCACAGACTTGCAAGCATAGGTCATAAAAGCTGTACCAAAAACTTGTGCTGCTGTAGCCCAGGACACTATTAGTGCGGCTCTGTTATTGTTAAATTACAAGGGTTTGGGTTGGGGGGCGTAGTACTGTGCCCACAGTCGTGATTTTTCTGCACTCCTTCTCCATTATGGTTCAGTGTGTTGAAAATAGGGATTTAGCCTAAAAACAATATCGTCAAAACAATGTACTGAGAATGTCTAGTCTACACCCAGGTAACAATAGCGGAATTGTTTTTTCATTTGTTTGGTTTTGTGCGACACATTGAAATGTAAGCTCTTAGCCACACAGAGAAGCATTTAATGTTCCACAGTAGAATAGCAAGAAAGCAAAGCAAACATTTAGGCATGGCACGTAAGGCACTTGAAAGAAGAAAAGAAGAGAGATAGCTTCAAGGAGACAGCCCTCATCCTCCTGACAATTCTTAATTAGAAACATGAGTGATTATATGTATCTGCCAAATCAAGATATCTTGGTGCCCATTTCGAGACATTGCAGTATAATTGCCTTTTGACCCTAAATTTGAGAATATTTTCCTTTGTTACATATTTGACTAGACGCTTAGAGCAGACTAATCTCTGTCAGCCAATAGTAAACCCCAGTTGGACAGAAGGAGATCATTTAATTAAATGTTATCTTTACTTGTCTTATCTAATTACCTACTTGAACACAACTTCGTTTCCATTTCAAACTACTACCATTCTGTTCCCTTACAACTACCTCAGGAGGGTTTTTAATTTATTTTTATTTTTTATTTTTTGTCATATGCTGACTAAATGAGTTTCAGAAAAGTCACGGAAAAGAAGTGCCCATTGTCAGGGCGGTTGAGCTGTGTGGGCACGCCTGAGGCAAATGAACTGCAGCTGCACATGTTAGAACTCGTCCTAATGGCCAGAGTGAGGGAACCAAAACATCCCCTGGAATTTGGCTAGCGCTTTAGGAAAAGTAGGATAAAAATACGGAAATTATAGGAAAATCATTAGCAGTTGTTTGGTTATTTTTCTGTGTCAATAGACTTTTGTTTAATATTTTAGATATTTGAGCGGTACTGTAAAAGCCTTTGTTTAGTTTCCTTCACATTAAAAATAGCAAGTTGAGTAGCCAATTTTTCAGTGTAGGGTTATAAATTAGGAAGAGAGAAGAAAATGATATGGAACCTCTAAGTTAAATAAATTCTCTTATCCAATTTAAAGTTTGTAAAGGGAAGAGATACATTATAAGGGAGACTTTTTCTTTGTCTTGCAGTTAGCTATCGAAATACCTCTGTAATTAATATTTGTTTGGAACCCAAAACCTTCTTAAAAGGGGAATATTTTTAGAGGGGAATCTTCCTTCCAATTAAAACAAAAATTGCAAAATCCTAAATAGAATCTATGACAGGAAATTAAAGATAGGAAAGCATTTTTTTTTTTTTTACAAATCGTTTTAATTTCCACATGATACTTTGAAGGAGGTGTTTGGGGATAGTTTTTCTGGAACTCAGATGCCGTAGAACTCTAGTATTTTATGAACTAGGTCAAGTTATTTTTACTGTAAAAAATCAAGTAAAGGGCAATTATTGAGTAGGAAATATCAAAAATGAAGTTATGTTTTTCAATAACTTTTTTCATTCCCCTGCACTCAAATCTAATGCAATATTTGATTTAGCACAGACAGGATTTTATTCAAGCTTAATAATTATTTGGTTTAATAATCCACATTTTATGGTGTTCTATACAATGGCTCACAACAATCCAGGTGCTCTTTCACCTGAATGCAACTAGGAAATGAGTGCATATGCTCATCTCTCAGACTATCTATTTCTTGGACTCCATTATATTTTGTTTTTGTTTTTGATTTTTTGCGGTACGCGGGCCTCTCACTGTTGTGGCCTCTCCTGTTGCGGAGCACAGGCTCCGGACGCGCAGGCTCAGCGGCCATGGCTCACGGGCCCGGACCGGGGCACGAACCCGTGTCCCCTGCATCGGCAGGCGGACTCTCAACCACTGCGCCACCAGGGAAGCCCCGGACTCCATTATATTTTAATCTCATGGGGCTTGTAAAGAAATAATAGCCTTGAATCACAAAACTTCAAATCCTCTAAGGACAAGCAGAGAGCAGTTTGAAAAGAATCGCCACCTAAGAGCTCAGGTTTGATCCTAAATGTTCCCCAATTCTTTCAAAATTTTTGACTTCTTCTTGAGTTTACTTTAAATCTTAATATCACCGCCCCTCATGAGCTCTTCCTTTCTTAATTTTTTAAAACTTACATATTTTTTAAGATGTAGTTATTTTTCAGAAACTCTTCCTCTGATGTTCTTATTCCTCTTTTCATCCTTTTCTCTATTTTTATCTCTGACCCTTTCTCTTAGCTCTAGTAAAATGCATAGAACTCTTATCCTATGTTTTCATAGAATGAGAGATTTATCCCCACCTAGTGCTTCTATGGGTGCTAGGTATGGGAGAGATGATACACATTTTCCACCAAATATAGAAATAATTAACATATAATTTTCAGAAGTGGGCATGAAGGTCATTTTCTAAATTTGTTAAACGCACTGCAGGGGATATTAGGCTGCTATAAAAATTTCCTTTTTTAAGGAAAAAATAGCCAAATATTGCCAGTTTCCCCAGACTCATTAATTATAATATCACATCTGCATTTATCACAGATGCTATATTGATTTCAATTGTTTTCCAATTCAACAAATTCAAAAGACATAAGCATCCATTTTGAAACAAATATACTTAGAACCCTCCCCATCCTAGCTTCCTGAAAAAACACACTAAATATAACTAACATCGTTTTAGATGTTTAATTCCCTGATGTGCCATTCCACAATTGCATACGTTTTTTCTAAAACTTCAATTGCTTTCAGTTGTTACCCTAAATGGTTGGAAATTCATAACATCACTTGCTAATTTTAGCTAAAGTTTAGTATACAGATACTTGAAAAGAAAGTGTATATATTTTACAATGAGATAAGTGTGAATGCTTTAGCATCATAGACTGGCCTGTCTGATGATGCCACATTTCAGCAACTTAATGAGAAAAATCCAATTTTCTCCCCTATGGTTCTGATGATTCATAGGTTCTTCCTGCCACTGGATCAAGACCATATTTCACCGGGAGTCCTGTTATACCTTCCTTTCTTCAGTAGTGAATCTTTCCCAGCAATATTCTTTTTTCCTGATAACACCTGTACCAAGCTGTTGGGGAAATAGTTTACAAAACAATCCTTGAAAAAAGATTCTTGTCTCTTTACCTGAATGGAAGGAACATTTCATCCAAAGTGGAAAGACACTGCTTATAAAGCCAAACCTACTCATTATCTCATCTACATATTTAATTTTAGTTATATTAGTAAGATGAGTTACTCACTATAGTGAAAATTTTTCATGTGCATAGCACACTGAGAATTGAATCCATGGCTCAGTATATCTTATATCCATGTCATTTATCACAATATATTCATGAGTCCATACATTTCCTACTCTTGAAAGAAAAAATAATTTAAAATACTTTTGTATTGGTATCTGTATTTGTAGTGCCAGATTATTCTGAATAACTTCATCTTGGAGAATGGTCAAAAGTAATTTGTGAAAGTATACTAGTTCCATCCATCCATCTATCTGTCCTGTCCATCCTTTATTGTGATTTTCTCTATGTGGAGATATTTGAGACAGAGGATCTGAAGGGAACACATCACATTTTCTGCAGAGTTGAAGAAAAGACAAGGAGGTTGGCATTAGACTGGGAAATGGAGGTTGGAACATAATTCTACATTGGTCTCTTGAAGGATGTCATCGTTAAAACTCAGGAAAAGGGGAAACAGGATAAAGCACATCATTTGTTGAAGGAAAGCCCACTTAATAATGAGAATTACTGCAATTTTACTTTTACAAACAGATGTGAAATGCATCACAGAGGTACTCAATAATTATTTCCCTCCAGAAATAGTCAGTATGCAAGACAGAAGCCCACTGACATCTGTCTCTGCTTTTCTAATAGGAAATAAATCTTAGTAACAGCTGAGAGATAAAGGAGGAATTATCAGAAGAGACTAAATACCCAAATCAAGGTCTATAGAATAAAAAAATAAATACATAAAAACTAAGAAGATTCTCTGGCAAAAAGAAAGAAAACAGATGGAAGAAGCAGCCCACATTTTAAAATGACAATATGAGATTGATTCAAGAAGGAATAATATAGAATTTGGACTTAGAACTGGATAAGAAATGTCTAACTTGGTCTACATTTGTACACTCAGTTAAACTATTTAAATGTATTCTAACATACTTATTTTCAGTTGTCAAGTGGACCTAAATGTTTTCTTGTGAAGTAAATGAGATAATGCATGAAAAGTAATTAGGATTTTGTCTGAAAAGGCACTCACTGTTTATTAGATTTCTTCCTCATATTATTTTTGGTGAGAATCTCAGGACTCCTAGTAAACTTTAGTCAACATGATTGAACTGGTAAGTACTCTTCATAACATTATTGAATCTTCAGGTTTGGATTGCCATCTAAGTTCATACTTTCAAAGACAAATTCAAGTACACCAATAACTTCCTTCCCTAACTTCTTTCCCAGTCAGCTTTTCCAATTAAGGGTATATATGTTTATGTCGGACAAAGGATAAGAATTCAGAGTACTTTCTCTTCTTGCATTCCTCATTTTGTTCAGAGTGGAAAAGAGAGGCAGGAGGAGGAATTTGAGAGAATTCTTGCTTGAAACCTCAAATGGAGGCTGGCTAAGGGAAATCTAAGATTTTAACATCTTCCTTTTAAACTCAGCCTTGGAGCTGAGTCAGAGAGAGCAGAATAGAAGCTTTAAAATCTTTGGTCCCCTCTTGTTCCCACTTCCTCTTTACCTCAAGTCCCAGTTCATCTCTGGCTGTGGATTGTGATGCTTTTCTGATCACACCTTTCTCTATTTTTTCCCAACTCAAACGCTACTGACTACTGCAACACATGTTTTTTGCTTTATTTATAACTTTAATTGTCTAGTACATTTTATATTTATGAAAATTATTTTCCTAAATAAACAGAAAGAATGTCTTTCCAGGCTTCATCCATACAGCATTCAGTACATTGTATGAAAATGTAAATATTATTCATGGTCTATTTATTCATTCTTACTTGACAATATAAATATATGCACCTTTTTCTCATTTTCATTTTAATTTGGATTTTCTTTCTTGATCATATTTGGCATTTTATTAGTTTTTTTTTTTAAGAATCAACACTTTAGATTTATACATATTTCTGCTTTACAATTTACCAATATTTTCTTTAATTCATTATTTCTATTGTCCTACTTCCCTGAAGATTGCTCATTGTTTCTTTTAAAATTTCTAAAATTGATTGCTGGTATACATATGTTCATTCTTTCTCTTTTAATCATGAAAGATTTTAAAACTATGGCTTTGTCTTTAAGACCAGCTGGGCCCAGTCCCCTTAAGTTTCCTAAAAGTATTCTCACTTTTAGGTTTTAGCTTTAGTTTTCTCCTTTATTTATTTAGTTTTGGTTTTGTCATTTATTGCATTGTGGCCAGAGGAGAAAGCCTGTGCGAATTCCACTTTAGGTCATTTATTTGAGATTACTTTTCTGTCCTCCATGTGTATTTTCTATCTGTGCATATACTGTACTGTCCATATTCACCAGATTCTTGGCATTCTCTTATTCAATGTTTATGGTGTTGACATTTATGAGTGACCCTGCAGTTACATACTATATAGTATTCTTCAATTTTTCTGAGACCTAAATTTGAGCTTAATGTGTTATAAAATTAGAGGGCAGGGAAAGGGAAATTAGGACGTAAATAGACCTAGTTGTCCACCGAATATCCTGACTTCAACAGAGGTGGTAGCTTTCCGAGGGCTGTTGGGTTTGTGAAGTTCTTACTCCAGAGAGTAAGAACACTCTTGAACTTGTGTGTTTGTAAAATAAATCTTATCAATTTCTTATAAGTTTTTAAGTTTATATTTGACTTTTTATTTGCTCTACAATGCTTTAGATATTTCAGACCTCTCTCAACCAAGAGTACTACTGTCAATTTTTCCTTATTTTAAAATTCTTTTTATTTCATGGATGAGGACCGGTATGATGCATAATTTTTTGCATAATTTTTTGTTTCATGGATAAGGACCTGTATGATGCATAAATGCACATATACAATTTGTTGTGACTTGACACATTGCCAATCCTGATTCACAATTTTTTTTTGAGGATTATGCCCTTAAACAACATAAAATAACTCTTTTATTCTAGATTTTGGAATTTGGCCTTAAATTCTACTTTGATTTAATACTGCCTCATGTTTTTATTTTTTTAACCTCATAAATATACTAGTGTGCTTTTCTTGGTAATGATTTGTATTTATTTTCAAAATATAGTTATTTTAAATAATTGATAGTTGGATTTTGTTTTAAAGATTAATCTGGGGCTTCCCTGGTGGCGCAGTGGTTGAGAGTCCGCCTGCCGATGCAGGGGACACGGGTTCGTGCCCCGGTCTGGGAAGATCCCACATGCCACGGAGTGGCTGGGCCTGTGAGCCATGGCCGCTGAGCCTGCGCGTCCGGAGCCTGTGCTCCGCAACGGGAGAGGCCACAATAGTGAGAGGCCCGCGTACCGCAAAAAAAAAAAAAAAAAAAAAGATTAATCTGAGTGTTCATTTTTAATTTTAAAATAAAATATTTTAAATGAGCGATGCATTCAAATGGCACAAAATCTTAAAGGTACACAGTGGTAGACAGTGAAGAAAGAGCCTTCCTCCTAATACTACCTTCTGGATCCAGTTTTCCCTTGTTAATGCATGGTTATCAATTTCCCTTGTTATCAATTTCTTGTGTATCTTTTCAGAGATAAATTATGACTATATAAGCCAATGTACAGACATACAGTATTTTGCACACACACTATTCTGGGCCTTGTTTTTTTTTACTTAAAATAAACCTTATAGATTGTTCCATATCAGTACATAATGAGTTTCTTCATTCTTTTAAATGGCTATTTAGAATTCTGTTTTGTATGCAGGCACAATTTATTCACCATTCCATGGATGTACCTTAGGTGCTTTTCAATCTTTTGATATTACAATTTTGCAGTGAATAACCTTGTATACACTCCCATATATATGGCTAATATATCTATAAAATCCGAGAACTGGAATTGCAAGATCAGTGGGCATTTATAATTTATTTTTTAAAGAATGTATTTTATTTTTTCCATTCTTGAGTAGGTAATACATCACACATTATAGAACTCAAAGGAAACAAGGTAGGCAGAATAATTGTCCCTCCTCTACCTCCCCAAAAGATGTCCACATCCTTATCTCAAAAATCTGTGAATGGGCTTCCCTGGTGGCGCAGTGGTTAAGAATCTGCAACAAGAGAAGCCATGGCAATGAGAAGCCCGTGCACAGCAACGAAGAGTAGCCCCCGCTCGCTGCAACTAGAGAAAGCTGCGCATAGCAACAAAGAACCTAAAAGCAGCCAAAAGTTAATAAGTAAAAATAAATAAATTTATTAAAAAAAAAAACCTCTGAATATGCAACTTTACATGGAAAAGGGAACTTTTCATATGTGACTAAGGTTAAGGAATGGGCCTGATCTAATCACATAAATCCTTAAACTGGGGAGCACTTCTTGGCTAGAGTTAGAGACTTGGAATGTCAGAGAGATGTGATGTTGCTGTCTTTGAAGATGGAGAAAGGGGGCCACAAGCCAAGGAATACATGTGGCCTTTACAAGCTGGAAAAAGCAAGGAAACAGATTCTCCCCTAGAGCCTGCTGAAAGGTAAGCAGCCCTCCTGACACCTTGCTCTTAACTCAGTGAGACCCTTCTCAGACTTTTGACCTATAATATTGTAGGATAATAAGCATGTGTTGTTTTAAACCCCTAAATTGGTGGTAATTTGTTAAAGTAGCACAGAAAAGTAATAAAGGGGAAAAGAGGAGTACTTCACATGCTCTCTCTCTTAAGTAAACAAGCTCATTCCTCTCACTAGATGGAACCATCAACTTTTTAACCATTTATGCACCATGTCATGGGTTCTAAGGTGCACATTTTTTAGGTGTGAAATTGGGGTGTATCTTACAATCAAGCGTTCTTAAAACTGAGTTCTTCTGGAGAGGACTTATATTCGCTTCTGCCAGTCACCTGAGGTGCTACCAACCTGCAACTACTCCAAGTTAAATTATCTAGATTAAAACTCTTCAGTTTTTTGAACCACATGAATGATGTGAACTCAATTCACAAACCTTGCATGAGTACTGGCTTGTGGTTCAAATTCCAGGAGGAGATTATTTTTCTCTCTCCCACTAGTGTCAAGTTTGAGACAAGCTAGTTTTCCTGCTATTTCTCTGCCTAGTCGGTTTACTTTTCACTTACCCTTTAGCGAGGATGTAGCAATTTGGTGACTCAGCTGTATGTGTGTGTCATCAGTTAGATTCTCAGTCTTGGTTGTTTATCCTTCCTCCTTATATGAACTGCAAATTGCAATTGACAGCTCTTAGATTTGATGAAGTGTGCAATATTAGAATTTCATTCAAAAGGAAGATTTGTGTGTTCTTCTGTGTTGTAGTCTTTCGGGATCAAAAGGTTTGCCAAGTTGTTGGTTAAAAGAGAGATAGCAGGCATCACTGCAACAATTCACGTTAGGAACATTCTTTATTCTCCACCATTTGATCTCAGATATAGGCCATCACCAGTATGAATCTCAATGACAATGAGGACTATTGCCTTCCATGTGCTTGAATGTTGGCACATATGAAAAGAGCGGGAGGCTTTGCCATGAAGTTGGACTTGCTACCCTCTTCAGAATCCTCCAGGGCATTCTCTTCCCGTAGCTTTCTTCCTGTTTTGAATCCATGTTTACCATTGCTCTTGTATTTCTCTTTTGTGCTCAACTTCATTTTGGCAGACCATCCTGCTGATGCTTATTGGGAGAGGAAGGTAAGACCTTTCAAAGATAATTTAAGGCTCAGCATGTCTTTACTGTATTCTGATCTTCCTCTATTTGACTGATATTTTGAATGAGTATAGGAATCTAGAATGGAAATAAATTTCCTTCTGTATTTTGAGAGTATTGCTGCATTGTTGTTAGTTCCTGGTGGTGATGGTAGAGTGTAGAAGCCATTTGGATTATTGATCCTTTAAATGAGACCTGCTTTTTTGTGTGCTAGTTGTTTTTTTCTTTTTTCTCTGTAAGCTATTAAGTACTTGTCTGCATTTTTGTACAGTTTTACAGTGATGTGCTTTGCTTTGGTCTGCTTGATTGTATTGTGTTGGAGACTAAGAGGAAACTTCCATTTCAAACTCATGTCCTTCGATATTGTGGCATTAAATTATTTTATTAATGATTTTCTCCCTCACATCACGCTGTTTTTCTACATTCCCTTGCTTACTTCGCAACCCCTATTCAGGTGTTGAACCTCATCCCAATTTTCTTGTCTTCCTCTTGATTTTTTCTAATCTCTGTGTCCTTTTGCTCTACGTTCTGGGATAATTTCCTTAACCTTATATTATTTACTTATTTTTAAATATAAGAAATTTTTAAATTTTATGCTGTTTTGTTTATATATTTTATTTTAAAATATTTTTTCTATGGTGCTTTACATTTTAAGAGCTTGTTTTTGTTCTCTAAACATTTCTTGGAGGTTGTGCATCTTGCTTCATGGATATAATTTAGTATCTTATCTCTCGGCTAACATCAAAAATAGTTACATTTAAAAGAACTATCTTAAAAATATTCCTGCATAATTTCCATTCCTTCCAAATTTATTTTATTCTTTTTGGTTGGTTTGGTCTCTATCTTACATAGGAAAAGCTCTGGTAATTCCAGGATCTCTGGTCATGATTGTGAATGGGGGCGTAAAAAGTAATTGGAAGCGTTGGACATGTGCACGAGACTGCCAGCTTCAAACTTCATTGCAGGGTGAACTAGGAAGTCTAATGACAGTTTGCATGTCACATAATTCTATATTTTCATTAGGTACTCAAGTGTTTATACCCGGAATCCTCCTTTCCAGATAATTTTTTTTTTTTTTTTGCGATATGCGAGCCTCTCACTGTTGTGGCCTCTCCCGTTGTGGAGCACAGGCTCCGGACGTGCAGGCTCAGCAGCCATGGCTCACGGGCCCAGCCGCTCCGCGGCATGTGGTATCTTCCCGGATCGGGGCACGAACCCGTGTCCGCTGCATCGGCAGGCGGACTCTCAACCGCCTATTGAATAATAGTGGTGAGAGTGGGCATCCTTGTCTTGTTCCTGATTTTAGAGGAAATGGTTTCACTATTGCAAATGATGTTGGCTGTTGGTTTGTCATATATGGCCTTTATTATGTTGATGTAAGTTCCCTCTATGCCTACTTTCTGGAGAGTTTTTATCATAAATGGGTGTTGAACTTTGTCGAAAGCTTTCTCTGCATCTATTGAGATGACCATATGGTTTTTCTCCTTCAGTTTGTTAATATGGTGTATCACATTGATTGATTTGCAAATATTGAAGAATCCTTGCATTCCTGGGATAAACCCCATTTGATCATGGTGTATGATCCTTTTAATGTGCTGTTGGATTCTATTAGATAGTATTTTGTGTAGGATTTTTGTGTCTATGTTCATCAGTGATATTGGTCTGTAGTTTTCTTTTTTTGTGTGACATCTTTGTCTGGTTTTGGTATCAGGCTGATGGTGGCCTCGTAGAATGAGTTAGGGAGTGTTCCTCCCTCTGCTATATTTTGGAAGAGTTTGAGAAGGATAGGGGTTAGCTCTTCTCTAAATGTTTGATAGAATTTGCCTGTGAAGCCATCTGGTCCTGGGCTTTTGTTTGTTGGAAGATTTTTAATCACAGTTTCAATTTCAGTGCTTGTGATTGGTTTGTTTATATTTTTTAGTTCTTCCTGGTTCAGTCTCAGAAGGTTGTGCTTTTCTAAGAATTTTTCCATTTCTTCCAGGTTGTCCATTTTATTGGCATATGGCTGCTTGTAGTAATCCCTCATGATTCTATGTATTTCTGCAGGGTCAGTTGTTACTTCTCCTTTTTCATTTCTAAATCTGTTGATTTGAGCCTTCTCCCTTCCTCCCCCCCCCCTTTTTTTTCCTTGATGAGTCTGGCTAGTGGTTTATCACTTTTATTTATCTTCTCAAAGAACCAGCTTTTTGTTTTATTGATCTTTCATTTCTTTTTCATTTATTTCTGATCTGATCTTTATGATTTCTTTCCTTCTGCTAACTTTGGGGTTTTTTTTGCTCTTCTTTCCCTAGCTGCTTTATGTGTAAGGTTAGGTTGTTTATTTGAGATATTTCTTGTTTCTTGAGGTAGGATTTTATTGCTATAAACTTCCCTCTTAGAACTGCTTTTGCTGCATCCCATAGGTTTTGGGTAATTATGTTTTCATTGTCATTTGTTTCTAGGTATTTTTTGAGTTCCTCTTTGATTTCTTCAGTGATTTCTTGGTTATTTAGTAGTGAATTGTTTAGCCTCCGTGTGTTTGTATTTTTTACAGATTTTTTCCTGTAGTTGACATCTAGTCTCATAGTGTTGTGGTCAGAAAAGATACTTGATACAATTTCAATTTTCTTAAATTTACCAAGGCTTGATTTGTGATCCAAGATATGATCTATCCTGGAGAATATTCCATGAGCACTTGAGAAGAAAGTGTATTCTGTTGTTTTTGGCTGGAATGTCCTATTAATATCTATTAAGTCCATCTTTTGTAATGCGTCATTTAAAGCTTGTATTTCCTTATTTATTTGCATTGGAGATGATCTGTCCGTTGGTGAACATGGGGTGTTAAAGTCCCCTACTATGATTGTGTTACTGTCAATTTCCCTTTTTATGGCTGTTAGCATTTGCCTTATGTATTGAGGTGCTCCTATGTTGGGTGCATAAATATTTACAATTGCTATATCTTCTTCTTGGATTGATCCCTTGATCATTATGTAGTGTCCTTCTTTGTCTCTTGTAACAGTCTTTGTTTTAAAGTCTATTTTGTCTGATATGAGAATTACTACTCCAACTTTCTTTTGATTTCCATTTGCATATTTTTCCATCCCCTCACTTTCAGTCTGTATGTGTCCCTAGGTCTGAAGTGGGTCTCTTGTAGAGAGCATATATACGGGTCTTGTTTTTGTATCTTGTTTTTGTATTCAGCCAGTCTATGTCTTTTGGTTGGAGCATTTAATCCATTTACATTTAAGGTAGTTATGGATATGTATGTTTCTATTACCATTTTCTTAATTGTTTTGGGTTTGTTATTGTAGATCTTTTCCTTCTCTTGTGTTTCCTGCCTAGAGAAGTTCCTTTAGCATTTGTTGTAAAGCTGGTTTGGTGGTGCTGTATTCTCTTAGCTTTTGCTTGTCTGTAAAGCTTTTAATTTCTCTGTCAAATCTGAATGAGATCCTTGCTGGGTAGAGTAATCTTTGTTGTAGGTTTTTCCCTTTCATCACTTTAAATATGTCCTGCTACTCCCTTCTGGCTTGCAGAATTTCTGCTGAAAGATCAGGTGTTATCCTTATGGGGATTCCCTTGTGTGTTATTTGTTACTTTCCCCTTGATGCTTTTAATATATTTTCTTTGTATTTAATTTTTTTTTTTTTTTTTTTTGCGGTATGTGGGCCTCTCACTGTTGTGGCCTCTCCCGTTGTGGAGCACAGGCTCCGGACGCGCAGGCTCAGCGCCCATGGCTCATGGGCCTAGCCGCTCCGTGGCATGTGGGATCTTCCTGGACCAGGGCACGAACCTGTGTCCCCTGCATCGGCAGGTGGACTCTCAACCACTGCACCACTAGGGAAGCCCTGTATTTAATTTTTGATAGTTTGATTAGTATGTGTCTTGGTGTGTTTCTCCTTGGATTTATCCTGTATGGGACTCTCTGCTGTGCTTGTGGACTTGATTGACTATTTCCTTTCCCATGTTAGGGTAGTTTTTGACTGTAATCTCTTCAATTATTTTCTCAGACCCTTTCTTTTTCTCATCTTCTTCTGGGACCCCTAAAATTCAAATGTTGTTGCATTTAATGTTGTCCAAGAGGTCTCTGAGACTGTTCTCAATTCTTTTCATTCTTTTTTTCTTTATTCTGCTCCGTGGTAGTTATTTCCACCGTTTTATCTTCTAGGTCACTTATCTGTTCTTCTGCCTCAGTTTTTCTGCTATTGATTCCTTCCAGAGGATTTTTCATTTCATTTATTGTGTTGTTCATCATTGTTTGTTTGCTCTTTAGTTCTTCTATGTCCTTGTTAAATGTTTCTTGTATTTTCTCCACTCTTTTCCCAAGATTTTGGATCTTTACTATCATTATTCTGAATTCTTTTTCAGGTAGACTGCCTATTTCCGCTTCATTTGTCTGGTCTGGTGGGTTTTTACCTTGCTCCTTCATCTGCTGCATATTTCTCTGTCTTCTCATTTTGCTTAACTTACTGTGTTTGGGGTCTCCTTTTCACAGGCTGCAGGTTCATAGTCCCCATCGTTTTTGGTGTCTGCCCCCAGTGTGTAAGGTTGGGTAGTGGCTTGTGTAGTCTTCCTGGTGGAGTGGACTGGTGCCTGTGTTCTGGTGGTAGGGCTGGATCTTGTCTTTCTGGTGGGCAGGGCTGCGTCCGGTGGTGTGTCTGTGAACTTAGTATGATTTTAGGCAGCCTCTCCACTAATGGTGGGGTTGTGTTCCTGTCTTGCTATTTGTTTGGCATGGGGCATCCAGCACTTGGGGGCAGCCAGCAGCTTGCTGGCTGTTTGGTGGAGCTGGGTCTTAGCGTCTGGGAGAGCTCTTGCCGATTGTTATTATGTGGGGCTGGGCGGTTTCTGGTGGTCCAATATCCTGACCTTGACTCTCCCACCTCAGAGGCTCAGGCCTGACACCAGGCCAGAGCACCAAGACCCTGTCAGCCACATGCCAGTTGAGTGGTTTATTACTGAGGATATTAAAGCACAGGAACCACAGTCAGATGAAGAGATTCATAGGGTGAGGTCGAGAACAAGAAAAAAATCTCCACCAATTTTTGTTTCTTTATTGACAGCTTATAATTTTATATCACCCTGGATGCTTGAGAAGTTTTTCTTAATCTTCAAAATCTAAACATTTTGGTTTTTTCCTCTGTAGTTTGGAAGGACTTTTCAATTTTGTCCTCCATTTCACTGATTCAAATTTTTACAAAACAAATTTAGACTCCAATACTCATTTTATCTGAATATTGATTTTTTCAGCTTTACTGAGATATAATCCACATATGACAGTAGATAAGTTTAAGGTATACAATATGTTGATCTGATACACTTATGTGTTTCAGAATGATTACTACCATAGTGTTAGCTAACACCTGCATCATGTCACATAATTACCATCCTTTTTTATGGTGAGAATATTTAAGGTCTACTCTCTTAGCAACTCTCAAGTATACAATACAGTATTATTAGCTATAATCACTATGCTGCACATTAAATCTCCAGAACTTATTCATCTTAGAGCTGAAAGTTTGGATTCTTTGACCAACATCCTTCCCTTTCCCTCAACCCTCCCAGCCTTTCTAGTCTCTGTTTCTATGAGTTTGGATTCCACATGTAAGTGATATCCACATGTAACTGATATCATACAGTAGTTGTCTTTCTCTATTTGATGTATTTCACTTAGTGTAATGCCCATAAGATTCATCCACATTGTCACAAATGGCAGGATTTCCTTCCTTTTCTTAAGGCAGAATGATATTCCATTGTATATATATCACATCTTTATTCATTCATCTGCTGATGGACACTTAGTTTGTTTCCACAGCTTGGCTATAGTGAATAATGTTGCAATAAGCATGGGAGTGCAGATATCTCTTTGAGATTCTATTTTCATTTCCTTTGGGTATATACCCAGAAATAGGATTGGTGGATCATATAGTAGTCCTATTTTAATTTTTTTGAGGAACCTCCATATCATTTTCCATAATAGCTACACCAATTTACTTCCCACCAACAGTGTGCAAGGGTTGCCTTTTCACCACATTGTCATCAATGATTGTTATCTCTTGCTTTTTGATGATAGCCAGTCTAACAGGTGTGAGGTGATAGCCTATTGTGGATTTGATTTGCATGCATTTTCCTGATGATTAGTGGTATTGAGCACCTTCTCATGTACCTGTTGGCCATTTGTATGTCTTCTGTGGAAAAATGTTTTTTCAGTACCTCTGCCCATTTTTTGATTTTTTTTTTTTGCTATTGAGTTGTATGAATTCTTTACCTATTTTGAGTATTAACCCTTTATCAGATATATGATTTGCAAGTATTTTCTCCCATTACATAGGTTGCCTTTTCATCTCGTTGATGGTTTCCTTTGCTGTGCAGAAGCTTTTTAGTTTGACGTAGTTTCACTTATTTACTTTTACTTTTATTGCGCTTGCTTTTGGTGTCATATCCAAGACATATGGTCAAGACCAATGTCAAGGAGCATACTCTTTATGTTTTATTCTAGGACTTTTATGGTTTCAGGTCTTATGTTCAAATCTTTAATCCAGTCTGAGTTTCTTTTTGTGATATAAGATACAAGTTCAATTTCATTTTTTGCACGTGGCTGTCCAGTTTTCCCAACTTGCTGAAGAGACTATTCTTTCCCATTTTTAAATATTGCATTTTTTGGGTTTTTTTGCAGTCTCTTCTCACCTCATTCTCTTTAATGTCTCCTAATTTCTCCTTATTCTCTTCTCATAGTATTTTCATTTCAATCTGTCTTCTCTATAGTTTTATGCATTTGTCACATAGCAGTTATTATATTTTCTTGTTTCCTACTGGGATTGAATAAAATTCTCTAACATTTTTTATTGGTTTGGGTTCCTTCAGTTAGTAATTTTCAGAGTTTTGCTAATCTTTTTATATTTTCTTCTCCTCATCAATTTTTCCATTATCCTCAAGTACATATTTTATTTTTATTCTTTCTCAAATAACATATGGCAGTCTTAATTTGCCATCAAAGAGTATGTATGTCTATTCTTGGTCTTATTCACTTTTCTTTTGAGTGCAGGTTGTGTCATCTTTTACCATCCATAAATGGATGATATGCTCCAAGATTAATTACCCATACTTAAACTCTAGAGTTTAACAGGGTTTGTCAAATAGATGGGGGCTCCTGAACCCTCCCTGCTGTGCTTTCTAACTCTGCACAAAGTTAGTATGAAAAAAGCATAATCACATCATCAGAACTCTTCCTTTCTCTGTTCCTCTGGATAGCTAGCTCTTCAACGGCAAGATCTGCACATCATTGTCAATGTGCCATTGACACACATTGTGTCTAACTTCTTACCCTGTTACTCTTTGGGTTTTCAGTCTCTTATGAAAGAGATGTAAAGGAGGAGATAGTCAAGATGGTATGGGATAGAAGTACCCTATCAATCTCAAAAAGCAAGACGCATCCCTGCATTTTTTGTTTAGTTCAGCTATTGCCTTTCTGATTCAAAGGATTGAGAGTGTGGTGAGGATGAAGGATTTTCTACTGCTTTCAGCCATATATAGGCTAAGTGGGCAGTATTATTATTTTTTCAATCTATTTCTATCAAGCTTATGAGAAGAAATTCTTCTTAGAATCTGGTAACTATTTGATTGCTGGTCCTAGGTTTTGATTAATTCCATTAATTTCATAGTACACAAAAATAATTTAATGAGAAGTTGGGAGATGTTGTACCAGGACCTGGCAAATAAATTCTATAATAAATAGGTAATTAGGATCCTTATATATGCATAAGTTAATAAAATCACATACTTTTCCCCTGATTCTGTCACTACTTCATGCCTCTAACAGGAGCACATCCCTCATATTAGTGGACACATGGAATGTACTGGTACAGAATTAAAGTGAACCCTAACTAGGAGGCTTGTCAACATTCCAGAAATAAATAATGATGCATAGTGTGGTCTCAGATGTTCCCAGCCCCTTTGCTATTGAATCATTGAACTACAGAAAAATAGA
This sequence comes from Monodon monoceros, assembly GCF_005190385.1. Classification (NCBI taxonomy): domain Eukaryota; kingdom Metazoa; phylum Chordata; class Mammalia; order Artiodactyla; family Monodontidae; genus Monodon; species Monodon monoceros. The sequence continues at coordinate 119,537,746 of NW_021703777.1, forward strand.
TTTGAGGCACACCCTCGTTTTATCAATACATAAACTGAGGTTAAGAGAGTTTAAAAGAAAGATGGAAGGAAGGTGTTTTAGCTAGTTTGATATGGAAGAGACTGGAAGTTAGAGCTCTTCACTGCCTATCTAATATTCCTTTCACAGTGCCATGGTGTTCTTTGTAAGGTGGGAAGCAGAGGAGGGAAAGCCTTCCTTGAGGTTTCTTTGCAATTGAAGCAGAGACTTCTTATTAACTAACCCAGCATGGGATTTTCTTTTCATGTGGATGAGTGATGACAAGAAGATGACAGTCCATGGCTTGAGACCTCTTTACTGAAGAAGGGAAACCTAAGGGCTTTAAACTCTTTTCCAGTGGGAACCACTCTAAGACAATTCAGGGATGCCTGGTGCATGTCTAAGAGAAAAGTTATGGGGGCTCAGCTTATGGATCTCCATGTTGAAAAATTATCTCATATTTTTCCCTTTTAGTTTGCCATCTAATCGACATATTCAGAGCTTGTAAATGACATCATGCTTTGCTCAAAACACCATGAGTCTTCCAGTCTGAACCCCTACTCCTAAATTCTCAGTTGAGCTTCAATATATTGTTTGTGAAAGAAAGTCGGTTCTAATTTACCCTGATTTACCTTTGAATAAACTTCAAAATCGCCAAAGCAAACTTAATGATAATTTTACTATAGGTCACCATGGAGATTTGCTAAGACGTAATGTCTAAATATTAGATACATCCAGCTCGATTTGTGCATGTTTGTTTTGTTATCATGACCATCTGCCCATCATGTTCAAGATTTAGAAATAAGAATTGATTCCTCTTTCAGGAGAGGAAAAAATTAAAAAGGATGCAGTTAGATTCTATAATTTAGGGAAAGGGAATAGAATAATTACCAGAAAATAGAGCTGAAAGATAACAGTTTTAGCATTTCTGTTGCTGTTATTTGTTTGTTTGCTTTAGCCTGAAGGCCATTTGACTGGATGGAAAAGGTCTGCAGATCTGAATGACCGAAAAATAAATTTGGCAAATACAATTTTAAGTGAAGTCATTTAACTCATTCTGTTTTCCTCCATATGTTATTTTCCAAGGCCTTGCTTATAAAGCCATTCAGCAGTCTATGGATTATAACAGGCCAAATCTTGATTCCATTCCATTCATAGTTTTTAATTAGAAATGTGCATTCTTACATTCATTTTAACAAACCTGTATCCTGATGGAGTACATCATCATACGGGCCATATGCTTTTCTCAGCATATAAATTTGGCTAATATATACCTCCTTCCTGAACAAATTTATAGTCCAGCCAGGGAGACAACAGATGAACAGATATTATGATATGCACAGAACTTTATCTGTTCTGTTACAACTTCAATTGTACATCACAGAAAGTGGCTTAAGTGCAAAATGTCATTTTTGGGGGCTTATGTAAATGAAATGTTCTAAGGTGTGTCTCCTTTTCATGCGGCACAGATGCATTCACATGAGGTCACCATCTTTTGGTCCCACAGAGTAGTCTGGTTTTTCCAGGCTCACATCATCATCACAGGACGTCCACAGGAAAATAGATACTCTGCTTTCCCTGTAGCCCAAACAGGAACCAAATATCATCATCTCGAATTGGTTTGATTTGTTTTATGAATGCCTCTGTTAACCTAGCACCTCAGTTGTGCCTAAGCACTGTAGTAATACTGTAATAATACTGGTATGTCTTGAATGAGTTGTATGTGTGCTGGGGTATCAAATCTCTTCTGCCTTACAGTGTAGTCAGGCAGGACTGGGGCAGCCAGAGACTCAGGTTAGTCATCTCTGGCCATGAGTAGCTTCATTTTTTATCTCAATGTGGCATGCTAATATTATTTTTTTTTTATGAACCACACTGTGGACAAAGATTGGGAAGCGATGACTTGAGTTTTTATCATTAGAGACATAACGGCACTTTGCTCAGCCCATCCTGAAACTGGATGATGTCAATTTTATGTAAATTCTGTGGGTGGAGAGTAGGGAAAAGGGTATGATTCCTCTAGGACACATTTGACAGGTTGTGAGAAGAATTAGGGAGCATAAAACAACAAATGGCCACTTAATGCAGTGGTAGAGATCTGATTCTATGTTTCGCTGTCAGGAAATTGGAGCTTTTCTTGTGCTCTAGAAATAAAATACCACACAGCTTAAGTCTGAAGTGTTTCTCAATGCATATGTTGGCAAAATATTTGGAAGACTGCTGTCTTTTTAACATTACAGTAATTAGATCTTAGGACAGTCTTCAAGAAAATATGAGTTATTAACTTGCAAAAAAATCACCAATTTGTGTTAAAAAAATAAGGGGAAGATAAAGAGCATGAGAGCTGGATGTGGAGTTTTTCAATGAAAGGTCACCCCTGTGTGCAGGCCTCTGCTCCATGGGCATGACAAATACCTCATGATTTCTGCATTGCCCTCATTTACAGGCCTGGGACATGCTTTTAACTACCTGAGGGACTGCTAAGAAATTGGTTCCTTAGGGTTATTGCAAATAAGAAGACCTGATCAGTCACTTATCCCTTTGTCTGGAAGAGGCCATTAAATTTGATGAAGGAAGCTGTCAATGCATTAAAAGGTACGACTGAGTGAAAAGTGAGAACAAATGCTGACAAGTATGGTAAACATAGGACACACCTGACAAGGCACAGGACAAGCTGAGCAAATGGCTCATAAAGCTGATTTAGCAGAAGGACAGTAAAATCCTTCCTTTCATGTGATTTGACTTTTTACTAAGCATTTGTATGGAGACAGGGTCTACTAAGGAAGGTGGACGACACGTTTTGACCAGATTTTGCAGACATCAGTCTTGTATAATCATTCTTTATTGCAGCACTAAATCTATTAAATTCTTATAGTCTTTTTTCCTTTACATAAATATTTTTTCCTACTAAAATCAGATATTCACTCCTCTCAACCCTAATAATTGTTTCTGACAGGTTCTCTTCTATATCTCTTTTAAAAGTCATGCAGAATTGAGTTTCTGTTGTAGTGAAGGCTGGCATAAGGTAATGATTTAGAAACCACGACGAAGAGACGGTGGCCTGAGAAAGACCCAACAACTTCCCCCTCTACTAAGAAATTTTATAGCTACTGCTTTATAACTCCTCTTGTTATAGATGATTTCATCCCATAACCACTCTAGGAATAGTCCTTATTAACACAAAGGCCTCAAGAGGGTTAGAGATTTATTTTGTTTTTAAATAAGTGCCCAGACATTTAGATGTTTATTCAAAGTTTATCTGAACTTCATTGGTCTGGAACATGCTTAAATTTGTGAATATTTAGTAGCTTCTTGTAAGATTTGTAGCTTTGGATTTCGTTAGAAGACACTAAAACCAAGCTTCTTGGTAACTTTTCACAGTAGTCTGATACTTTCTCATCATACCGTCTAATGAGACATCTACATGCCCATTGTTTTTTTAAGGCTGTGTTCAAATGTTGAGTTATTCCTTGTGGCTTGGCCATCATTGTGACTGGGCAAGGGCTGCTCTCTAATTTATAGCCTTTTATTAGTAATGTAATGCTAGCTGCTGAAACAAATAAAGCCCAGATTCTTTGTGGCTTAACATAATAGAAATTTATTTCTCACTCATATCAGCTCTAAGTGGCTGCAGGGGATCTATTCCCTGCAGCATGTAGGGACCAGGCTTAGGAAACAGTGGGTGTCCACGGTCACTCTCAGCCTCAAATCCAACCTACAGGCAGGAGGAGAGAGAGAGTGCAGGATCTCATGGCAGATTTTTTTTTTTTTAATATTGCTTTGGCCACTTTCTACTTGCTGGAACTGAGTCTCAGGGCCTCACCCAAAGTAAAAGGTGTTGGAAAATGTAGTTTCCTACTGGACAGGGGCTTCTCAGACACAACTGCACACAAGAGAAGAAAAAGTACAGATATTTGGTGGGCAGGTAGCAGTCTTTCCACAACTTCTGCAGGGCACAACTCTGGAGCTATGGATGCTTATGACGTATGTGTCTGAATGACAAACTGCCTTGGAAATAAATCTTCCCCACCTTCAGTTTCGAGAGCCAGAAAACGTCCCCCCCCCAAATTCTTTTTATTCCCCAAATTTAGGTACAGTGAAAAGAAAATCTTCAAATTCCCAATTGCTTAATGGTCTTAGGATTCTATACAGCCTCTGAAAACATTCCATCCTTCGTACTGACCGACCTATATGGCGATGACCACAGTCCCAGTCCACGAGATGGTTCACCCACTGCTTGGGAGTACTTTGGGGTTTTTCGCTGACCCGAAGATCTCCCTGAATTCGTGCTCTTGGCTGGCATGTGCTGAAGATCTATGTTAAAGAAATTACTTTTGGCAAACAAAACTAACACCGTAAATTTTAAAATTGAAAATGTTCCTGAGCCATGGAATGAGATTTGTGTTTCTTCTGTGTGTGTGTAAGCCATATGACTATTTTCTAAGCTCACTCAGTAATAAGACTAATATTATTAATGGTAGTAGTATGACCATTTACCCAGGGCCCTGCTCAAAGTGCATTAGAGGTATTAAATAATTTAATCCTCACTACCAAGCTGACACTGGGCTTATTTTCCCTTGCTTCCTTTATAAGCTGGTTAGATCAAACTCATTGTTATAGTGAACACTTGTTTTCTATTTTATGTGAAAAAATAAGTGTGCTGAGCTGGGCCCCATGATTAACAGAAGGCACTAATATTTTACTCTGGGGCCATAATTATAGTTTAAAGGATTTGGTGGGAATCTGGGACTGGAAGTTGCTCATTGGACATTTGGCTGGAGATAGGCAAGATGATGTCAATATACTGTCAGGAAAGGTCAGCTAAAATATATGTGCGTATAAAATATAAACAAAACAATCATTGGCAGGATGCTATAATTCCCTAAAGTTAAGGTAAGGCTGAGAGTACATGATTCTCATCCCCACGGCACCAGCCCTTTACATCAGTTGGATCACAGCCTACCTATCCCCTCTCTGTCCCTTTATCCACACCTTACCATGGAATATCTGTCTTTCTTTTTCTCTCCCTGCTTTTCAGTCTAGCCCCTTCACAAAATACTCTGGTGCATTTAGGTGTCTCTTTCTGTTGAACACCTCTATGATTTATTTAGAAACTATTATTCAGATGTTATTGTCTAAAAAATATAAATGTTCATGTTATTTCTCTCAATCTAGATTCTAAATGCACTGAGGGTTGTGAATACATCTTTTATTTCTTTTTTAATCTTCCTACTTCACTTAGTGGGATACTTCATTCCTATGTTAATGAAAACCATGATTAAATCTATTTACAGAGGTCCATGTAGTGTGAAAAACCTTACCTGGGTTTGAGCCCTATAAAGATGTTAGTTTACCTGTCAGTTCTTTCTAAAATTCTTCCTGGATTATAGTCTCCCTTGATTCAGTATTATCAGTGCCTTTCTCAGATGCCTGAACCTAGAAAAGCACACAACTCAGACCAAAATGTTTTCTAAGTCAAATTGCTTCACCACTGTTTACTCTGTTGACTGGAAAATGTTCTGATTCAACCATGAGGGCATCTCTAATTGTCACAGCTGTTAGAAGTAGAATAAATGAATAAGATCAAGATGCTTGGAACTTTTGCAGGATCTTGGAGAGGACAGGGCACAGCAGAGCAGTGCCTGAGTGACCACATGTGTGCTGGGAGGTCTTGGGCACTCCCTGCCACACGGAAAGTGGTGTGACCGAGTAATCACTGCCAGCCTTGTCCCCACTTCTCCAAACTTGGGATGAGATTCAAACGCTTGTTTAAAATTATAGTAGATTGTCCTATTTAAATTTATATTTTATACTTACATTTCAGAATGTTACTTGACATGGAAAATAGCTGTATATGTGTATATATATATATATAGATTTTAGTCAAGCAAACAATAAAAAAAGGTGCAACACCCTGGAAAACATCTGTGAGTGTGTTTTTCCTGCTGAGTGGTTATAGGACACAAAGCCAGTGTACTTATTACAGTGATTATCTAGAGAATGTTCTGGAAATACTATACTGATGGAGTCAATTACTCATCTACTAATTTAGGACTTATCAGATAACAATTATTCTGGGAAACCTGGGACACTATTTGGGGGATTTGTCACTTGACACATTTACAACATCATTGGTTATACACATCCTGAACCACTTTCTTCAACTTTTTGATAGCATGGGATTCTGAAACAGGACTACCCATTGATATATGTCACAATTCCTTAAGAAAAGTTCATCTTCTTCCACAAGTTTTATTTTATATTTGGAAGTTAAAGAATTATAAAAAATGTCAATATTGTTTATTTTTAGAAATTATTTCTGGGAATATTTTTGCATGTATATTTCCAAAATTATCTGCAACTCTATAAATCAGAAAGTTAAGTCAAGAGTTATTTGGACAACAAAAATTCAATTTGCTTAAAACTCTAAGGTCGTTTTTTTTTTCCCCAAAGGGTGGGCTTTTCCCACACATTCATTCATTCATTCACTTGATAAAACAAATATTTATCAAGTTCCTACCATGTGCTAGGAACTGTTCTAGTTACATGCGGTACATCACTGGAAAAGCAAAGGCCTCAGTCCTTGTTGGGTTGATCTGGTAGCAAGGAGAGATTGGCGATAAATGACAAGCATTATCAACTGTAAATTGTGGAGTCTGTTAGAGGGTGATAAGTGCTATGGAAAAAAATGAGTGGAGCAGGTAAGAGGAATCAAGAGTGAATTGCTAGGCGAGCAGTGTTACATTTTTAATAGGGAAGAGTGCTCTAAGCAGAGGTTTTATGCAGGAGCTTGCCTGGCAAGTTCAAAGGGCAGCAAGAAGTTCTTTGTGGCTGGGGCCAAGTGAGGAGAGAGAAAGGTTGGAGAGGTAACAGGGAGGGTTGTGAGGGAGAGAGCAGCTCAGGAAGGGCCTTGTCAAGCACTGTGAGGACCTGCTTTGGTTCTAAGTGAAGTGGGCAGCCAAGGCAGTTCTCCTATTAGCTTCACACGGCTGCCTGGTGCAGGTGTATGAAGTATCACTTCGTCTTATGGATGAAAAGATGAGATGCTGAAAGTTGAGGTAACATGTAAAATAATCTGCTCTCAATAATTTGATTTCTTATAGAAAATAAAGGAAAACATTTGCAGAAGGCTGCTTTCGGACAGACATTATTCTTTGAGCCTGCCACTTTTCCAATTTTCATTTCCTTTTAATTCTTACAAATAATCATATAAAATAGATATATTTCCTGTTCAGTAAGTAAAAAAAATGGAGGTTTAGAAGGTGTGTAAGTTTTAGAAAGTTCACACAGCTAGTGAACATAGATTCAAAGTTAAGTCTCTGAATCCTAACACAAAATGTTTTGTAAAGTTATATTAAAATGGTTTTAAAATGTTGACTAAGAATTATTTCAAACACAGAAAATAAGACAAAATATAAAAGCATCCACAGACACTTCCAAGATTCAAAGGATATTAACCTTTTCCCATGTTTACTATAGGTCACATTATTTTTTGAATTTAGAAAATAAAACAGGATTTTTTCCCATTTGATGGAGGTAAAATGCTATGTTGTTATTATATTAATTGGAATTGGAATTGATTATTAGTGAAGTTAAAAATGTTTAGGTGTTTTTATTAACCACTCAGTTTACCTAATATTTTGTGAATCACCAGTTTATATTCTTAGCCTATATTTCTGTTTATTAGTTTTTCCTTATTCACTTGAAGCGCTCTTTATATTCAATATACTGTATTCTAGTTACTATTCATTCATCTGTTCTAGTCCTTGCAAATATGTTCATGCAGTCTACGGCTGATTTTTTTCACCAGTTATTATAAAATGCTCATGTATGCTTAAGTCATTCTCCTGATCACAAAGGCAATATTTCCATTTTTCCTCATTAGAATATATTACATTTAGGTATCTGGTAAATGGCGTTTATTATACTAAGAAAGTTTCTAAAAGTGGATGTTACATATTATCAAATGTATTTTTTGCTTTTATGGAGGTGCTTAATACATTGATGTGGTGAATTATACTAATTGATTTTCTAATGTTCTAACAATTTAGCATTCCTGGGATAAACCCAAGTTGCTAATTATTGTTTTAATACATTTTTCTATTACTTTTTTTACTTTGTTTTTTTAGTATTCTGCATCAATGTTCCTGAATGAGATGGCTAGTAATTTTCTCCTAACTTCCTTTTCAGATTTCTTATCATAAAATAATTTGGGGGGCATTCCTTCTGTTCTTGCTCTCTGGAAGTATCTGTGTAATACTGGAATTAGTTGATCCTTCTTTGTTTGGTGAAACTTGCTGTTCAATCCAGCTGGACCTGGAGTTTTATTTGTGGGGAGGTTTGTGACTATTATTTAATTTTTTTAAATGGACATTCTGGTTTTTTGTTTCTTCATGACTCCATGTTGGTAAGTTATATTTTTTTAGGGATTAGTTTACTTTGTTGAAATATTCCACTTTTGGGGCATGAATTTGTTCATAATATCATCTCATCTTTTTAATGTGCATATCAATAATAATGTTCACTTTTATATTATTGATATTGTTTCGTGCCTTCTATGTTTTACTTGATTAATCTTGTCAGAAGTTTGTTAATTTTTTAAAAATCAACTTTTAGCTTTATTGATCCTCTCTAGAGCATGCTTATTTTTTATTTCATTAACTTGCTTTTTACTTCTTTATTATCCTTTATTTATATTTATTTATATTTGTTATATTAGCCTTTTCCTACTTCACTGAGAAGACAGTTAATTCATTAATTTTCATTCTCCTGTGTTGTTTTTTTTTAACGTATAGTAAACTATCGATTTTTCTTTAAGTTCTGCTTTGGGTGTAGTCCTAAGGTTGACTTGTATTTCTGTTCAAAATTTTCTAACTTTAATATGAGCTTTAGGGTGAGTTAAAAAGGAAATGTGTTTCCTAATTTCCAACATTAGGGATATTTCTAGGTTTGTTTGGTTTTTCATTGATGTTTAATTTCTAGTCATAGAAAATGGCTTGTGTGATTTAAATTCTTTGAAATTTGTTGAGCATACTTTTTAGCCCAGGATACGGTCAGTTTTTATAAATGTGCACATTGCATTCTAAGGTTGTTGAATGGAATGGTCTATAAAAATCTATGAAATCAAAATTTTTTGAGATCGAAATTTTAAATTGAGCTATTCAAGTTTTCTATGTCCTTATTTTTTTCTTTTTTTATTATATCCTTATAAAGAAAATTGTGTTAAATCTCTGACTCTGATTTTTGATTTGTATTTTTATTCTTCTAGTTTTATCAATTTGTTTTTATTACATACAGTAAAGTTTAAATTTTTATAACCTCTTCATGACCTGTAATAGACATATTTTCTCATTGTGAAGTGACCCTTTTGAAATACAATGTTTTTTTGCTGTAACATCTCTTTTTTCCTTGATATTGCTGGAAAGTCTCATTTTTGAGGGGGATTAATATTTATGAGGTATATCTCTTTCCAACTTTTAAATTTTTATTCTTTCTGCATTCTTATTTTTAGTATGCATCTTTAATAAAAAGTGTTTATTTGATTTTTGCATTTTTAATCTATTTTATCTTTGCCCTTTAATTATGGCTCATTCACATTTGAAATAATTACTGATATTAATTTTTACTATCTTTGTGCTATTTGTACAACCTATTTATATTACTTTTTCTTATTTTTTTTGCTTTCTTTTGTGATTGTGTTATTTCTTGTTGCTGCATTTTTTCTATCCTCTAGTTGGAATTTATAACTTTTTATTCTTTAGTGGCTACTGTACAAAAACATAGCACTTCATTTAACAAATACAAAATTATTGAATACATTTTCTTCTGAGGGAGAGTTGGGATTAAAAATCAGATAGCCTCCAGAGTCTATTCTTCTACCACCTACATGTCAGATTGAGAAGTAAGTTCACATCTTACAGCTGAAGTTGAACTCCACTTTTCTGATACCCTAGGTCAGGTACATTCCTAATTAAACTAGAACTTACCCCAGAAACCTCACAAAACCGTGAGACTAAAATCCATAACTTTGGGTATCAATAGGTTCAAAATCTCTTATTTGATTCGTTATAGAATTACTTCAGAATCCCATATGTTGTTTTGTTTGAGTAAAATCTGAAATATATTAAAAAAATACCTACTGCTGTGTTGCCTATTTGCTTTACTCTTTTTAAAAGTCCTATTGAGAAGTGCTGCAGAAATTTTGTCCTGACATGCGGGGCCCCAACTATTTCCTGCCACACTCAGCTTGGGGGACATAGCCTCTGGGTTATACTGTTTTGAAATTGTCCTGCTGAAGTGCATGTTTTGATTTTCGGATTTTCCAGATGCCTCATAAGCAGGTCCCATGTGTTAAAATTTGTGGAAATTCAGCCTGTTTCTGAATGTGAAGCATCTAAGTAGTTCACAAACTTAGGGCAGTTAGTCTATTAGCTGTGATGAGAAGATTGCTATTTAATTTTATTTCATTCTATTGTTTATATATTATATGTTTATTCTATGCTTTATTTTTCATTTTGTCTGTGTTTTTAAAAGTCTCTACATTTAACATTTTGAGCAATTTGATTTTTACATATAATTATACCCTCTGGCTACTTAAATTGAAGACACATTATAAATATAAAGCAAATTAAGATGAATAAATGCACAATACATTCACTTCTGACAGGAGCTTATCCCTATGTTAAGATTTTCTGTTTAAGTCTCAGAATTATAGCAACACATAATGTTAAAACTGGAAAGAAATTTAGATACCATGTCCACAGACTTTTTCACTTAACTGATGAGGAAACTGAGACCAAGAATGTTTAACAGATGGGTAATAGCTGAATTAGTCCTAGAACCCAAATTTCCTCATTCCGGATATCAATCCCAGAAACACATGTCATATGTCTTAAACATAATGGTTTCAAGCATTAATGAAGTGTGATTCTAAAATATCATGATGTTCATATAAATCTAAAATTTTAGTCTTTGCTTAGCTTTTCAAACGGTAATCTTGTTGTCTTAAAGTTTCTTACTGGGGCTAAAGCTCTTGCCGGTCACTTTGAGAGGCACCAGGGATTTAATGGTGAGAAAAACAGATGTGATCTCAACCTTCAAAAAGTAACGAATCATAGAAATAAATGCGAAATTGCAACTGATGCAAATATTCACCCTCTCTCCCTAACTCATTCCAGTTACCTCTTACAGATCTTTCAAACCTCAGCCTGAATTTCCTTTCTTGAGAGAAACTTTCAGACTAGGCTAAGTCTCTAGCCACCCACCCTCCTGTTAGTGTACCTGTTTTTGCTCACTCTTTGGGAGGCCACATATATTTGAAGTGTGTGAACTAGACCATGGAGGATGTTGTAGGCCATAGTAAGGACTTGGGTTTTTATTGTTACATAATTGAAAACTTTTCAAAGGCTTTAATAATATCTATGTGTTAAAAAAAAATTGCTTGGCTGTGTTCTTGTAAGGCAGCAAGCACAGTTAAAGGGAATCTAGTTAGAAAGCTGCCACAGGAGTCCCATGGGAGATGATGGTAGTTTATTCTGAGGAATCTCCGTAAAGAAAGAAATGGATGAATCTGAGAGATATTCAGGTATTACATAGAAAGGACATGGGTAGAGAAATATTGTGTGTGGTAAATAGCAAAATAGTGACAATATTTGTAAGTCTTCCCAATAAGAAGTGAAGTCTTTCTTTCTTCACTCTATTGAATGTGGACTGGTCTTGTGACCAGCTTTGGTCAATGGGACACCATCAAACAGAGGGTTAAAAAGCATTTGAATATTGGGGAATCTCTCTCAGTGAGCTTAAAACTGTACCACGTGGACAATCAGGCTGACCTGCTGGAGGATAAGAAACCATGTAGCAAGAGGGTCCAGTTGATCCAGATGTGCCAGCCAAGACCCTTGAAGGAGCTTAGCTGAGAACAGTCAACCTGGATCATACCAGAAGGATGCCAGGCTGAACACAACCCAAACTACTGGCTGAATGATTTTTGAGCTAAAAAAAATGGTTGTTGCCTGAATAAACTAAGTGGCAGGGTTGTTTGTTACATGGCAAATGCTAACTGGTCCTGTGTAAGAGAGAAGTCTATGAAATGAATGGTACTGATATTTTAAAAGAGATGTATATTATATGAGGATTCCTAAAGTATAAGCTCTATCTCCTCTCATCCTTGTCTGAGTAGTTCAAATTTAACAGACCCATCTAGCTAACAGCCCATCTTATACAAATCAATTCCATTAGCCTAACAAGTTTTTCTTCAAAGGTTTATTTTCTAATTCATCTTTTATTTGTTGCAATTTTTTTCCCGGAATACAGGATTTTTTTTTTGTATTCTTAGTTGGTGGTTAGAAACCATTAAAAAAATCAGATGTAAATATCAATGATTGGAAATATGGAAACTGCTTTCAAATGTAAATAATATACATGTCTAATTAGCAAGGGGTTTTATTATTGAAAAGCTTGGATGTGGGAATCCTTGATACATATTGTTGCTAATTAAAAACATCTATTTATAAATCTGAATGATGGAATACAACTGCTTGACATGATTGGAACTTCTGAAAATGTTAGGGATGCTTTATGTATCTAAATGTAAGAAAAGGCATCGTGCTCATATTAGCTTTCAAATTACTTTTAGATCCCACATGAAGAACAGAGAAAATTTTGTCCTCTGAAATATATTCCTTGCAGATCTGGGATAATATCGGTCAGTTGTTATGTCTGAGACAAATGAATGGTTTATCATCATACGTAATAAGATTTAGCAGGAGAAAATATTAGATACCAAAATTAGTATTTTTATTTAAAAAGATGTTATTATTTTTGTGTTAGGTAGGAAAATTTTCTTCATCGCCATAGAAAGCCAACCTGATTATTTTGGGACACATCAAAAAGTTATCAAATTGCTATTTCTTTTTAGTGTAGATTTTTCAGCCCTTCATAGAAAAAAAGAATTTTGGAAAGGAATCTAGGTATCAACCCTTAACTTCTTTGTGATTTTGCAAGGTCGGTGATATTGACCTCGTTGATAATCTCGTAGTATTAAGAAAATATATGTATATATATGTATATATATACATATATACATATATATACATATATAGGGATTTCCCTGGCAGTCCAGTGGTTAAGACTCCGCACTTCCACTGCAGGCAGCGCGGGTTTGATCCCTGCAGGGCACTAAGATCCTGTATTTCTCGGGGTGCGGCCAAAAATTAAAAAAAAAGAATATATATATATATATGTGTGTGTGTGTATGTATATGTATATATATGTATATAACTGAATCACTTTGCTGTACACTTGAAACTAACAAAACTTTGTAAATTAACTATACTTCAATTAAAAAAAATCTAATTGCAAAATCCATCAAAGTTTTAAAAATTTTCTTTGGCTCTAATGCAGTATATAATTTACCTCCTCACTCCAGAAATGGTTAAACTAAAATATGCATTTAATGCAGATTTCAATAATGTGACAATACTTACCTCACCTTGAAATGACAAGACAACTTCAGAGTGTTATTTATTAAAATTGGTTTTAAAATTGCTAACTGGCAAAGTTTGAATTATATGTGGGGTCTGGTTATTCTGAACTCAAGAACACATTCTTGAAGTTCTTAAGGTCATTCTGTTCAAAAAATGGTCTGTGAACCTACCTTCTATATAGATACTTTCATGAAAAAAATTCACATATTAAATAAAGTTTGAATTTCGGGAGTTATGTTGTTTTGAAAGCAAACAGCGATAACAATAGTTATCATTTACAGAACACATATACCTTATGCACTGTTACTAATATATATATATTTTTTTAATTTCACAACTATAAGGTGGATTCTACTATTATAGATGAGGCACTTGTTGGCCAAGAAGCCTGTTTGAAGTGACATAGCCAGTGAGTAGTGTAGGTGGAAGCACACCCAGGCATGCTGACACCTTAGCATGGTTCTCACCTTAAAAGATCATTACAACTTATAGTAAGTGACACTATAGTCTCTGTCCAGTCCCGAGTTGAAGAAATGAGAGGCATGCGAAGTTTTTACTTTGCTGTATGGTATATATATTTTTTATGCACATATTTAAGCTCCATTATAACAAAAATAGTTTAAATCAACACCGGGGGGTGGGTGTGTGAGCTTAAATAACTTTTTCCTTTAAGAGTGCCCATATATTACTCAGTTTTCACACACACTGTACTGGTCCCATCCAAGTTCAATATTCTATGATTATGTGATTTTGTTGGCTGTTGGTTTTGGTCTTATAGGAACCATTTCAAATTACTTCAATGGATGTTGTGTAATCCTACTCTACTAGGAAAGAGTTATGCTCTTTATACACCGGAGACCGGGTTTATTAAACCCATCCACACCCTGTGGTGTGTTTTTATGCACACTCCCTTTGTCTTCTGAAGGAAGTTTCTGCATGTGGGAGAAGGGTGTAAAGGAAAACAAAATCCTGGACTCTGTCTGTAAGATGATTACAACTGAGACACAAAAACATCTGCTAGGTTAAAGGCACCAGCTGTTGGCCATGCAGAGTAATCACATTCACTGCCGTTGGTCAGGAAATTAAGAAAACCATGGTGTCAGTGGATCAAACTGTGAAGAATCTTGGAAAGACTAAATATTGCTATACACACTGACATTTGACCAAAACAAAGGGCTTAAATAAAATGTACTTATTTTAAGACAATTTCCCTCTCATTCCCTCTATTTTTATCACTGATTTTAGATAATTTTGAGTCATTCTCAGAAAGGAATGAGCTTATTGCTGTGTTAAAACCCTGACCTGCAGTGAAAGAGGGGCTTTGTATCTTTAATTCACTGGTGTTTTTCTTATCATCCCCAAAGAAGGTTTGCTGATATCTCACATAAGAAAACACTTTTGAAACTTGTTTAACTTTTAACTCATAGCTATTGATCATCCCTTCCTACTTTCTTTTTATCTGTAGCTCTGATTAATGACAACACAAAGTCTAAATTTCAAAAAAGATATTTACACACCTATTTATTTTTAGAACTTATCAATAGTATTTTTGTAATGTTGTATTGACAGAATACCTATGTCCCTGAAGGGTTGTCCTGTAATGTGCCATCATGGTAATTCACATTTGATTGATGACTCAGAGTGGAACAACTCTTATAATTCCTTGAAATATGGAAGGCTTACATTTTATAAAATAAAGGAACGATTCTGAATTTATTGTATTTGATGTATTATTTGTGTTTAAGTACAAATATCTAGAGCAGAGAAAACTATTACAATTGGACAAATTCACTTAGCTTTAAGCCTCTTAGAAGCTCTGGAAAGGGCAAAAATATAAGAGATTATAGAACTAATTCTCTAATTAGTCAAAAGCAAAGAAACACTTTTTTATGTGTCCTAAGTATTTGCGTAGAAATACTAACCTCTGAAGCCTAATATTTTTATCCATTTGGAGAAACCTCCATTAGTGTAACACTCCTGGTCCCTCAGTCCACCCTTACTTCTCCCAGGGAAGTAAAAGGGATTGCCTGATTGGCGGGCATATGTCATTGGTGCACTGCTTCTTGGTTCGATGGAGCTAATCTATTAAATTCTTGCAAATGGGGGCCTGGTATCTTATTTCTCCTTTTCATTCCACCAAGTTCAGAGAGAGGCAATGACTTGGGTAAGTTTGTTTGCTCTGCAAATTTCAAAATCTCCTTTGCGTAAGTTTTCCAAGACTGAAGCAGTTAAGTTGCCTTACCAAGTGACCTCCTGCAGCTTAACATGTGTAAGACGAGAGCTTGGGTCTTCATCAGCAGACTTTTTTGGTTTATTTCACAATGGGCACAGAACCTAAGTGGATGAGAAGGATGCTCTTTATTAGGCTACCTTCACCTCCATCTTGGCGTATTTGTTTCATTCTTTGGGAACTTTGTGAAATAGAAGTCAAGGCATGTTATTTTCAGACAAAAACACATATGAAGAGACCTAGGGAAGGGTCAGGGATTTGGGCCTTGGATTTTAGTAGGAGACTCTGTGTGCCTTTAATGTGGACAGCATACTGTGGTCTATGTCGTGGAGTGTGGCTGGGTTTTTGGGTGGTTTTAGGATTTAGGCATAAGCCTTGTGAGATTTTCCCCTGAAAGATCATTGCAGTTTATGGTAAGTGATACTTTTTTACAAGCAAATTTTGCCTCATTTTCTATAGAGGTGGCGGACCTTAAGTGAAGGAGCAGATGTTAGTGAAGGCATAAGACTTTGCAAACATAGGTGGGTTTTAAGAGTTTCAGCACACAAAACATTGGCTGGGCAGACTGGGATAGCCTGTGAAAATATGCAAGGACCATTGAGACCTTAGCCAGGATTTCAACTTGGTTTCAAATGCTATGTATGTGATGATCTATGAAAAGGCATGGGATATATAAGAGAGTTTTCATGTACAGGCAGTCAGGGGTAGAGCCACTGTTGGCTGTGTTTGCCATGTTTTTCAATCACACGTGCGGGACACTTCTAGTGCCAGCTCTAGGCAGGAGGCACTGTTTACTATTGCTTTGACTTGTCTTTGAGCCGAGAGAGGGAACAGGGAAAGAATAACCTGGGATTCAGGAGACCTGTACTAACCCAAGAATCACTTCCTACTCCAAGGTCCCACATTGCTCTGGATTTATTACTTACATAAGCTCCAACCATTTCAGGAGATTTTTCAAGACCCAAATAATGACTTCTCTCAACTAAGAGTGATATATTTTATTATTAACTCAATAAACAAAGAGGAACCTTTATCATAATTTAGAGATTTAATCCATTTTAGAGCTTCCTAGTGGCAAAATCTCCACTGACCACCAGAGCTTCTGGAGGACATCCAATGCAGCAGGGCTTTATATTAAGGGAGAGACTTCATGAAGATAGGAGTAAGAGTGTCTTGATCTCAAGTTTTATCTTTAGTATTTAATTTTGTTTCACATAAAATGCCTTATATTTTGTCAATAATTATGTGAAAGCATCAACTGTTTTTACACATTAAACAAAAATCATCAGAATTGGGTTAACAAGTTGCATAATAAGATTAACAGCTTATAGATTCCTGTTTTTTTTAAATTATTATTTTGACCCCTTTATTGAAGAGACCCACATCATATTGCTGTTTCCAGATACGACCTGAATTTTGATTTACATTTTAGAGGGAGGTGTGTATTAACATTTGGAACTGAATTCTTTCTTTTGTGATGTGACTGAATTTATCCCACGTCTGCAAACAATAACTTAAGTCCCCAGAGTGCCTTTGGGTGAAAGAGGACAAGACTTGATGAACTTTGCGGCCTTGCAGAATAACAAAAGACTTTTAAGGCATTGTTCCCCAGCTACAGGAGGGCCTATTAGTGTATTCTGCTTTGAGGGGCCCTAACAATAGTGGTGCTATTCCAGTCCAGAGTTTCCAGTCCTGAGTTTCCTTAGCAGGGACACCAAAGCCAAAAGGCACTAATGACCTGTGCCATCTGGCTTGTCAACAGCCAGCTTCAGTGAAGTGTTAAGAAATGCAGTCATTATTTATGTATCTTGGTTCTATTATTCTTTTTGATATATTTTCCCAATGTTTCCACTGATTAGTCAAGATCAAGATCCTGCCTAAATCTTCTTGAACATGTCATTTCTGTGAAGGTTTTAGCTGAAGATCATTTTGTAGTTCATTTGAGTAGAAGATTCTTTGCCTATGAAACAAATGATGTCTTTTCAGTAATCTGGTGAGCTATTTAAAAATGAGCTACTTAAATTATTTCATAAAGTCCTACTGTGGTTAGGTTAACGTATGGATTTAAGATTGGAAATATTTGGAAGCAGGAATAATACAAAATGCTAAAGTGGCCTATTTATTTTGTACTTTCTAAATTGTACTCAAGCTTTGGTGTGATTGGGATTGATAATCACTTCCTTCTAGATATCTAAAAGCAGTCTGAGAATTCACCCTTCTTTTGAAAATTACAGTCTCATTCTTAGGGCTGGAATGAATCTAATCAGAAGGTAGGAGATTTTTCTTAGGCCCACCCATTGTTTTAGAAATAGACTGATCTGAAAACTATCATTGGCTCCTCCTAGATTTCCTTTGCTGGGTACTTCTTTACTAAACTGCCTTTAAACTTGGGATTTTTCAAGGGGGCAGATCCTCATTTCACATTTCACTATGAAGAAATAGAGGAACAAAGAGGGTAAGCTACTTGCTCAATGTCACACAGGTATTAAGTAGCAGAAGTCAGATTTGAATTGAGGCTTTATGAAGTTCCAGAGTCTTTGATGCCATAATTTCCCACAAGCCTAGACCCTTTTGAAAGATTCTTATTCAGTAAGTCCGAGTAGGGCTGGGCAATCTGGTTTTTAAACAAATAACCCAAATGAGATGATTTTCCTCATTAGCAAAGTTCAGGAAACTTACTCCAATAAATAAACATAAATGCACATCTTAGATACAGCAAAAAATTTTAACAATTTTGGTTTTGCTTAGAAATGAGGATATACCTATGCAAAATAGGTATGTTCTATTCTAGGTTCCAGATTCTTACACAGCTCTTTCTTATGAATAATCTGAAAAGTTGTGTTTCATAACAGTTCAGGAAAATAACCTGAGACTAATAAAAACAGCCTAATAGAAATGAGGCAGTAGGTCTGAAAAAACTGGCCAAGGGCAGCTTTGTAAGAAATCACTGAAAAAGGAACCAGCCAAGTTAAAAGGATAGAGATTTCTTCCTTTGTTTAGAAGCTTCTGTGACCTGCTGGACTGAGCCAAGAACAGGAAATAGGAGTCTCTGTTTTCTTCCAGGACTCTCTTTGGCCCACTGGATACACAGGAAGTGGTAAAAAGCTGTATGGTGGCTCTGTAGGAACTGAAAGTTCTTGGGCAAATCAATCAGACCTGACTCTCCACATCAGCAAGTCAGGATATATTGGTTAAACTTATTTGAATCCCATCTGGCTTTACTTACTGGCAAGTGTTTTCAAAATACCAAATAGTATACAGGGCATCCAAGCAGCTTCAATTTCAGCAGCCCCATCCTCTCCCTTCCTGCACTTCAGTGTACATTGCTCAGTGTGATGGGATATAGTAAAACCCCAAATCACTGGGCTCCCAAGCCCGTGCCTGACACTGTCCTTACATGCTGCTCCTGCTGGCCAAGCCTGCTTTCAGGCCACCTACTCTCTATTGACTTCCAACAACTACTTTGGCAATCCTAAAGAAAATTTTGTTTTCAGCCTCGCTAATATCAGAATAAAAACAAACAAATACTCTGAAAATACAAAAAATTACAATTGCTACTGAAAAATTTTAACTTTCCCAGTACACAGTTGGGAACTATTCCCCACCCTCCAAAGCCTAGGCCTGTCAGACCATGCTAATTAGGATACTTGAGAAATAGGTGTGCCTCTCCTGTTTTAATTTGGTGGGCATTACAAATCACATAACTGATCTTAGATCCCTCTTTGCACTGACTGCTAGGAGAGTCAGGGCTACATGTGTGGCTTACATGGGGACTTGATACACACTTATTGGGCTTATATACTTCAATCCCAGCTTCATCTTTTATTTCTGACTTTGCAGTTCCTTTTTCTCATTCAATTAATATTAACATTGTGTTTAATGTGTCTTCATGTTGCCTTAAACACTTTCAGGAATAAAAAGCATGGTTGAAGAAGAATTTACTTTAAAAAACTTCTTGGTTGGGCTTCCCTGGTGGTGCACTGGTTGAGAATCCGCTTGCCAATGCAGGGGACATGGGTTCGATCCCTGGTCCGGAAAGATTCCCACATGCCACGGAGCAACTAAGCCAGTGCACCCCAACTACTGAGCCTGTGCCCTAGAGCCCGAGAGCCACAACTACTGAGCCCACGTGCCACAACTACTGAAGCCTGTGCACCTAGAGCCCAAGTTTCACAACAACAGAAGCCACCGCAATGAGTAGCCCCTGCTCACCACAACTAGAGAAAGGCTGTGCGTAGCAACGAAGACCCAACGCAGCCAAAAATAAATAAATAAATAAATTTATAAAACAAAACACAACAAAAAAAAACTTCTTGGCAAATCCTTACATCCATCCTCTGGATGCATAAAAATATTTAAAGACTATCTCTAGTTTTCTTACTATGTGTATTTTTTCACTATATAACACAGAAATCCTTATTTCTCTACTCTTTCTGAATATGTAGTATATCTGAGAAAAGCAACTTTGTGCACTTGTAATAAATGTCCTCAGATTTTGTCTTCTTGGGACATTTCAAACCTTTTACATGGAATTTCTCATGTTGATGGACTCAAAATACACTTGATTTCTATTCTCTGGGAGCACTTCTCCTAAGCAGAAGAGCAAAGGTAAAGAAACACTGATTTTCTAAAAAAAAAGCAAGTGAATACAGGTTGAGGAAAATTCTACTTTATGAAGTTCCTCCATTTCATTGCCTCATTCTCAGAGCCTGTTCACTACTTGGAAAAATTCATAACCTGGCAAAATAAGAGCATTCAGTCTCCTCCAGGCTATAAGCCAAATCAAACCATTCTTTTTAATTACAGGTGAATAATAACACCCTTAAATTTCTTAAAAATAACGTCAGCCTCTTTTTGCTTTTTGACTGATGGAAGGTGATGAATGAAGACCTTTTAATTCAGCACAGCTGTATGTCTTTTGTTGCACTTCCTCTCAAAGGTTGCTGTGCAGATCTGGCCTATTTTGTCAGATGTGCTAAAAACAACTGCCTGACTGGAGGTGGAAACAGACTTCAGACAGAAGACATTTGCTTGATTGAATACCCTGTCGGGACAGCAGCTGTGGCAGTCAACCAATGAGGTGGAAGATATGCCATTTGTTTGAGGGCATGTGCTTGTGTGAGCAAGTGTGTTTCGATTTGATGGTTCTCCCAGGACTAGAGAAGGTCCCTCTCGTCAACCTTTGGAGCTGGTATGAAAGTGACTTTTGTACTGCTGCCAATTTTGAGGCTGCCCTGTAAAATACAGGGCTTACTGCCTGGACCTAAAGTCTTTGTTCCTGTATGGATCTCAGAATACCCAGTAAACCAATCCTTCCTTGAGCAGTTCAGGAGGTCTGTGAGCTGTAGGACTTGGTGACATCTGGATAAGGAGTTGACTTGCTGCAGGTTGCAGTTTATCCAACCTCTTCCAAGAATGAACTCAATGCATTTCCCTGGGAAGATGGGGAAAGATTCAGTGGCCACTCTTTACCATTGCCATTGCTCACTGTAGGTTTAATTGAAATAAGTGAACTGTGACAGAGTGCATCTGGACCTTATCTCAGTAGTGTTGATCTATGTCTCCAGAGGCATGAGTTCAATTGCCTGTAATAGACAGCTCGGCACAGGCTTCGGTTTACTAGGCTTCAGTTTACTATCCTTCATGCACAGGAGCCAAGTCACAGGGCCAGTAAACTACATTCCCAAGGTAGTACAAAGCCTTGGACTGGCTAAATTCTTTCTTCTGTCCTAGACAAGGTAGAAGGTGTTTCTTAACTACCTTATGAAATAGGTATTATCTCCATTTTACAGACTAAAAAACAAAAAGATAATATGAGGCTCGGAAGAGAGCTGGGAGGACAAGTGTGAATTTAAGAAGTGATAGATAACAGAGATTCACATCCAGGTTTAGTTTGAAATTCTGTGCTCTTTTCTCAAGTTTACTTCATTATCATTTTTATCAGAGTGTCTTATAAAGCTGATAGAGATCATTTGAAAAAGGAAAGCATACATTGTAGAAATGTGTAATAATTTTGTGCAAAAGTGTTTAAATTATTAGGATTTAATTAATACACAAGCATAATTTGCTAGATTTGCATGAGTCTACTCTTCCTAAACAAAGGTAACCCAACAATGATTACTTGGATGATATTTTCACACCAGGAGAGAAAGAAGAAAAAGAAGACAGTTGGTAATGGAGATTCCTTTGTTTGGAACTCTGGATTCTTTCCAGTTGCCTTTAAAGTCCTCATGTGAAATCACATAACATAATTAAATCACTCAGCAAGCTCAGTGATTGATCATGAGCTAATAAATACCTTGTATGAGCTTAGAGAGTTTAAAACTTTAAGTCTGAATATAAAAGTTGTGTTTGGAGGAACTTTGAATATGGTAAAGGAATGTCCTTAATTAGCTGAAACTCTAAGCAACCAAAGTAAGCCCTATATGTTTAAACTTCATTGCCATAGCCCTATAGATATTTTGCAATGGATAATTATTTGTGTTGTGGGACTGTCCTGTATTTGGCCTCTATCCACTAGTTGTCAGCTGCACTGCTCTCACAGTTGTGAAAATAAAAAATATCTCTAGATATTGTTAAATGTCTCCTGGGAGTCAAAACTGCCCTTGATGGAGGACAACTTCTTTAAAAGATATATGACCGTATAAAACAAAAATTAAATTTATTTTGGATATATAGGCCTACTGGTATGTATATAGATAAATAGATAGATGGATATAGATATAGATACTTGTATATATATCCAAAAAAGCACAGAGAATATGGGGTGGTAAATTGAATTACATTCTTACAAGGCTCCTGTATATTTTATATGAAATAGTTCAATATTGACTCTACGTAGTTTGTAATAACTTAAAGATAGATACTGTAAATCCTAAAAAAAATTGCAAGGAGATATGTTGAAAAGCCAGTAGAGAAATCAAAATGGAATACTAAAAATGGATTAACTCAAAAGAAGGCAGGGAAGAAGAAAGGAAAGGATAAGGATAAGGAAAAACAACAACAACAACAAAATTATATGAGGGGGGAAAAACAGGGCACAAAATGGCACACCTAGATCTAGCTATATCAATAGTTACATTAAATGTAAATGGACTATATTTTCCAATTAAAAAGCAAACAGTGTTGATCTTTATAAAGCAGCAAGATCCAACTATATGCTGTCCCTAAAAGATGCATTTTAACTAAAAAGGCACAAAGAGCTTGCAAGTATAAAGGATGAAAAATTACATATCATACAAATACTATTCATAATAGAGCTGAATTGCTATCTAACAAGGGTGAATACATCAGGCAGAATTAATTTCAATGTGTATGTGCTTAAAAACTGAGTTTTGACAAGAATGAAGCAACAACTGATACATAAAAAGAGAGATATAGGCAAAAACAAAATCACAATCATATTTTAACACATCTGTCCCAGTAGTTATAATAAGTAAACAAAAATAATCACAGTAAGAAATGAAAAATTATAGCTAATACTATTTTATTAATAGGGTTCTCCAGAGAAACAGAACCAATAGAATACACATATGTGTGTGAGTGTATATATATAGGAGGAGATTTATTATAGGAATTGGTTCACATGATAATGGAGACCAAGAAGTCCTACAGTCTGTTATCATAAGCCAGAGAACTTGTAAAGCTGGTGTTGTAATTCAGTGCAAGTACAAAGGCCTGAGAATGGGTGGGAGGGGAGTTGGGGGTGATTGTGGCTGATGGTGTAAGTTCCTGTCTGAGGCCCAAAGCCTGAGAACCAAGAGCCCAGATGTTTCAGGGCAGGAGAAGATGGGTGTCTGAGCTCAAGCAGAGACAGCAAATCAAGCTTTCCTCCACCTTTTTGTTCTATTCAAGTTCCCAAAGGATTGATTGATGCCCACCTGCATTGGTGAGGATGATCTTCTTTACTCAGTTTACTGATTCAGGGCTAATCTCTTCCTAAGACACCTTCACAGATGTGCTCAAAAACAATGTTTTACCAATCAAGTTGACCCATAAAATTAACCATCAACCATCTCTACCTCACAGACATTCACAGAACATTTAACACAAGTTCAGAATGCACATTCTTTAAAAGTGTACATGAACTATGATCCAGGATAAATCATAGTGAGCTATAAAATAAGTGTCAATGAAGTTCAAAGGACTAGACAGTATTAGTAATTATATTCTCTGACTATATGAAATTAAGTTGTAAATCACTAAGATATCTAGAAAGCTTCTAAATTCTGTATAACACATGGATCAAGGAGTAAATCATTAATTAGAAAATATTTTGAACCAAATGCTGATGAATATACAATATATCAAAATTGGTGGCATGCAGCTAATATAGTACACAGAAGGAAATTTGTACCATTAAATGCTCATATTAGAAAGAGAGAAAGGCTTACCATTAATAATCTAAATTTCTACCTTAAGGAGCCATTGTGATTACCTTAAGGTTATCATAAGATTATTTTAAGAACCTCGAAAAAGATAAAAATTAAATTTCATAGATGGAAGAAATAAGAGCAGAAATCAAAGAAATAGAAAAGAGACACAACTGAAAAATTTTGCAAAACCAGTTCATTTTTTTAAAAGGTTAACAGAATTTATAAACTCTAGCAAGAGTAATGAACATAAAAAGAGAAAAATCACAAAATTCTAATATTAGGATTGAAAAATAGGATATTACTCCAGATCCTACAGAAATTAAAAGGATTTTAGATGCTATGAACAACTTTATATGAATGAATCTGACTTGGTGGATAAAAGTGACAAATTCCTTAAAAACACACAACTTACCAAATATGATACCAGATGAAATAGGAAATATAAATGCCTTATATTCATCAGAAGAACTGAATCATATATCAGAAACTTCCACATAAAGAAAATACTCTGCCTAGCTTTTTTTTTTTTTTTTTTTTGCGGGCCTCTCACTGTGGTGGCCCCTCCTGCTGTGGAGCACAGGCTCTGGACACGCAAGCTTAGCGGCCATGGCTCACGGGCCCAGCCGCTCCGCGGCACGCGGGATCCTCCTGGACCGGGGCACGAACCCGTGTCCCCTACATCGGCAGGCAGACTCCCAACCACTGCGCCACCAGGGAAGCCCTCCTAGATGGTTTTAATGGTGAATTCTCTCAAATTTAAGGAAGACATAATATCAATCATACACAATTTTTTTTTTCCCAAAAAATAGATGAAGCACACTTCCTTACTGGTTTTATGAGGGCACCACAACTGTGATGTCTGACAAAGACACTGCAAGAAAAGAAAATCATGAACCAATATCTTTCATAAAAATCCTTAAGAAAATATTTGTACACCAAATTCCACAATAAAAACATAATACATAATGACCAGCCAGGTATTAATTATCTAGACTATGTTACTTACTTCATGGACTCAGCTTAAATTATTGCTTAGTCTTTTACTATTTCAAATTTCCTGGTGCCTGGTTAGGTACCTCATGCAACTTTGTCATTGCCAGTAATTCGTAGTGTTATTCTCTGCTCTTTTAATCCCTTTTTGTTCCATGGTGGAACATCTGTTTTTTGTATAAAGTCAAGCTCAGGGAAAATAAAAATGTTTACTAGCTTTATTTTTTTTTCTATTCAAAATGAATAAACCTTTTAAAACATTTTTCACTCCAGGAAAATGTCTTCTTCCACCATGTAGACTGTCTACTTTATTCAATAGAAAAATTCCAGTGAGAAAACTGGCAAGGCTTTCAAGCATCATAATGTATTTCAGCCTTTTATTTGAGAATAAAAACATGAACATAACTTCCTACTATTCATCCCTCACATTCCTAAAATGCTGTTTCGATGATAAAACAACCCATTTTTCTCCTTGAAGCTTCCTCTTGAGGCAGGCATTATTTTCATCCACACTATATGGCGGAAGAAAGTGAGGTTCAGAACAGGGTAAAGGAAGCTCACAGAGGGTTACAAAGAAGGCAAATGACATATTTGCCAAGGACCTATTGTGTATTCAGAACTGCACTAGTCTCTGTGAAAGTAAACATCTGTAAGATGCCGTGGAATCATGCTGTATTTTCTCTAAACCTTTGAATTTATGTTTCTAAAACCAATTCTCCAATTGAATCATCATTCTCTTTCTTGTTTATTGATTCTAAAATCATATGAATTTTCCTCTGGATGACTATTACTTTATTGAAACAACCAGAACAAATCCAGATTCAGAGTAACATGATTGTCAACAACAGAAGAAAAAACAAAAGGAAAAACATGATTGTCAGATTCAAGGAGAAAATATAGTTAATAAAAATAAATATGAACCATTTATAATCTTATAACTCAAAGAAATGCAACTTAACTAATACCAAGAACAATTTTTGAAACATAGTAGTCAATAAATATTGATTAAATTAACAAATGAGTAGAACAACAGTGAGACAAAATTTTGCCTATCAAATTATAGGTATATAATGTAAAGATAGATATAAAGAAATATAGAGAGAGGCAATATGACCCAGTGCTCTTAAGGATATATCGAAAATGGCATTCCTGTTTGTTGTCCTTGGCATCGTAAATTCAAATAATCATTTTAGAATGAATAAAAAGAGTACTAATGATGTCATGTGCTTTAAATGAGTAGGTTTATCGTGGGTAATATATCCAAAGGTAACCATCCAAAATAAGGAGGAATTATATCACCTCGCACCTGTCAGAATGGCTATCATCAAAAGGAACACAAGTAACAGATGTTGGTGAGGATGTGGAGAAGAGGAAACACTTGTGCACTGTTGCTGGGAATGTAAACTGGTGCAGTCACAGTGGAGAACAGTATGAAGATTTCTCAAAAAATTAATAATAGAACTACCATATGACCCAGCAATTCTATGCCTGAGTATATATCCCCCAAAGCCCCAAAACACTAATTGGAAAATATACATTCACCCCAATGTTCATAGCAGCTTTATTTACAATCACCCTAATGTTCATAGCAGCATTATTTACAATAGCCAAGATATGGAAGCAACCTAAGTGTCCATCAAAAGATGAACGGATAAAGAAGATGTGGTATATGTATACAATGGAATACTATTCAGCCATAAAAATGAATGAAATTTTGTCATTTGCAACAACATGGATGGACTTGGAGGGTATTATGCTTAGTGAAATAAGTCAGACAGAGAAGGACAAATACTGTATGATATCACTTACATGTGGAATCTAAAAAAATGAAACAGACTAGTGAATATAACAAAAAAGAAACAGACTCCCAGATATAGAGAACAAGCTAGTGGTTACCAGTGGGGAAAGGGAAAGGGGGAGGGGCAAGATAGGGGCAGGGCATTAAGAGGTACAAACTACTATGTACAAAATAAATAAGGTGCAGGGATATATTGTATAGCACAGGGAATATAGTCAATATTTTATAATAACTATGAATGGAGTATAACCTTTAAAAATTGTGAATCACTATCATGAACACCTGAAACTTATATGATACTGTACATCAACTATACCTTAATAAAAAATTTAAACAAACTAAAAAACAAGCAAGCAAAAAGCTTTGAAACGATAAAACCTATACAGATACATCATTACTATTCTTGGAATTGTATTATTCTGTTTTTATCCTTTTTGCATATGGGCAGCTAATATAAAAATCTTAATCGTATAAAAAATAGAGTTATCACTTTATAGAAAAGTGTTCAGAGTAGCATAATTTATAATAGATAAAAACTGAAAACAGCTCTTTCTCTTCACTTCGTTTCCTATCTGTAATTTTCTCCCTTCTCTTTAAATTTAATTTTAAAGCTTTGAGTTCAGGTCAGCTGGAGAGGCGTCAGCCAAACATGATCTTCATAGGTCTTGTCGGATGGTCTTTATTCCCTGCTAAGAAGGCATTGCTCTAGTTTCTTAAAGCACTGCCCACAAATCCAATTCTTTCTCTTCAGAATCAGTTACTAGCTTTCCATCTCTTTATTTTCTTTCCAAAGAAATCAATTCCGGGTGAAGGGAGTGAGAACACCCTGTCTCTTTCTCTAATCCATCCACCTTCTTACTCAGTTTTTCTAAGTTGCTAGAGCTAAATTTCACATTTCATTTTGGGCTGCCATGTAAATGAGCAAAAATGAGTGGTTTTTTGTCCAAAGCAATGTGGTATGAATTATCATGAGGGTTTATACGAAAAGAATAGTGGTGAGCGGAAGCTATGTCAATTATGAATGTATCTATTGCTCAGTAGGACAAATTGCTTACCACTATTTGATAGAAAAGGTTTACCTGTTACACAGTGGGTGTTGTTTTCACCGGGTTTTGGTTCCAAATGAGAGATGGGTCAATCTTCATGAAGGGAAGTGTTAAGTAGATCAGACGTTTAAAAGATGGACTTCATTATTTAGGACAGTTTTAGGTTCACAGCAAAACTGAGCAGAACGTGCAGAGAGGCCCCAATATATCCCCTGTCCCCACATACACAAGCCTCTGCCCCTATTAACATCCCTCACCTCAGTGGTTCATGTGTTACAAGTGATGAACCTAAATTGACACATGGTTGTCACCCAGTCTTTAGTCACACTAGGGTTCACTCTTAGTGTGGTACATTCTATGGGTTTTGACAAACATATAAGGACATGTAACTACCATTATCAGGTCCTACAGAATAGTTTCACTACCTTCAAAATCAGTATCCCATTGAGCAAGCAATGAGAGTGGACAGGATGCAGACTGACCATAGGGCACGCTGTCCAGTTCTGATGACTAACAGCCTCTAGTGCAGTGATGACATTTTGAGGAGCATGTCTATGGAAAACAAACATCAATATATTAGGCCCATTCTCAATTATTCCTGTCACCAATTGTCCAGTATCCCTCTTTCCAATTTCCTAGTCGTTTGCCAAACTGTTAGCCAATTGCTTATGACTCAGTATGGAACTGCACCTTATGCCATTTCTCCTTTTCCAGGAAAAAAGGACAATGAGATGTGGTGTTTTATGTTTCCACCTGCGGGGGAAGATTTCTCCCCACCACCGTCCTTTAGGGCCACCCTGAGTGGGCCGTAACACCATTAACAGTTCACTTGTTGCTGGTAAGAACCATCTGGAAATCGGGCTTGTATTTTTCCCTTCTCAGTCAACTTGTCCTAGGGCATTTTCTGTGAGAACATAGATGTGGGCTGATGAGAGGTAAGTGTGTGTGGGGAGCAGGGGCAGAGGGTGGTATGTAGTACGGCAAGAATTTGATGGTAGATTGGCTTTACTGCGCAAGTGTGGGCGAGTGGACCTAAGTTTGGTTCAGTAAGGAAAGATGGAGGGTAAAAGATGTATGCCACCAATTCACTCAGCAATTAATGATAAATTAGTCTTTTTTTTTTTAATCAAGAAAACAATAGCTTTCCTGAAACCCCCACCTAGTATTCTACTTTCATCTCATTGGCCATAATTTTGCACCTGGGCCATATCGACATGCTAGAGAATCTAGGGAAGTGATTAGTTTTAAGTGGGCACATTGCCATGCTGACAAATATCGAGGTTTTATTAGAAAGGAAGAGGGAGAAATAGATGTTGGTTGGCACCAAGTAGTATTATCAAAGCTACCTCCCTGAAATAAAGAAACTGCTACAACTCTGAGATGGTAAAAATCCTCCATATCTATGTCATTAAAAATTAAGAAGTAAAAAGTGGCAATAAAAAACTGCAACCATTGTTTTGAAATACTGTAAAAGAGTAAACTAAAGGAAGAATTTTAAACTTGGAGCTAGGCACTAATGAGGCACTTTTTTTCCTCATCCCTTCCATCTTTCCTTCTACAATTATAAATGTTTACAGCCTCTTTGTATTGCCTAGTGCTTGGTTTGTCAAACTGTGTGCATCCTGAGCGCTTGCCACAGGGAAGCTGGACCCACAGCTAGGGCTCCGAGCGTGACTCTGCTTCAACCACAGCCGCTCTGCTATGTGTGCATTTCATTCAGGGTACTTTGAACAATTGTTGTATGCATAAAATAATTGAAAAACCACCAATTCAAGTCTAACTCTCTAATTGTACAGAAAAAGAAACCAAGCAAAACTTAAGAAAATTGACCAAAGGCCCAAAGGAACAGCAGAGGTGAAGCCTTGCTTTTATTTATTTTTCTTAATATTGCCACCAGTCATCGTCTAACTCCTCTTTAGCAGGTTGTTAAAAAGTTATCATCGTGATTGTTATTTAAAGAGACGGGCCTTTTAAGGGGCTGGGAATAGAAATTCACCCCCTGAATTTTTGTCCAATTATTTGCCATATAATTAATATTTAGTAAAAAAAAAATTCTCACAACAGACTCATTATTTCAGATTGTGGTTTTGCTTATGCAAAAAGAAATAATACGTGCCTACATTTGACCCATTTCTCCAAGAATCCCTGCACATTCAAATTAGGGTGTGTGATTTATGTATGTAACAATACGTATTGCAATACTATATGAGTAGACACTGTTAGGTATTTGTGGCCTCTGCTCGGTGAGCTCACAAACTTCTTTTGTGCCTAAGAGGGTACAGTATCAAATACCTGGTCATCTAATCAGAAAACATTTTTCTGCGTTTTCACTAATTCTCTTCAGGATTTTGGGCTGAAGTACTGAAGATTTTGTTATGAGGCACTATAATAATGATGGCACTGGTAGGGATATTGTCCTCTAAGAAGAAAATAATTGCATTCACTATTTTTAAATCTGCACTGGCCAAAACAATTTCTGCTTAAAACCACAATGATGAAGTTAGGTAGTATGACATTTTCAATATCTCTACCAAAATCAGTTTATAATCTTGTTTTGAATTTGATATGTCTTATTAGGATGAAATTCTTGATGTTTTTAATTTATTTGGCTTATGATTTTAATTATATATTCATTTTTATAACAGCTTGTAACTGTTTAGAATTTTGTCAGGATGGAAAGCAAGAATATGTGTATCCCTTAATAACATTTGCTCTGAATTCTTTGTTTATTATTTTTAATAACTTCTTGAAAATCTTAATCAGAAAGGAGTTATAGAACAAAGAACTCCAGCCTTGACCATAATGTGAGGGACTGATTTTAGCACTCTGAAAATATGCTCAAGGATGAGACCAGCAAAAATAGGGTGGTGCTTCCACAGACGCCCTTCTCTAAAAACAACAGCTGGATGTGCCTGTTGCCACTGGTGGGGGGAGGGTAAGGATGGAAGAAACACTTTTTTTTTTAGTGTTGGAAAGTTTTCAGTGAAATCATGATGTCACCGGGATATGTTTTGTCTGTGACTATAATTTGCATAAATTCCTTCCCATGGAACTATGTAACATACAAAGGAATGTTTTATGGTACATTCTATGTCCATGGTGCCAATACTTTTAAGGGTTCCTGAAGGGGATGCCATGTATGAAGAATTTGTTTTGTAAATTCTCTCAAAGGAAGAACTAATGAGAAAGAATAGAAACAGGGCTTGCAATTAATACAACTTCACATTGTACTCATAGAAAGACTGGGATTGTTTTGCATTCCTGATCATTGACTAATATTTTAACTTTGTACTACATACTTTTGAGAAGAGGATCCTCATTTGCTTTCATACTTATGGCTTGAGATAGCTACTCATTTTATTATTCTGCCTCTTATAATTACCTCAGACATTTTGTCAAGTTCCTGTCTTTGAAAGATTTTAATCATCAAGCAAAATGTATTTGGGACGCATTTTTAGAGATTTATTTTGATATCACGTTAAGGAATGTCTTGCTATAGAGCAGAGATATTCAAGTATCAAATAAAATGTCTGGAAATCAAGAGCTATTGAGTTTTTAGCATTCCACACAGGAATTTTAATTCCCAAAACACCACTTGACCGTTGTGTACATTGTTCAATTTGGCTCATCAGTCCCCATGTAAATCAGAGGATACAAATAAAATAATGTGGAGAGGGGTGAAGGCAGGTGAAGTGGGTAAGTATTGATATGCCAGGTACATCCATCTCTAACCCCCTCAATACTTTTGCAAATTTAATATTGAAAATATTTTCTTTTACATATATTGGTGACCTTAATTTTTGGTAATATGACTGATAGTCATTTGAGCAAATACTCCAACTGTAAACAAGTTAAATGTTGGGTAAAATATATTTTTAAAAATCCTTAAAAGAATCAAATAACCAAAAACATAAGAAGACTTCTCAGGACAACTTCCAACCAAAAGCAGGAACCTGGAGCCGTAAGGCCGTGACTGAAGCTACCTTTATCCTGAAGACCTTTGCTGAATGAGGTGAACTTGACCTTCAGTTTTGAGGTCTGCACTGAGATATAAAAGGCTGAATTCAAGGCTCAGGGTCTGCCTAGAGTGAGGAGTCAGGAGCAGCCAGTTCTGGAAGTGGCAGCAGCCGCAAGCTGTATCCTCAGGATAAGAGTGAAGGGGAATTAGGCCAACCCCTTTCCTCTTTACCCCCAGAAGAATGCAAAGAAATGTGCCTCAACCCGGAGCCAAGCTAGAAGGAAAAACAACTTCCTGAGAAGTTCTAACCAAATGTCAACTCTCTCATGAATCTGTAGCATTAGTTAATACTACCTGTATTATCATACACATCTTAAATTGTGAATTTAATTTTAAATGATTCTTTAAGCATTAAAGTGATTGGTAGTATTCTCCAGTACCTGGCAGGAACTATAGTGAATACTTACTGGAGGAATCTACCTCTGTCTTAGGCTTTAAAAACTGTCATAAGTTTTCAAAAAAAAAAAAAAGCATGTTCCATAATCAAAAATAAGCATATGTGGAAAAAACTTCACATGAGCAGAGCAAACGGAAAGAACAGACAACACAAAGATACCCACCAAAAAACCACTCTTATTTTTGAAGCAAATATGAGGAAAAAAAGAGTGTTCTGAGTCTTACTCTTCTTATACTCTCTGGCAGAATATAATATTATATTCTGTAATATATAGTATTACTCCTTTCCGTCACTTTGTTTACTTGTTTCTTGGTTTACAAAGATCCTCCAGTCCTGAAAGAAGAAGACTGACTAAGGGCCTCGTTATTTTCTCCTTGAGAAAACTAGTGGGACAAGAAGAGATATTGGGAGACTTTTGAATTTATAATACAGGAATTCAACTGATTTGTGAAATAGGAACTATTAGATTGAACCATATAAAATTGCCATTTTTTCCGAGGTCAACAACTATTGAATGAACATCAACAATTTCAGATGGTTCAGCCTAATATATTAGTTGAGTAAGCCATTGTTTCAAAGGGACCTTAAATACAGGGGATGAAACACTATCATTTAATTTTCTCACAAGTAAGTCCAGATGTGATCAGCCTGTGATTGTTGGGGTGACTTTCTCATTTTCAACATGTCTTTCAAGTTTGCTCTAATTTTCCCCATATCCTAGCCATCAAGCAGAGAAAAAGATGAGGCCCAGGACAGGTACCTTTCTACAAAAAGAGAGAACACAGAAGTTGAGCACATCTCATTTGCTTGAAATCCCAATGGCCTGAAATTAGTCAAACATGGCCACTCAATTTTAAAATTCATGTTCTCAGTACTTCTCTCATCTTCTGTTCTCCTTTCTTAAAGTTTCTATTCTGGTTAATTTTTTGTTTGGTTAGAATTCTTCGTCTAGTAATTGCCTCCAATGGAGCACACCCCTTTTATATTTTTTGAATCCTTGCATATCCACACATATCTTTTTTTTTTTTTTTTTGACACTGGTAAATGATCAATTCTCTTCTTAACTCCTGTGTAGCACATAAGAAGTTCAATGCTAAATGTCTTTGTTTTTCCTTGCAAATAACCACTTCTTCTATTTGGAAGCTTATTAAGATGTATCCTTGGAACTCAGGAATTTTATCAGGATAGAAGTAGTGTTAACATGTGTCTTTTCTGATAAGCCCTTCCTGGAACTCACTGAGCCCTTCTAGTCTGAAAATTCAAGTCTTTTCTCTATTGAGAGAAATTTTTAAATGTTAGTGGCTTAATGATTTCCTTTCTGGCATTTGTTGCTTTTCCTCTTTTCTGGAACTCCTATTTTCCTGTTTTTGGTTTCCTTGCAGGATGATGGGTCCTATAGCTAGAGCCTCCTATAAACCCCTAGGAAACTGCACAGCATTTGAGAAGGTAATTATATCAAGCTGTGTTAGGTTGTGCAGGTTGTGAACATGCCTGAGAAGCTGTTTCAAGCCAGAGTATTGAGTATGGACCTGTAGCAATCATATCATGCATTGTGTACCTCAAGATTAATGAGGTGCACTTGACCCAGGTGGGGAGGTCTCCAGCAGGTTTCCAGGCAAGGCCCCACCCTGGAGCACTCTAGGCTTATGTGTATCAGGCCAGCCTTAGAAGAGGATAGGTATGCTCTCAGACAGTCTGATGTGAACTTGATTGACTTGGATGCTATTAACTGCAACTGTGTAGGCTTTACTAAGACCTTTGGAAGAAAGGAGATTTGAATCTTCCTCAGAGAATTTTGATCTCTCTTTTGTGTCCTCTGACTCCTTTAATGTTCTGCTGAATCCTTTAGACAAGCACAACTTGTTTGATTTACCCAAGCAGTTATGGCTCTGTGCCTGATCTTTCGGTCAATGATACTACTTGTGGATATTTATCACTAGAGTAGTCATGTTCTGCTGAATCTCTCATCCAATTCTTGTATATTTTTTCATATTTTTGCCATATATTTGTATTTCTTCCTCTGTATTATTAGATCTCTCCTCCACTTGATCATTCAATTTTACTGTAATTGTTCCCTCTTTAATTCACCACCATTTTTTTAAAATTAAAAAAACATGTTGTTGTTTCCTAAGTCCCAGAAAGGTTGTAGTGTTTGTTTGCGTGTGTGTGTTCACGTGCTATCATTAAGTTTTCTTATATGTTTTGTGTTTTTGTTATTATTTTATGGACCAATTATTTTCTCTTTCCTCCAACAGTTCAGCAGTTCTTCCAATCGTATGAGCACCATTCTGGTGCATGTTCTTATTCTGGACCCTGTGCCTGTTCTTCCTCTAGCTGGCTACTGCGTCCCCTTAGGTGCATCACAATTGTTCTTCGCCTGTTCACCAGGCATAATGCTGGAACCAGAAGTGGCAGCCAGCTTGCAAATGGTGGTAAATGTGGCAGCCCTTTCTGCTGGGGGCAGATGACATATTGGACAAGGAAGAACATCGAAAGGTGTGAAGTCACTTTTCTAAAGTCATATAGTTGGTAGTAACTCATTTGGGACCAGAATTCAACTTTTTACACTCCAGATCTCACTTCAAAAAAAATAAAAACCATTCTGCTTCTTTACTTTTTTTTCTCTTGGCTAATAGTCCAACTAATCTAAATAATACCCATACCTCACCCAGACAAGACTCTAAAAACTAGAACATTATAACAAAAATGATAGCCTTTTCTGGCCCTAATGACTGAAATCAACACATTCAGGGTTTAGACTTTAAAAACTAAATTAACCATAGGAGAAATTCAATATAGATGATAAGCTACAATGACTTATTTCTAAAAAAATTCTACAAGTGTTAACAATCAAACTCCAGTGACAAATGACTACTACCCTTAGGAAGGGAAGGTCTTTTAAAACTCAGCAAAAGTAAAAAGTTTTATGACCACTACAGCACCATTTATTAGCAGATTGCTCACAGCAATACCAAGGTTAGTTGTGGTTGCATACAGTTAAGGAATTGGTTCTTTAGCTCAGTGTTATTTTTATGATAAATGTCTCATGCTATTCATTCACTGAATATTTTAAACAGTATTTTACTGCCCTATAATCCTTCTCCATTCAGCTGTGTTTTAAGATACTTTAAAGGAAGTGACAACACAAATCTCATTCCTGTCTTGTAGCTGAATACCCTTTCCATTCTTTCCTTTCTGTGCGTAAAATTTCTTAGGTAAATACAACTGAGAGGAAATAGGTATATCAAAGGGGCCTAATTCTGCTAGTTTGGGGCCTTTTGCAAAGGAAGGTGGCTCTCTTTGAAAAAGAGTGTCTGGAAGACAAGAAGCTTTAGGCTAGGCCACTTGCTGGGTAGGACACACAGGGAACAGCCTGACAGTTTCCCGTCTCCAATGGCTACCAGAAAAAAGCATTTCCTACCCAGCTGCACTCCCTTTGTTACAGCTCTTTAAATGGTAGTGCAACTATGGTTTCAATAATGCCTATAGCTTGAAAAACATACTCATACTTCAAAACAGAAATTTTGTACCTAAGAACCTATGTTGAAAAAATATATCTTAAAGATTTCAAAGAAAAATGATAGCCAAGGCTTTGAGATACATGAGAAATTTAGATGAAATGCAGGTTTGCCAATATTGGTTAAAGTTAACACAAATCCCTGACTACTACATTTTTATGCCATAGATATCTCTATACTGAGAAGTGTCAAAAGATTTATCCAAGGTAAAGATTAAGTACCAGATGGTGAATCTAAACCCCCAAAAGGGAACCCAATTTTAATGTTTATGCTACCAATCAATTTTCTCTTATTAATTTCAAATATATTTTAAATGTTGGTGGGAGTATTAGTTTTCTAGTGCTGCTACAGCAAAATTCCAGGTGGGCGGTTTAAACAACAGATTTTTATCTTCTCTCAGTTCTGGAGGCTGGAAGTTCAAGATCTAGGTGTCAGCAGGTTTGGTTTCTCCTGAGGCCTCTCTTGTTGGCTTGCAGATGGCTACCATCTCACCGCATCCTCGCATGGTCTTTCCTCTGTACATGCACATCCTTGGTAACTCCCTCTCTTCTTATAAGGACACCAGTCATATTGGGTTAGGGACCCACCCTCATGGTCTCGTCTAACCCTAATTACCTCCTTCAAGGCTTTATCTTCAAATACAGTCACATTAGGGCTCAGGTCTTCAATATACTAATCTGGGGAGGACATAATTCAATCTGTAAGAGTGGGCTATTGTTGCTCACTGGCCTATCAGAAGAGATAAATCTCATGTGGTGCTAAAATTTCTTCAGAGGTTATTTTTGTTAGGAGATATTTTACTGAGTTTTTCTGTCAAGGAAAACATGAAAGGATCTAGCCTACTGACTGGGAGATGCACGTATGCTTTTCCTCCCATCATTCTCTTTCATGTAATTAACACTAAAAGAGATTCATTGACACTTGGAATTTCCATTTGTAGATTTTTGTACTTGAAATAAATCTTTCGTCATTGCCTTACCTCACAGATAATAATTTTGAATCTTGGAGCTTTATTTTTGTTTGTAGGTTTTGTTGGTTTAAATGCTAAATTGTATACAGTACATAAGAAAATATTTTCTGGTTGTGGTGCCTGGGTTCTAAGATGGCTCCCAACGATTTCTGCCTCCTTGTTCCATGCTTGTGTGTAATCCTCCGTATTAAACCAGGTTTGTTCCTATGTAACCAGTAAAAAGCAGTGAAAGTGATGGTGTGACTTCTGAAATTTGATCATAAAAGTCACGGCAGCTTTTGCTCTGGCCTCTTGGATTGCTTGCTCTTGGGGAAGCCAGCCACCCTGTCACCAGCCAGACATATTCAGACAAGTAATGGAGAGGCTCTTGTGGAGAAATGGGGTCCCTAGCCAACAACCAGTACCAATTACCAGCAATGACAGTCAGCCAGCTTGGAAATGGAGCTTCCGGCCCCAGACAAGTTTTGGGACGACTGCTGTTCCAGCTGACTGCAATTGATAGCCCTCCAAGCAAATCCCCTCAGCCAAGCTCTTACAGATTCCTGACCCACAGAATCTGTGAGCGTAATAGACGGTTGCTTGTTGCCATTAACTGCATAACATTAGATAACTGAAACAGGTTGAATGTTGTAAATATAGTTGAACTTCATGATTTTTTAAAGTTATGATCATTACTTTATTAATTTAAAATTTATTAAATGTTATTTCTCTGCTTTAAGGGCATTGAGTTTATTATACCCTGAGTATTTCCCCTGCATTTTAATTCTCAGTATATCTGAAAATATTCTTTCCTCCCCTTTCTTTTCCCCTTTGTCACTTTCTCTCCTTCCTTTTTCTTTGTTCTCTTTCCTTCCTTTACTAATTCTTTTCTTTGTTCTACAAATATTGATTTAACATCTATGATGATTGAGAATGAGCACAAATTTACTGCAATTCCTCCCATCAAGAGGTAGAGTCTATTTCCCCACCTCCTTAAATCTGGGCTGGCCTTAAGTCTTGCACTGACAGATAGAATGTTGTGGAAATGACATGCCAGTTCTGAGTCTAGGCTTTTGAGAGGCCTTGTAGCTTCTATTTTTGCTCTCTTGCTGCTTTGAGGTCACCATGTGAGGAAGCCTAGGCTAGCCTTTTGGAGAATGAAGTTGGGAGATGGGTCACCCCTGCTCAGACCCCTAGACCAACCAGCCCCAGACAACCCACAACTGACTCTAGCTTTGAGTGACCTCATTAATTAGCCAAAAAAGACTTAAAAAATAACCTTCCAGTTGAGCTCACTGAATTACGAGCAAATAGAATTGTGAATTATTTTAAACTCACCATGTTTTGGGATGATTTGCTCTGCAGTAATAGAAAAATAATACTCATGCAAGTCATTGCTGGTATTCAATCCCAACATCCATACTTTGTTCTTCCTGAGTAAAAGAATTTCAACTTTTTTCTGGGCACTGACTGCTATCTAGAATAGAAGGTCCTGCAAAAACTGCCAGAAG
This sequence comes from Monodon monoceros, assembly GCF_005190385.1. Classification (NCBI taxonomy): domain Eukaryota; kingdom Metazoa; phylum Chordata; class Mammalia; order Artiodactyla; family Monodontidae; genus Monodon; species Monodon monoceros. The sequence goes on from NW_021703777.1 coordinate 119,576,059, forward strand.
CCATAGCATTAGGGGAAAGAATAGGGAAGATTCAGTATGTCATGGTGGTTGCCTTGAAGCATTTAGCAAAGTGCTACGGAGAGAAAGGAACTCAAGTTAGAGTAATCACTCAACAAGCAGAAACAGAGGACATGTGATTTTGCAGGAAGGAGGCAATTATCTGCCTCTGCTTGATGTCTAAATTGCCCAAGTGTCCTGTAATGTGAAATCTTGTTGGGTCAAAAAATTCAACTGTTTTTGTACCCAAAATTGAAGCAGTTATAAGCAGCGAGTGTAAAACTATGGAGATAAATGTAAGCTGTAAACAATCTACTGGCAGAGATGAAATTAACTGTACTGCCTTTCCAGGCAAAACCATTATTTCAGAAAGCCTCGAATCAGTAGTGGTTATGTGGAGCGGCTGGGAGAATGAGAGGACACAGTCCATTAAGTGAAAGACAAGAGACTTTGTGTGTTAATTCCACTTCCAGAAAGACACTTGGCTGTGGTTATTCAAACATGGAACTGAGTCGAAGCCAATTTAAAAGAAGTGTACTGAACTTTAGAGAGAATTACGGTGCCAAACAAAACAACCAAACAAAAACAACAAACAAGCCTGGAGCCTGGCTGAGAGTAGCTGGACTCCAAGCGTAGAGCTGCAGCAAGGAGGTTTAAGAGGTGAACAGCCTCCAGACCCTCAGCTTCACCCAATCCACACCTCAGTGTGGACAAGCAAGAATCTTCCTTAGGGCAGAGCCACTGGTCTCAAGAACAGTTAATAAAGGAGATAGTATTAGTTTTCATTGGTGTATAACAAATTGTTGCAAACGTAGTGACTTAAAGCAACATACATGTATTACTCACAGTTTCTATGAAGCAGGGGACCAGGTGTGACTTAGCTGATCCATGGCTCTGAGTCTCCAAAGGGGTAGGCAGGACTGTGTCATCTGGAGACTTGACTTGGGGACAATCTGCTTCTGAGCTCCCTCAGATTGTTGGCAGAATTCATTTCTCTGTGGCTGCAAGACTGATGGTTTCAGTTTATTGCTGAAGCCAGTCCTCACTTCCTAGAGGCTGCTCATGATTTCTTGACATGTGGGCTTCTCCAAGTTGCCATTTATTTCATGACAGCTAGCAGTATAGAGAGAGAGAATAGAGAGAACAAGTCAGTCTGCTAGCAAGAGGCAGTCATATATAATGTAATGTAATTACAGGAATGACATCCCATCACATTTGCCATATTCTTTTGGTTCGAATCAAGTTGCAGGTCCTACCCACACTCAAGGGATGAGGATTATACAAGGGTGTTACCACCCAGATGTGGGATCATGGGGGCCACTTTGAAGCTTATTTGCCATAGAGAAACTTTCCAGAGAAAGTAACCAGGGCTTCTAGATGGGATAAGGAGTTTACTCCACCATTAGTGGTTGGAGTCTTTGCTTTCCTACCTAGCAAAATTTGATAATTGTTATGGATCAGAAACTGTTGCACCTACTACTTTATTGAATTTAGACAGTGTCTTTACTAAGATTATTTTGTTCTTTCTCCAGTGTTTTGTAGTGGGTATAATTGCATACAGATACCTTACATTTTAGTTTATAAATCATCAAAACACAAGAAGCACTTTAGGACTGGAGATCTCTGAATTGGAGCTGAATGCAGTCACTGGATAGACTTCAGGGTTGTTTCTTGGGCATGGAAGGGGTGTGTTCCATGGATGGGAAGAATATAAAAGTCTGTTTGGGTAGCCAAAGAGGCAGGTTTTGTCAAAGGATATTAGTTCTATGCCATCAGATCCATTCTCATCACTCTTTCCTCTCAAGTTTTTAGCTGGGCCCGTAGAATTTGTCATGAAGACAATGAGTAGTCAATACAGGATATTAATCAGGGTTTGCTACACATCCTGCAAACACAGGGCTGTACTGCAAAACAAAAAGTTGTCCCATAACACTCATGACTTTCAAACGTCTCCCCCTGCATTCGTGTATATGAAAAGCCTGTTTACAATTATCCAAACCTAATATCTAGCCCTAGCTAAAAATAACCTCGAATATTTTTCCATGTCTTTGATATACTATGTGTTATCCAGAAATGCAACAACTGTGTAAACTGAGAAATGACTGCATTTTGTTGTGTTTAGAACTTTACCAAGAGTAGATTATCATTTCAGAAAATCACATCACTGACATTGGGGCCCCTTTTGCGTTAAGGCTGCCAGCACTGCTTCAGTGGGTACTTCTACCTGATACATTCATACTATTCTAAGCGTAGAAACAAGCATTTGACTGTTTCATCATGTCTCCTAGTGTAGCCATAATCATATTGACATCAATAATAGGGACTATTCTTCACATTACAGGTTGCATTGAAAATATTTATGAAGAGAGATTATAAGATTATATTATTTAGGAAGTTCACTTCAGGATAGAAAAGGTATTATAAAGTGTTTGTTATAAAAAGGGAATATCAGGCCTGACAGAGTTGAACTGCCTTAAGTGAAATGACAGCCCAAATGCTTGTGGTATTTATCTCCACGGGCATCTGGAACAAGATAATCTTTTGGAAAAAACAAAGGCAGAATCCCTGTAAAAACAAAAGTAGCAACATAGCTCTAGGGCACACTTTGTGTTGGGTACTCTGCTTTACACACATTGTCTCAAGTAATCCTTACTCCAACTTGTTAGAAGGTATGTGGCACTGAGCTACTAATCAAAAGACTCAGGTGTAAGTCCTGGTTCTGCCACTTACTGTCTATCACTTAGGGAAATAATTTCTTTTCTAAGCCTAATTTTTTGTTGTTGATAAAATGGAGGAAAATAATAAAGGTAACTCGAATGGAGGAAAACAATAAATTGATTGATATGAGGATTAAATGAGATGCCACTTTGAAGATGGCATATCTTGTGGGGTTTTTTAGATATGATATTTTAGATATTTAAGATAAATTGAAAGGTACCATATAACATACCTAGATATATCTACTATTGTCCAACAAATCCTTATTTCTCAAAGTGCTATTTGAAATCTCTGGCCTTGAAAATGAATATTTAAAAATTTCACAGAGTTTCTAAAAATTTGTAATGAATAATATTTAAGAAAATTGGAAAAGATTGTAACTATCTTATTACTTTAGTATTGAGATATTATTGCTAGTAAGATATAAATCTATTGGCTAGTATCTTTGGGGGGAAATGAAATAATATATTAAGAATACACTTGGATTAAACAACTTAGTTATGACTAACTTACAGGTTACAGATAATTACACAATCGAAATTTTAAAATAACTTTGAGCTGAATGATCATGAAAATACCACGTGTTGAAATTTATGGGAATAGCTAAAGCAGTAATTAGAGGGAAGTGTGAAGCTTTAGATTCTTCTAAAGAGCAAGGTTTAAAACAATTAGTTAAGCCTTCACTTCAAGAAGCTGGAAAAGGAAGAATAAACCAAAGATAGATGTAGATAGATGAAGTTAGATATACATAGAAGATATTAATAAGAGTAAAGGCAGAAACCAATGATGTAGAATACAGATATGCAATAAGAAAATCAACAAAGTCAAGTGCTTGTTTTTTGAAAAGGTTTATAAAATTGATAAATCCAAAGCAAAGGTGACCAAGAAAATAAGAGGAAAAAACCTTCCAGAGTTTACCAAAAAAATTAGTGCGATAATGACATTATTCCAAATCCTAAAGACATAGGTAATATGAGGCTATTATGAGCAACTTTATGTTACTGCCCGGCAACTGACATAACATTTGAAGATTTCTTTGAGAAATATTTATTAAAACTGACCCAAGAATAAACATAAAATCTAAGTAGATGTATATGTATTATAGAAATCAAATCCATAATTAAAAACTTTCCTACAATAAAACCCTCTAGGCACAAGTGACTTCACAGGTTAATTCTAATATACATTTACAGAAAAAATAATAACCTCATTTAAACTTGTTGAAAGAAAAAAAGGGAGGGAATATTTCTAGTTCATTTAATTAGGCCAGTATAAACCCAATACCAAAATCAGGCAAGCATATTACAAAAAGGGGAAAATGCATACCAATACCCATCATAGACACATATAGAAAAACGTTAAATAAGATATTAATAAATCAGGTCCAATTATATTAAAAGAGCAGAAGTACATCGTGATGAAGTGAGTTTTATCCAGTGGTATGATGCTAAATACTTAACGACTAGCTTTCTAAATTCAAAAACAGAATATATGGTTATATGGAGATATATATATATATATATATACACACACACACACACACAAGTTCATTATAAATTTACTGATATAAAGGATATTTACTACATGATCTACAAATAATAATAAAATATATATTACTTTTTATTGTAAATTCCATATAGCTAATTAGTCTCATTGACTTTATTGACTTTTACTGAACTACATTTGTACATAACCTATGGTCGTAATTGAGGAGTAAATGCAGTTTCAATATCAGTGTTGGTTAATACTTTGGTTTATGTTAATGAGTAAGACAAAAGTGAAACAACAAAGAGGTGTAGTAGGACTTCACTCATTCATAAATAATATGAGCAACTTCTTTGCTGAATCAGTTAATGGTTTTCAAATACTGGAAGTTAGTTTAATAGGTTTTGTCTTATTCACAATATAGTAAAGATAGGCTACAAACAAACACACTTTTAAGTTAAATCAGCATTATTAGCTTTTTCTCCCTCACTTTTGTTAAGTATAGGCGATCAATAAATCAAGCTTTGATTTGTAGCATTTGCTAATTTTCATGGTATAAATACTCCCAGCATGAGAGTTTAAGCTATCATTGTGATAGATCACGGAACCAGAACAGGAAAGCAGACTATTACATAGCATTTCCATCATACAGATAAAATCGATTATGAATATTCATACCTCAAGAGCACAGGTAATAGTAAAATGTAATAAAGTAATTAGGAAGTGATGAGCTTTGAGTATTTAGTTCCTATGCTTTTAATATATTCTCTTTATAAGTTTATATAATTTAATAGTTAACAATGTCTATGTTTTAAAACTGGCTAGTAGAATTCCTGAAAATTGAACAATCGACCCTTAATGGTTGTAAGGGCCCTTACTGGCCCTTACATGCTGACTCTAGCACAACACTGGTTTTATCCTAGGAATGCAAGACTAATATAACATTAAAAATTGAGGACTGTAATACACAGCATTAATAGAATAAAGAAGAAAAGTTATATAGTCTTCAATAAATTAGTAAAAACATTTGATACAATTCAATACTCATTGATAATAAAACCTCTCAGCTATCCAATATTTGAAAGTACCTTCGTCAGTTTGATAAAAGGTATCTATAAAACCCCTACATGATAACATCATAGTCAGTGATGAAAATTGTGATGAGATATGGATAAGACATGGGTAAGTTTGCAATAATACTAACTGACCGGGCCAATATGGCATAAGGGCAGAACAAAGAGTTAGTTGACGGCAGTCACACAAAAACCTAAAGTTACAGCAACACTTAGGAAGCCTCAAGCCTCATAAAATTAAAATTTATGTGAAAGGCATGGACTTAGAGGTCCTATGGGGTAGCACTAGAAACTTCCTTACAAAACAAGATGCTGCTTAAGAGCTAGAGCCTCAGATGTGAATCACCTCAGACTGTGTAGTCAACTTTCTGCTCCAACCAAGTAGCAACAGGGTGGCATTTCAGATTCTGTAACATCAGCTAGTCTGAGATGGTATTACTTTTCTTTTGAGTCTGGTAGAATTACTGCATTATTAGGAAGGTAACTCCAGGAAATTGTAAAAAGCAAAAGTTAGCAGGAAAAATTAAAATGATGCAAAAGAAAATGAAATCCATAACATTAATAAATTTGTAATTTCTATGTAATAATACTTTTGTTTTTTTTCTTCTAATTATAGTGTTTAAAGCGTTTTAATAGAAAATGGATATGCTGGATTTAAAGTTTTAATTGGAGGTTTTGAAGGAGTTTACTAAGTAGTTTTGCAGACAATGGGGAAATTTAATTTGTTAAATCCATGAATTTTTATTTGTAATTGCATAAATATCATGGCTATTTAGAGGAATGTTACTCATTTAATGTTAAACAAATGTAATGTTTAAGTAATAAAATAAATGTATTATGCATTAAATAAGAAAAGCGGTGGTAAATGACCATATCGATGCACAGAAATTCAGACACTGACAATTCCATTGAGAATATGGACAAATGTTTAAATTCAAGGATGCCCATCCAGAATTATTCATAATAGAAAATATTATCTAAAGATCTAATTGAGGACTCTGGTTAAGCAGATTATCACATGGTCATTAGATATGAATAAAATAATTTATAGAAATGATATACAAAATATTCAGCATAAAGAACTGTGTGAAAAGAAGAGGAGAAAATAGTGTGTATAATATTTAAATTTTTATTATATACAGATGTTCAAACACATTTTTATTTCTCAGTTTAAAGACCAGCATCCTTTGTAAGAATCTGTCAACTCAGAGAATAGACTATAAAGATCTAATAACACGAAGTTTTCTATTTGTAATTTTGAAAAGCCTATATTCATGACAGAAGTCTGGAAATAACTGAGAAGTGCAAAATTCATTTATTAAAAATTTTTTTAACTTGAAAATATTTGTTTATGGTATAAACTCCCCCAAAGTAAAATTTCTTATAATTATATGTTACGTATGTGTGCATAAACCTATATATGTACACTATACATATATACTGTAGTATATACTATATACAGTATATACATATAGTGCATATGCATAGTATGCAAGCACATAAATAATGAAAGATCATATGAAAAATATTAATGGAAATTATTTTGGATTTTGGGAATAAATATGATTGAAATAGTTTTGTTTATGCCTTTTAATTTTTCTTCAGTGTGAATTTTTCTTTTGTAATTAAAAAGAAAAATATGGTTTATTAAAATCAATTAAAGCAAAAAAGTTATGATTTTTTTGCAATTTTATTTAGGTATAGAAATCTACTGAAGTATAGCAAAACACTGGGAAAGAATCTTAAAAATCCAATAATAAAGGATTTAATAAATTTTGATAAAACTTTGTTAAACTTTGTGCTATTATTAAAATGATAATTAAAATGCTAATGATATACTTTAAAGTGAAAATGGTGAATTCACCATTATCAATATTTCATGATTTTAATTTTATAAAAATTATGTTTTCATTACCTTTAATTGTGTGTATTATCCAGAATGTGCATGAATATAATACTTATAGTGATTTTTAGTGTTTTGAAGATCTATTTTAGAATTATGACTTTGTATTAACCTCAAGTATTTTTCTTATTTTCTCTGAAAAAGAGTCAGCTTCCTACTTACTTCAGATTCTCTAGCAGGTGTTCCAAATGTACTTGGCTTTTCACATATGTACAATTCTATTAACATAGTGTTCATTTATATCCTATGCATTGAATAGAAAGATAAGACAGAATCACCTAGATCTTGGGAAATGTACTAATACTCAATTATATATTATTTGATTGTCAGGTCTGTTAGGCAAAATGATAAATATTTCACTGAGGATTATCATGGTACATGCCTAACCCTTGGATAGGAAGTTAGGGGACTTTTGAACTGAGGGAAGGACAAACTTACTTTGGGGTATGAAGGTTTAAACTCTAAGGCATGTGGGTCACCTACATCTCTAGGGTTCAGTATCCTGAACTATAAATTGAGAGGGGCTATATCAAATAATCTATAACATCTCTATCTCCTCAAACTCTCCAAGACTTTACTACATAGATTGACAGCTAAATGGATAAAAACATAGGAAAACATCATTTGTACAATAATTATATATTTCTATTATTAGCTCTATCTTCATCAATAGGCAGGTATAAATATGACCAAGAAGTTGAAAATAGCTTTACCATATTGAACAGGCCATTCTTACATTTTTTCTCGTATAAATTTATTTATTTTATTTTATTTACTTTATTTTTGGCTGCGTTGGGTCTTCGTTGCTGCATGCAGGCTTTTCTCTGGTTGTGGCGAGCAGGGGCTACTCTTCATTGTGGTGTGCAGGCTTCTCATTGTGGTGGCCTCTCTTGTTGGGAGCACGGGCTCTAGGCACATGGGCTTCAGTAGTTGTGGTACGTGGGCTCAGTAGTTGCAGCTCACAGGCTCCAGAGCGCAGGCTCAGTAGTTGTGGCACACAGGCTTAGTTGCTCCGCGGCATGTGGGATCTTCCCGGACCAGGGCTCGAACCCGTGTCTCCTGCCTTGGCAGGCGGGTTCTTAACCACTGTGCCACCAGGGAAGCCCCATGCAATTACATTTTTAATATGATTTTTCTCTTTTCCTTTTCCTTCCTGCCTCCCTCCATCCCTCCCTTCCTCCCTTCCTTCCTTCCTTCCTTTCGTTCTTCCCATCCTACCATCTTTATTTTGGATTACCTTTTGGTTGTCATTCATTAAACCCATTAGTTAGGTAGTACATAATAAGATGTTAAGTTTTCTGTACAAAGAATATTTTTATAGACTTTAGAAAATATTCTTAATAAAATATATGCTGCATATATTTATTTCCAGACTGACACTTCTCCTATGAATACAGAATTTTACAAGTTAAAATTATGTACGCATGATTTGAATATCTGTACCCTTGTTCATTGTACTATTGTACTGGTATATTATCACAGCCTTTTCTCTGACATGACAAGATTCAATAGGTACCTATTTTCTTTTAGTTTTTTTTTTTTTTTTTAAACCAATGAATAACAATCACTTTTAAAATCTGGTCTGTCTTGAGTGAATCACTCACTGGCCAACAAAGGCTCTACTGCTTTAGTTCTGATTTATGTGTTAGAGAGATTCTGAGGCTTTTCATTTTATTTATTTAAACTCACCTGAAGTATTTCAGCCTTAGGAATTGGTTTTACTTTCCAAAAACTAATTGAATTGTAAACACTTTGAGAAGGTCTAGGAGAGAAAATAAGACCATTAAAAGTGATGCCTTCCTGCCCTCTGCCCCCATAATCATGTCCTTCCAGCCACAATAAACTAACCTTTTCTAAAGTTGCTCCTAACAACTGGCTTGTAATTGCATATTATGGGTCTTTTCGCTAGTTGAATGTCAATTCCCCCATCTAGACTATAAGATTCATGACAGCAGAGACTGTTTCAGCAGCAGTGTATAGCCTGCACCTAGGACAATTGTTGTCACACAGGAGGAAATCAAATACTATTTGTTAAACCAATGAAAGAAAACATGAAAATATTTAGACAAGATTCTTTTTTGAAGAAATGGGAAAAGGTATGGTTATAACAACTGGAAAAGACTGAAAGAAGTCATTGTATTAATTTAAAAGTAAATTAATAGTAAAAGTTATTAGATACTTGATATATTGTTGGCTAACTTTGGGGGTGTTATAATTTGTTTTATTTAATTCTCACAAAGGCTTTTCAATGTTCACTTTTACTGTTTCCACTTTAAAGAATAAGAACTAAAGCTAAGGGAGTTGGACAGCTTGCCTGAAGTCACAGAGCCAGGAGGAATTCGAATGTTTGACTACAGAAGTGTTAAGGACTACATTACATCTCCTAAAATTCATAGGTTGAAGCCTAATCCCCAATGAAACTGTATTTGGAGATAGAGCCTTTAGGAGGTAATTTCAGTTGAATAAGGTCACAGGGGTGAGACCCTGATCTGATAAGACTGGTGTTCTTAAAAGAAGAGGAAGAGACATCAGAGTTCTTGCTCTCCTCTCTCTCTCTCTCTCTCTCTCTCTCTCTCTCTCACACACACACACACACACACACACACACACACACACACACGAGAGGCCTTGTGAGGACACAGCAAGAAGTTAGTCATCTACAAGCCAAGAAAAGAGGTTTCACCAGAAACCAACACTGACAGCACCTTGATCTTGGACTTCTAGCCTCCAGGGCTTTGAGAAAATAAATTTCTGCTGTTTAAGCCACCAGTCTGTGGTATTTTGTTATGGCAGCCTGAGCAGGTTAATACAAGTGGAGAGAGAGAAAGCAGGTGGGTGTTGGGGGGAGAAGAAAGAAATAAAGGAGAGAAAGAGAAAGAAGAATAGAATTTAAGCTAGAAGCAAGAAATAAGTTCTTTATATGAATTTGGAGACAGAAAAATGTGGAATCTCTTCCTTTGGACAATTTTAAGAATAGGCTAGGCTATTATTTATCTTGTATGGTTTAGATTTTCTTCTTCTTGGAGAGAGTGGCATGAATTAGATCATCCATTAAGATAAATGCTGGTCTATGTTTCCAGAGACTCAAAAAAATTTTTTTTAAATGGTACTAATGAGAATCAGACGTCAATCTTGGAGGAAAGACACTTTATTTTTCTTCTTTTTTTTCTCTTACTCTTTGTCTCCCATCCAGTCTGTTCCTCACCTTTCTAAAACCCTGTCTTGGTGATGAAATTCTGCCACAGCAAAACTAGCAAGAAGTTTTGCTCAATAAAAAATATTTCATGAGAATAAAAAAAGCTTGTAATGAGGGAGAAAAGAACTAAGATAATTCAAATGTGGGCAATGTAAAAGGAAATGATAATGATCGAATTCTCCAGCCCTTGGACTTTGAAGAATTGTTCTGAGTGCCTTTGGAGCTCCCAAAACTCTTAGGAATATGTGGCCACTGGAGCTTTACAATGGGTTAATTATTATCTTATTTGAGGAGTGGGGGTGTTTAGAGGATTAAGCTTCTTCTAGCCCCACTTGGGTATTTCCATTATTAATCAGAAAACTAACTTGAGCATAGTGGAAAAAATGGTTTTAGCAATATGGTGGACTTGGCTCCCTGGCCATAGGCAGAAAGGAGGCATCTTAACAAAGCCATATATATCTAGCAGTTGTCTCTCAGGTTTTCGCTAGGCTACCTTAGACCAAAGTTCATGTGATGCTTCAAGTCCCTTATAAAGGCCACAATAAGTAGCATAATCATTCGTTCACTGATTATTGTACTTATGTGCTCATTTAAGAAATATATTTTTGCATACCTACTGTACCTACTATGTATTAGACATGTACTGGACAGTGGGAATACAGAGATTAATTAACAAGAAGATAGACGCTCTGCCATCATGCAGCTTCTTTCTTGTAGGGAAAAGAGGAAAGAGAAAAGTAAACACATTCAAGTCTAAATAATTACAGATTAGAAAGAAGAAAAGGGGGTTTTACATAGAAGATAATGCCAAGAGTTTTCTCAAGTTAGGTAGGATAGAGTTTTGAGAAAACATCTTAGAAAAGCCAAATACTTCAACATTCTAGCAAGTCTAGACATCAGGCTTGGTGGACACATTGTATGAATCACAACTAAATATAAGTAGTCATTTAAACAACTACTCCACCACCACATTCTTTCAGATAACACCTGAAAAAATTTTCCTTGCAAATCAAGCATTTTGATCATTTGATCTCTGATAAATTTTGCTCATCTGGAAAAAGGTGGGTTTGGTAAACTCTTACTAGATATGTAGAGCATGGTACCAAAATAATCTGAGGTTGCCATTGTCTTCCATGTTTGAGATCCTCACTTCATCCCACCACGTATCAACTCAGCCATTTTCATATTTTAGGGTCTTCCATTAGCAGTAGCAGAATTCAATGATTGTTTTCAATATTTGGGCACTGTATTAGAATAAGCCAGGATTTGTTACGATAACAAAACAAACCCCCAAACCTCAGAGACTTAACAAAGTTTCATGTCTCACTTAAGTCACCTCCAATTCAAGCCGTTGGTCATTACCCTTTAAGTAGTGACTCTAGCATCCATCTTCCTTGTGATAATGTCACTAGTTTAATTATGTGTTCCCAAAGTTTCCCAAAGAAGGATAAGAAAGAACATGCAAAAAGACACATGCACTCCAATGTTCACTGAAGCACTATTTACAATAGCCAGGTCATGGAAGCAACCTAAATACCCATCGACAGACGAATGAATAAAGAGGATGTGGTACATATATACAATGAAATATTACTCAGCCATAAAAAGGAACGAAATTAGGTCATTTGTAGAGATGTGGATGGACTTGGAGACAGTCATACAGAGTGAAGTAAGTCAGAAAGAGAAAAACAAATATCATATATTAACGCATATATGTGGAACCTAGAAAAATGGTACAGATGAACTGGTTTGCAGGGTAGAAATAAAGACACAGATGTAGAGAACAAACGTATGGACACCGGGGAGGGGGGAAAGTGGCAGGTGGGGTTGGTGGTGGGATGAACTGGGAGATTGGGATTGACATATATACACTAATATGTATAAAATAGATAACTAATAAGAATCTGCTGTATAAAAATATAAAATTCAAAAATCCAAAAAAAAAAAAAAGAAAGAACATGAATGGAGTTTTATGACCAGGACAGAAAGAGATGTACTTCTTTTCTGTTCATGTCCCATTGGCCAGAACTGTAATACAGCCCTGATAAACCTGGAAAGGAGGCTCAGAAATGTAGCCTTCCCATGTTCCCTGGAGGAGAAATGGAATCAGTGTGTATTTAGTCAGCTTCTACTACAGTTCCCCCTGCATATCATCAAATAACCATTTCACTTTCCCTCCCATACCTAGAAGGCATATTGACCCTTTTGTAAAGAGAGACAACTCAAAGTACTATCCAGTTACTAAATCCAATAGAAAGTTTCAGGTGTATTAGTCAGGATTCTCCAGAGAAACAGAGTTGTACATATATTTCTAGAGAGAGATTTATTTTAAGGAATTGGCTCACATGATTGTGGAGGTTTGGTGAGTCTAAAATCTGATGGGGAAGTCCAGGAGGCTGGAGACTCAAGGAAGAGTTCAGTCTGAGTCCAAAAGCTGTCTGCTGGCAAAATTCCTTCTTGCTTAGGGGAGGTCAATTTTTGTTCTATTAAGGCCTTCAACTGCTTGGATGAGGTTGATCCATATTATGAAGGTAATCTGTTTTCTTCCAAATCCACAGATTTAAATGTTAATCTCATTTAAAGAACACCTTCACAGAAACATTTAGAAAAATTTTTGATCAAATACCTGGGTACTGTTGCCTAGCCAAGTTGACACATGAAATTAAGTATCATTTCAAGCAGTAAATTATTCTGTTATTGGGTTGAGAGATGCTGCCTTTCAATGCAGTCACCTAGAAATTAAAAGACAAGCTATTAAGCTCATTTCTTTGCTTTTTTTGGCCTCTAAGTGTCTCTCTTTCAACTTAAGGACAGCTACTTTAGCCTATCTAGAAACAAAATAGTTAGAGGAGAGCATACCCTTAATCTCATCTTTTCCTTGGTTCACTTTATTCATTTGAGAAGTTTTTTACTGGACCATTGTTGCATATAGCCTCTGTAAAATCCACTTCCCATCCCTTTGAGTTTAGAAGCAGCTAGATTTTCCAAACGTGCAGTGTCCCAAGCCCTTTTCCCTAAGACAATCATTTGCAAACTAGACAATTCTTTTCTAAACTCATCCTCTTCCTGTAATAACTTGTTAAACACAGCCAATAATAGTCAAAACACGCTAATATGGTATTTTCCAGGCTTTCCCCCAGAGCTTTTCTCTCAGCAGGCACATGGTCTGCCTCTCAAGTTATTGCACGAGACAGCTTATCCAAATATTTTGCCACTGTGCAGCACAGATTGTCAACTGTTAAGCCTCTTGTATCAGCTCCTCTGCTTTTCACCTGTGTGCTAAGTCAATGCCCTGTATTTTAGGTTTGTTATGTCAGCACTCTACTTCAGGTATCAATTTTTGGAATAGACATGATAGAATAGGCCGAGCTGCAATAACAAACAAATCCCCCAATCTTGGTAGCTTAATACAATAAAGGTTTACTGCTTGCTCGTTTCACAGTTTGAAGTGGCTCAGGAAGTTCTCTTTGGCAGCTCTCCTCTAAGCAGTGACTCCAGGCTTCCTCTATCTTGAAGTGTTGCCATCTTAAACATACAGCTTTCAAGGTTGCCACAGGGTGGGAAGACAGAGTGCAACAGAGGGAGAGAGAGAGAGAGAGAGAGAGAGAGAGAGAGAGAGAGAGAGAGAGATAGGGACAGGAGAGAGAATAGAATTTTCTCTAATTTTTAAGTCTCTTCTGAAGTTTTAAATGGAAGGTGTGTGCTAAGTGCCCAAATATTTTAAAGAAAGTGATGGACACATCCCCACCAGACCAATGATGGGGTAATCTGGTCGCTTGGCTATCCATCTCCATCATGCACTGTCAGTCTGAATGACAAAAATTTAGAGATCCTTGACAAGATTATACGAAGAGATTTGTGGGAAGAGGGCACTGTGATGGAGCAGAGCGGGCACACTTTTCATCCCATCCTTCAAGCCAAGGGAATACCATCACAGGAGAATTCCTTGGAAAGGCCTGGGGAGACTGGCATTTCACTTGCTGACTGCCTGCTTGCTGAACTGCAAATGCTTGTGGGCTTGCTGTGGCGCAGGGCCGTGCAGTAGTTGGCTTTCTTCTTGTGGGATATAGAGGCAAACATTGACCTCTGCCTGGAAATGTCACGGATGGCAGGATGACTGCAGCTCACAATGGCAGAGTGAGGAGAGAGGGGAGCTGTGGGATCAGCCTGCAGGTTTCTAGTCTGGCAAGTTTAGGATGCATGAATTGTCCTGGGACCACATGGAGGCTAGAAGACAGGGCTCATTTTGAGAAAGTGACAGTTGCCAAAGGAGTCAGGGAAAGGCATAGTACTGAGGGCCGCTTAGAAGGGAACATGAAGAAGACTCAACCAAAGCATCCCACGTGCGCGCAAGAGAGCAGACCCATGGCTAGAAGCCTGGCATGGCAAAGGGCTTCGGAGAGTCAGAGGCACTATAGACTCCGTTGGCCAAGTAAAGGTCCATTGTCCCCTTCACCTCTCACCCTTCCTTCTGCTCTCTCTGGCCTCCAGAAGGTCCAAAAGTGGCCCAGTGAGCTTGGAGGTGGTGGAGCAGGGGCTGGGAATAGCACACGTGCTGCTCTGCCCATGCCCACAACTGTCTTGTGGAATCACTGCTCAGGCTGCAGCTGGGAACGAGGAGATAATGGATGTTTTGATTTATATCAGGCAGGAGTACTTCATATACAAAAATGAGGCTCTGCCAATATGTGAAACTGACTGGATAAGCTGTGGGTTTTCCTTGGCATGGTGTCCAGGAGTATTATTAGACGATCCAGGAAAGCATATTTGAAGGCAGAAGTGAAAAACCAAATTCATTTGTGGCCACTTCGAATTATTTTTAAAAATAATTGAAAATGCAATCATCAATAAAATGATTACATTTTTGATTATTTTATATTGAAGTAAAGATATATTTGACATATAAATCAATGAAAGGTGTGAAGGGAACTGAATCCTCTGTAAACTCTCCTTCACGAAATTATTCAAAATTTCTTCTTTGGAAATGAATTAAATGAAGAAAAAGAACTTAAATTGTAGAAAGTAAAATTTTCATGAGTGTAGTTTCACTGTTGTCTTAATTATGTCAATGATTGCAATGATAAAGACAGGAATTTTTCAAACAGCAGACTCTTCTCCTGAGCATCTCTTTTACATATAATGACAGGCATATTTAGGAGGCAAATCCATTCTCCCAGGCTGGTAGATCTTCCTTTAAAACACTTTCCTAAAGCCCCTAGTGTGATCTGAAACAGAGTAGAACTCAAAGCTTAACGTTTCTCAGCAAGTTTCACAGAGATCACTTAGGACTCCCCATCAGAAATGCCCTTGACATAATGTCTCTCAGTCGGCTGCATCCCCTCAAAATCACAGTGGGGTACTTTTTGGAATTATATTAATTTGCAGGCTAATTTGAGCAGAAATGGCACCTTTACGACATAGGTATCCTGACACAGGAACATAATATGTGCCTCCATTTAATCGGCAAAGCCAGACCGACATGGTTTAAGAAATGTCTCTAATGTTTCACCCTTAAATATCATATTCTCTGCTGGGTTTTGGTAAACACTTATTTGCGAGTTAAGAACATTGACTTGCTAAGAGTCTTTAAATCCTAACTTGCTAAGGATCTGTTATGCAGGACAAACACTGCATTTTACTAACTCTCATTTCAGCATCCACTGATAAGCTTTTCTCCACGAATCCAGCTATTCTTACGCATTATTATCAGTTGTTTCTTAGTGCATAAAGACTCATGAATGTTCTCTTTCCAGTTAGAAAAAGTAATATTATGTCTTGTAATATTATTAAGGCCCAGATTTATCTACCTATCTCTACCTATCTATTTATCTCTCTATATATCTATCTACCTATTTTTTTTTTTCCCTTGAGTTTGACCATGGCAGGTTCTTAGCAGGTCTCTGGTTCTGAACACATGAATCCACGCATTGACTTCCTCCCAGCTGTAGAGAGGAGGTAGGGATGTATGGACAGGTGAACCTGATTTTGGATTGCACAAGCAGGAAACAAGATGACAATACAGAGACCCCTTCAAGTCCTTCCCTACTTGTTCTGGAGATAAAGAGATTTAGTGAATTTTACTATTCTGCTGGGTCTCTTTCATTTTTGATTTTTATTTTCTTCTTCGTCATTGGATCCATTATAGTTGTCTGCAGAATATTTTGGCTCTCCTCTCTGGCCTCACACTAAGAATCTTCACGGTGGCTCTCCCACTCTACTTTGAGCTCTTCCTCTAATTGAAGCGGATGCTGTGGCTGGATGCTTTACATACGCTGAGGTTGGTAGAGGAATCATTATACTAGGGCACTGTCAGCCCCATGGCCTACATGCATTTCCAGCCTCTGCATGTTTGCATTCCAATTTTTTTTTACAGGACTTGAATAGAAAGAAAATTTATGATAGTCTACTCTTTTGAAGTTCCTTTGCTCACAAGATTATTCCAGTTGTTTTTTGTTTGTTTGTTTTGTTGTTAATTTGATCCCATCTGCTGTATATCTTCCAGAAACCCCACTAATGGATCACTTCTTATTTTCTAGCACTAATATTAATTTACTCTTATTTTTTGATTTCCATTTGATATTAAGAGTGAAGTTAAGTAAACATATGGGTTCAGGCTTTCATCTTGGACTCTTTATTATTTTTCACTTTTTTTGGATATCAAGTGCAGAGAGGTAAGTTAATCACATACCTCAATTCAAGGCCAACTTATCATTTTCTGTGCAAGGTTCCTTTCATTTGTGTGTGTGTGTGTGTGTGTGTGTGTGTGTGTTATTTATATGTGTATGTTATTTTTCCCCTTCATGTGAAAGCCCACTTCCATTTTATACCTCCTTCATTGCTGGTACCCACCAGAATTTTCTTTTCTTTCTTTTTTTTCTTTTGGGGGGGAAGGGGATTTTATTGTCATGATTTATTAACTTCCCTCTTGCATTTCTGACTCTTCTAGAACTGGGTCTTAGGGAAAGGGCCATGGTATTTTATTTTATAAGAAACTGCAGATAAGAAAAATATTTACATCAATATAAATAGCTATATAATTTAATTATTTTGACCCTGAGCTTGCTATAGTGTTGCTTCCCTAAAGATATAGCTTATTCAAACGTGTGTCTCCAGACATGTTTAAGAAAAATATATTTTTTCTTTATTAGACTGATAGTCATTTACTTGATATGTTCTGAAGAAGGATCTTGAAAACAAATTTTAATAACTTTGATCTAGCTTATGAAAGAAAAGATTCAAAGAAGTGACAACTTGATGATTATTAGGGAAACACATTGTCTGAGGCTGTCACCATTCTGGATGCATGTAGAACAAAAGCTGTTTGGAAGTCTTAATCGACTTTCATAATTTTAGCTCTGTATTTTCAAAAACTGTGTAGACACTATTTGACACAAATTTAAACCTCACACATGGTTGGTGTTGGCAGTTTGTGTTTTATGAGCTCAGAGACGATTACATGAAGGATGTTTAACTCTGTTCTTGATGAGCCAAACAGGCTAACTACAGGGTCCTTCACGTGAGGTATTACATTATGAAAGGCTACAGCAGCAATTTACTAAATAGTGCCTAAGGGACCTAAATAAATGTATCTCTCGAGTGACTAATTTGCTAATCCAAATAAACCAAACTCTATCTACACTAGGCAAATACTATGTGTCTGGAGCCCTGAAGTGACTTGTTTGATTCTGCTATCTATAGAGCCAAAGAGAATTATTCCATAGAATTTGTTCATTAGCTTCAGTTAGAAAAGTACATGTAAAACTGAAAAGCCTGTTAACAATTCTGATTAGGTGTTCTAAAATTTCTACTTGAAATAACAGCAACTGTGTATTTCTCTAGCTTATACGTGATCTTCAGGCTGACAGATTTTCTAGAAACTTTGCTTTTGTCTGGATTGGGCTGATCAATAAGTCCATTCAAATACTGCAATATGAATTCACAGTATTCATAAGTACTTAATATATGATGACCTTGGATATCAGGCAGAAAAATAAATCTATCCCCAGAACTATAAGGTGACTTTCTTCTCAGCATTGGGATTCCTTTCCTTATGGTTTCATGGCACTCTCACAGTAACAACAAAAAAGAACAGCCCTTCAGCAAAATTATTGGTTTGAATCACTGCAGTCAGTTCACCTTTATGGTTTCTTACAGAGTCTATGGAATCTATCAACTTGCTTCATATAATTTCTGCTCTTTTCCATTAGCCACCTTCCTTCTTTTAAGATAAACACTACAATATAAGCATATAGAATTTGTGATTGACACAGATTTTATGTATTTTATGATGGTATTTTAACACCATCATAGTTAAGTAACAAACATGAATTCAAAAAGAACATAGACTAGCTTTTCTTTTTCACCTTCGCTTGCTTTCTTCTGTGTTCTCCCTTTTCTTTTCTTTTTTTCCTATCTTCCTTCCTCCTTCCCTTCCTTTTTTTCCTTTATCTCTTCCTCCTCTCTCTTTTCCTTTTTCTTCCCTCTCTTCCTCTATTTCTTCTTTATTTTAAAATAAAAAAGTGCGCCCAAAGCTGTGTCAGCTGTCCTGGTGGTCCTGGCACAAACATGTCCATTGCCCTCGTCAGCACTGCTTGGGGAGGAGCTGATGTTCTTCATGATTTGTATCTGCTACAGGGTCCCTTACTGGAGGCTGCAGCTCCTGGGGCAAAGGACATGGTGGAGGTTGGAGCAAACCAGGAGTTCACTTAATGGCCTGAGCCTGGTGGTGACCTCACAGTTTCAGAGAGAAATTGGGAGGAACTGTGCTGTCAACAACAGGAAGTTGGTGAAAAATGAAAGATGCCCTTGGGGAGTGAAATGAAGAGCAGATGGCTTTAATTGTTAGCCTTACTGTGACAACTGACAAGAGAAATTCTGCTCTCTTGACATTTAAAAGATACCAGACATACCAGTGACCACATTCCATGGCTTCTTGAAGGTTTCCATGTCAGGGAATTCAAACTCCTCTCTATTTTTATTACTGAACAGTCCATAAAAACTGCAGGTGATAAGACGCCTGATGGACTAACCCTCTAATACTTTGATAAGTCACTGAAATGCACACAAGGTAAGGGAGTAGGAAGTCGTAGGCGAAAGGAGGCACCCAGGCAGGGAAGTTCTGAGGGATTTATATGCTGCTGCAAGGAAAAACAAGCCCACAACTCAGGTGGAAAACAAGATCCATCTCTATAATCCCAAGGGATCTTTTTATTCCTATGACTATTTGTAGAAATCCAGTTAATTTTTTTATTTGTCATATTCTGGAAGAGTCCTCCTTCCGAAAAAGAAGTAAAAGATTTCTGTGGAACCTCTGAACAAAAGAGGTAAAATAAAAATGAATGTTAGCTCAGATATTATTTGCACAGTCAATTTCTATGTAAGAATGAGAATGCTGAAGTGTAGAAGATGGCGAGTGTAGCCCCAGGTAGAAGGCATCTTCAGAAACAGAAAGATAAATAAATACCCTCAATCCTGAGAAGTAGACTGTTAACATCAATATACAATTATTGGATTGAAGGTTCCTGATGCATTCTCAGTATTAATAAATCTCTTTCTTCCCTAGTGATATGAAATAAGAACATTTAACCATGACTGAAATCTTATTGTAAGGGCTACTTAAAATAAGATTTACATGTGAAAAATAAGTATTTATTTTTCAGGCAAATGCTATGGCATCTCTATGACAACTACAACAACTTGATTTTCTAATTTTTCATTGGGATTTGGTGTATAAATCTCCCAGCAACCCCAGCCCTGGGTAGAATAACACTAAAGCATCCTTTCCACACTGGCTCGCTCGCAGAGAGCCCCAGCAGAATTCAGCTCCAGTTACCCACACTGATAACTGGCTTGAAAATTAATACTTTATTGGCCCCCCTCTCTTTCCTGTCTCAATTCCCTATTCCCCTGCTTGTATTTACTGACCTCAAACCCTACTTGGACTGGAATCTTTGTATTAGGCCTGATTCTGGAAGAATCCAAAATAAAACATCTTCCCTGATATACACACCCTCCCATGCTTTTTCACCCATGCTTTTTCACTGTGTTCCCACATACCCTGTGAGATCATTCCCATCACGCTCTGTTTTAATCATTTGTTGATTTGTTCTCGTTTTTTTATCCCACGTTTTGAAGTTAAGAATTGTAATTTAACTCTCCATATTTGGATCCAAGCAATGGCTGGCGTATAGATAGTGCTTATAAATGTTGTTGAATGAGTGCAAAGTTTTTCCAACTCTGTTGTGTTTCTGATCTACTTAGTTACGAGTCTTGGCATTTCTGCTTCCATATCTCCTGCCCAAACTTTCCATGCCTTCACCATCACCCCAGCTCAGGCTCTTATCATTTTTTGCATAGACTATTGCAATTGTTTCCTACCTGATCTCCTAGACTCAGATGTCAGGTCTCTTTATTTTACAACACACTCTAAACCACAGGATAACAATCATTCTGAAAAATGCCAGTTTCACTTTGTCTCTCCTTTCCATAAAACATCTAGTAGTTCCCACCAGCCTTTTATGTTAGTCTAGCATTTTATTAAGGTTCTCATTCATTGTATTTTCTCTCTATTTAGATAAACATTATATGCTGGAGACGCAGCATCACAGTGGTTAAGAGCAAAGGCTCTAGAGGCAGGCTCTTCAAATCCTAGATTTGAAATCCCAGATCCAATCCTGTGTTGGAGAGAATGATGGCCCCTAAAAGATACTGGTTCCTAATCAAAGGAACCTGTGATTATTACCTAATATCATGGACTTTTTGCAGAAGTGATTAAATTAAAAATCTTGAGATAAAGAAATTATACTGGATTATCTGGATGGGTCCTAAATGCCATGACAAGTGAACATTTTTAGAGAGATGCAGAGGAAGATTAGATACATAGAGAGGAGAAAGTACTGTGAAGATGGAACAATGAGATATTTGAAGATGCTGGCCTTGAAGATTGGAGTGCAGTGTCCCTAAGCCAAGGAATTTTAAGAGCCATCAGAAACTGAGTCAAGGAAGGGATTCTCCTGAAGAACCTCTGGAGGGAGCACAGGTCCGAGAACACCTCAATTTCAGCCCAGTGATGCTTAATTCAGATTTCTGGAACTGTGAGAGAAGACATGTTTGTTGTTTAAGCCACCAGATTTGTGAAAATTTGTTATATCAGCTACATGAGGATAATACACATCCCTTAAGACAGCAGTCCCCAACCATTTTAGCACCAGGGACCGGTTTTGTAGAAGACAATTTTTCCATGAACCGGGGCGGCAGGGCGGGGGATGGTTTCGGGAGATTCAAGCACATTACATTTATTGTGCACTTTATTTCTATTATTATCACATGGTAAAATATAATGAAATCATTATGCAACTCACCATAATGCAGAATCAGTGGGAGCCCTGAGCTTGTTTTCCTGCAACTAGATGGTCCCATCTGCGGGTGATGAGAGACAGTGACACCCGAAGTGCATTGCTTATGTCCAGTCTACTCCGTAAGATGCAGCTTAACTGTCACTTGCCACTCACTGATAGGGTTCTGATATGAGTCTGCAAGCAATTGATTTATTATGGTCTCTGTGCAGTCAAACCTCTCTGCTAATGATAATCTGTATTTGCAGCCGCTCCCCAGCGCTAGTATCACCTCAGCTCCACCTCAGGTCATCAGGCATTAGATTCTCATAAGGAGCGTGCAACCTAGGTCCCTCGCATGCGCAGTTCACAGTAGGGTTCGCGCTCCTATGAGAATCTAATGCCTCCGCTGATCTGACAGGAGGCGCAGCTCAGTTGGTAATGTAAGAAATGCGGAGCAACTGTAAATACAGATGAAGCTTCATGCTGGCCCGCTGCTCACCTTCTGCTGTGCGGCCCAATTCCCAATAGGCCATGGACCGATACCGGTCCGTAGCCCAGGGGTTGGGGACCCTTGCCTTAAGAGGTGTGATCTTGGGCAACTTTTTTAAACCCTCCAGGTCTCAGTTTTCTCATCTGTAAAATGGTTTGTTACCTCTCAAGATTATCTGAAGACTGAATGACTTAATGCTTTCAAAGTCCTTAGTAGTGTGACTGGCCCATCCTGAACACCCAATAACTGTTACTTACTTTTTTTTTTTTTTTTGCGGTACGTGGGCCTCTCACTATTGTGGCCTCTCCCGTTGCGGAGCACAGGCTCCGGACGCGCAGGCTCAACGGCCATGGCTCACGGGCCCAGCCGCTCCGCGGCATGTGGGATCTTCCCGGACTGGGGCACGAACCCGTGTCTCCTGCATCGGCAGGCAGACTCTCAACCACTGCACCACCAGGGAAGCCCTGTTACTTACATTTTAAGAGTACTTTTAGTGTTTGTCTATTCATTTTATTCTCTGTTTTGAAGAAGATCAAAGACTTCTACATATACTTTAACATTGTAAAGCATTTCTTAGTATTCTATACATTACGATTAAACTTTAATTTAACAAATATTTATTGAACAGCATTTATTTTTAAGACTAGGTTCCAAAGATACAGTGTAGAGTGAAATATGGTGACTGAAATCAATGACTGTAATACCACGACCATTTTAAGTGATTTAGGGTGAAAGAAAAAAAACTTTACTACTTTTTTTCTGCAGATTTTAGAACTTAAATACTTAGCTAACATATGGGATGTGTGTATACATATATATTTTTTTCTTTTTTCTCTAAATATCAATGAATTGACCAAATTTGTACATTTGAAATATTTTCATTCTTGCCAAAAGGAAAACAAACATTTTATTTAGTCTTCTTTTATTTGTGGAAATTCTACAGTATAGAGGTATAAGGAAGATCAGGCAAATTTATCAATTATGCTGCAATTTCCTCTTTAGTGGCCTGTGTCCACCATTGGAGGTGATCTTCAGGGCAGGGCTTCACGCTGGTCTGAGCACAGGGCATGGTGTACCCTAGCATTTAATATTTATTGTACGAACAATGCTCTTCAGTACCTCTGTGTGGGTGTGCTATAACTTCTTAGACCCTGGCCAAAGAATACCAATGGTAGATGCAGTTGTCCCAAGTGGATTTTAATGAAATTCATGCTTTCCTATTTATTGCTTGGTGGGCCTTTTGATACTACACGCAAAGTTTAAAAACAATAACTTTGAGGAAAGAGAAGTTGAGGATCCTAGTTCTGACACAGAAACACTATGCCCTAGCATTCCTAAAGTTTAATGTTGGTGACTATTAGGAAAGCAAATATTTCACGCAAGGGTAAGCCCTCTAATTGCATTTGTGTTGAATGCCTGCCAGATCCACGTGTAGAGGGTTCTATAGGTATTTTTCTGATTTCACCCTCCCATCTGAGGCCATTTCAAAAGTGCTGTGGGTGGAAGGAAAGAGAAGGAAAGTCAAAAACACAGGAAGAAAGGCGAGGGGGTCGAGGGAATGGAGGCAAGGAAGGGAACAAGTGAAACCCTCTTGGGAAGGGAAGCTGTGTTTCATTTCAGTTGCTTGGTTTGGAAGGAAGCCTGTAGAATATTGAATAACATAAGAAAACACACTGCAGCCTTCTCTTCTCAGTTTCTCTGAATTTATGTAGAATTGTATTAGTAAAACCAAAAATTAAAACTCTTGTGAAATTGTATTGTTTAATACTATATTTAATTATTTGTAATTTGTGAAGAAATTTAATTAAAAAGCCATATAATTTCATCTCTGGGAAATGAAGTACTAAATTGATTTTAATTTGTTAGCAAAGATTCACTTACGTTAGTTGCTTGCTAGTAATTTCTCTTCCTTACTTTTTGTCAGTATATTAGATAAGGATTTGTAAAAACACATTTTCATAAAAAGAAAAAAATGTAAGAATATTGTTCATGTATCTCTTAAGTTTCCACTACTATAAGATAATAACAACAAAGAATAAGTGGTGAGAAAATGCTTTAATCCATGGACCGTTTTAAATGAAGTCTCCAAATCTTGCTTGATAACTGGATAATATGAACTTACACATGATTATTTGCTAAGCCTCATCTTTCTTATTGCCAAACTGAGAGTAAAAATTGTACCAATTTTATAAAGTTTTTGTGAGCATTAAGCATACATAAAGTGCAGGCACATAGTAAGTATTCAACAAATATTAGCCTCATCCATTATCTTTGAATGGTTTCAACCTAACTAGGAAAAAAACCATCAAAAGTAATGACAAACAGCAAATATTATAGATTTAGTTATCCATATAAATTATATGTATATCTGATGGACAAGCAGCAGGTTTTTGAGATAAATGTTTCATTCATTAATTCAATAAATTAATTCAACATTTATTGAGCAACTATTATAAGCTGAGCATTTTTCTAGGGGCTCAAGTTCTGGTGAGAGATAAAATAGAAACACCTCCACTTCCACAGAGCTAACATTTCAGTGCTGGAACACAATGACCCAGTAAAAAAATGAATGAACAATGTAATACCAGACTGCATGATAAGTACAAAGAAGACAAAAATAGGATAAGGGACTAGTTGGGAGAGGTGTGTTATAATGTGGGAGAGATAGATTTAGCACAGTGGAAAAAATTACAAGACTCTGAGTTAAATTTGATTTTCAAATAAATACCAAATACTTTTTAGGATAAGTATGGCATATTGTGCTAAAAATTCTTTACTGTTTAATGTGAAATTCAAATTTAGCTGGGCATCCTCTATTTTTATCTGGCAACCCTATAGAGGAGTGAGGATCTGAAGATGAGACTGATTTTATTTTTCTTCCAGGTTTATTGAAATAAAATTTATTTTATTTAAATATATTTAAAGTGTATAATGTGATGATTTGATATATGTATTCTTTATGACATGATTCCCACAATAAGTTAATTAATATATAATTAACTTCATCAACTCACATAGTTATCTATTTTTTTTCTGGTAAGCCACTGAAGATCTATTCTCTGAGCAAAATTCAAGTATACAATATAGTGTTATTAATTATAGTCACCAGTCTATACATTAGATCCTCAGAACTTATTCATTTCATGAGTGAAAATTTATAGATATTTTAACACAGATCTGCCTTTCATCCAGTTTTCTGTGTAGGGGTTGAGGTGTGCACTTCAGCTCTCACGATTTCCCGTTGTTCACATCTAAGGAAAGTGATGCTGTGCCATGGTCCTACAAATTCAGTCCTATTTTTTTCCTTAATAGTATAGCTGAAGTGTAAAGAAAAATTTCCATGTTGTCAGGCAATAAACGCAGACCCTATGTCTTCCTATACTGAAAAATACAGCATGCTACTGAAGGAAAAATCTAAAAATGTTTTTTGAAAGTTTAAAGATTTCTATGAAGATTTTCCTTTTTTTTTGCCAGGACTAACACCATTTCATGGAGATGGCCTATATTAGAAGCCATTGCCAGTCACAACACTGTTAAAGGTATAAGTTTTGTTATATTTGAGTTTCTCTGGTTTGAAAAATAAAATAACTTTCAGTGAAATGCACATAGCATCAGCCTGGACTGAGTCTGGAACTCTTAACACTCCCCATGCAATCTGCTCAGTTCATTATTCTGGTGAATGGTTAAGTCTACATGCACCAGATTCTGGAGAAGTCTCGGAAAGGCCTAATACACTGAGACATGGAATAGGGCTGGATTTGTGTCATTGTGGCCTGAAATCTGTGCTTCTAAATGTGGAGAAAAAGCCAACTGAGGAGGCCTGGCAGGCAGAAGAGCTAGGATAAAATTTGCACCTATGTAGTTTGGGACTTAGGGTTGTTTTGTTTTGTTTCTTTCTCCCTCTTTATATTTCTAACAAACAGAAATACTACAATATGAACATCTTTGTTTTGAGGAAATGCAGGCTGTTTTCACCTCTTCCAGGATACAAGCGGTGGGGAGAGAGAAAAAGAAGAAAGTAAGCAGGTAGGGGGAAGGGATGAAGAGGAGAAAGGGAAAGAAGAAATGGGAGAAGAGAAAGAGTGGAAAGAAGAAGGCAGGAAGACATAAAGGGGAACAATAATAAATTACATTTGAGTGCCCATTAAAATATTTAAAATGAGACTGCTAATGACGTTATTTTAAATTGGAATTTTCTCATAGTAAAGGACAGGAAGACAATGGAGAGCAAAATAAGTAATCAAAAGTGGTGTCTAGGGGCAGGTGAGGGGAAATTCCAGGCAAACTGGCAAACTTTATTTTTATTTTAATTTGGTTGCACCAGGTCTTATTTGCAGCCCGTGGGCTCCTTAGCTGCAGCATGTGAACTCTTAGTTGCGGCATGTGGCATCTAGTTCCCTGACCAGGGATCAAACCGGGGCCCCCTGCATTGTAAGGCAAAGTCTTAACCACTGGACTGCCAGGGAGGTCCCCAAACTGGCAAACTTTAAATTCTGCTTTATTTTGCTTAATATAAATAAGTTCCTTCAGGAATTCAAGCATTTTATTTTTGCAGTAGCTTTTAGAAACTACTTTACTATGTTACAATCTCTTTTTGTTTTACTTTATTTTTGAAAGACAGCAGATTCTGATGGATTTCCTTTAGAAAAGAATACATTTAAGTTCGTTGCCAGTGTCTCATATCTACCCCACTTATATTCAAATATTCAGATTTAAAAAAAAAAGAATTATTCCTTCCTGCAGCAGTCTTCTAATTATTTTCAAATCTCACCATTGTCACCGTTCATTATTGCCATCATCCTTACCATTATCATCCAGTCTTCTTCTCAAAACTCCACTGGATGCATGACACTGTGACAGAAGATATGCCAGGGAGCTCTTTGGCTGAGTGGATGACCCCACCACAACTTCCTCTCCCAAGATGGACTTTTATGTTTCTCAGGCTGACTATTAGGAGACTGGATTGGTCAGTTGCTGTCGATGTTAACATCCAAAAACTGTCTTTCTCAGGCTAGAACCTAGGTTGGTTTCAAAACTCTTTACAATATCACAGCTTGGTGACAGGAAAGCCTGTTTTCAAGCAGCCTCTGCCCTTTACTTATTTCTTTCACTCCCACCAATTTATCTTTGCAGTTCTAGGGAATATTGCCAAGTCCCCTCTAGATGGGGGTAGGCACTGTAAATCCCTAATTCCCAAACTAATCTTATAGCAGGGGACATGTTCTGGGCAGCCTTCCCATTCTGCTAACACCACACGTATTTTTTTCTTCCTGAAGTGTG
Organism: Monodon monoceros; assembly: GCF_005190385.1. Classification (NCBI taxonomy): domain Eukaryota; kingdom Metazoa; phylum Chordata; class Mammalia; order Artiodactyla; family Monodontidae; genus Monodon; species Monodon monoceros. Next base: position 119,603,537 of record NW_021703777.1, read on the forward strand.
TTCTATATCCTGCATGCTTTCTTATCCAAAAGTTAATTATCAAATTTACTGCATACTTTTAAAAATTCAGAACACCTGAACCTGGGACAGCACACATTACTTTTATTATATGAACTGAGAAATCAGCTTGAATTCTTATTTAACCAGTAGAGTTTAAGTTTCCCTAAAACTAGAGACCATTTGAAAGAGTTGGTTTTAGTGTGCTCAAAGACAAATAAGTCCCTCTAGATTATTCAGAAAACGTCGTGGACATGTGCCAACCCTCAGTTATTCAGAAATACATGATCCAGGGTTTTGCTTTTTTAGAATTTTCTTTTGTGTCTAGTTGTTTTATTTTTGACCACTTGCTGATGGTTATAGTCTCTATCAAAAGAACAGGGAAAAAGAAGGTAATATTCAAATACTAGTGTATTACCATATGATGCATTGGCCAGTACTTGTAGAAACAAAGAACAAATTTCCTCATAATTTGGACAAGAAGTATAATTTTTAAAAAAACACAATAAAAAAGTAACCCTGTACCAAAACCAGACGAAGATATCACAAAAAAAGGAAATTACTGGCCAATATCACTGATGAACACAGACGCAAAAATCCTCAACAAAATACTAGCAAACTGAATCCAACAATACATTAAAAGGATCATACACCATGATCAAGTGGGATTTATCTCAGGGTTGCAAGGATTTTTCAATATCCACAAATCAATCAATGTGATACACCACATTAAAAAATTGAATTATAAAAACCATATGATCATCTCAATAGATACATAAAAAGCTTTTGACAAAAATCAACACCTATTTATGATAAAAAACTCTCCAGAAAGTGGGCATAGAGGGAACATATCTCAACATAATAAAGCCCATTTATGACAAAACTACAGCTAATATTATACTCAATGGTGAAAAGCTGAAAGCATTCCCTCTAAGATCAGAAACAAGACAAGGATGCCCACTCTCACCATTTTTATTCAACATAACTTTGGAAGTCCTGGCCACAACAATCAGAAAATAAAGAGAAACAAAAAGAATACAAATTTGAGAGGAAGAAATAAAACTGTCACTGTTGCAGATGAAATGATAATATACATAGAAAAACCTAAAGATGCCACCAGAAAACTACTAGACCTCATCAATGAATTTGGTAAAGTTGCAGGATATAAAATTAATATATAGAAATCTATTGCATTCGATACACTAACAATGGAATATCAGAAAGAGAAATTAAGGAAACAATTCTATTTACCATCACATCAAAAAGAATAAAGTACCTAGGAATAAACCTATGTAAGGCAAAAGACCTATACTCCAAAAACTATAAGACACTGATGAAAGAAATTGAAGACCACACAAACAGATGAAAAGATATACCCTGTTCTTGGATTGGAAGAATCAATATTGTTAAAATGACAATACTACCCAAGGCAATCTAGTCAATTCAATGCAGTTCCTATCAAATTACCCACAGCATTTTTCATAGAACTGGAACAAATAATTTTAAAATTTGTATGGAAACACAAAAGGCCCTGAATAGCCAAAACAATTTTGAGAAAGAACATAGCTCGAGATATCAGGCTTCTGGCTTCAGACTATACTACAAAGTTACAGTAATCAAAACAGTATGGTACTGGCACAAAAACAGGCACATAGATTAATGGAACAGGTTAGAAAGCCCAGAAATAAACCCATACACTTATGGTCAATTAATCTATGACAAAGAAGCAAGAATATACAGTGGAGAAAAGACAGTCTCTTCAGTAAGTGGTGCTGGAAAAACTGGACAGCTACTTGTAAAAGAATGAAATTAGAACATTCTCTAACACCATATACAAAAATAAACTCAAAATGGATTAAAGACCTAAATGTAAGAACAGATACTATAAAACTCCAAAAGAAAGTATATGCAGAACACTCTTTGACATAAATTGCAGCAATATATTTTTGGACCCATCTCTTAGAGTAAAAATAAACAAATGGGACCTAATTAGACTTAAAAGCTTTTGCACAGCAAAGGAAACCATAAACAAAATGACAAGACAACCTAAGGAATGGGAGAAAATATTTGCAAATGATGAGACCAACCAACAAGGGCTTAATTTCCAAAATATACAAACAGCTCATACAGCTCAACATCAAAAAACAAACAACCCAATCAAAAAATGGGCAGGAAGAAACAGAGACACAGATGTAGAGAACAAGTGTATGGACACCAAGGGGGGAAGGCGGGTGGGATGGATTGGTAGATTGAGATTGACATATATACACTACTATATATAAAATAGATAACTAATGAGAACCTACTGTATAGCACAGGGACCTCTACGCAATGCTCTGTGGTGACCTAAATGGGAAGGAAATCCAAAAAAAGAGGGGATATATGTATATAATAGCTGATTCACTTTGCTGTACAGCAGAAACTGACACAACATTGTAAAGCAACTATACTCCAATACAAATTAATTTAAAAATGGGCAGAAGACTTAAATAGACATTTCTCCAAAGAAGACATGCAGATGGCCAAAAGGCACATGAAAAGATGCTGAACATCACTAATTATTAGAGAAATGCAAATCAAAACTACAATGAGAAATTGATTTTGATTTGAGAAATGCAAATCAAAACCTCACTCCAGTCAGAATGGCCTTCATCAAAAAGTCTACAAATAATAAATGCTGAAGAGGGTATGGAGAAGAGGGAACCATCCTACACAGTTGCTGGAAATGTAAATTGGTGCAGCCACTATGGAGAACAGTATGAAAGTTCCATAAAAAACTGAAAGTAGAGTTACTACATGATCCAGCAATCCTACTCCTGTGCATATATCTAGAAAAGACAAAAACTCTAATTTGAAAAGATACCTGCACCCTAATGTTCATTGCAGCACTGTTTACAATAGCCAAGACATGGAAGCAACCTGAAGGTCCACTGACAGAGGAACAGCTAAGAAAAATAAATAATGCCATTTGTAGCAACATGGATAGACCTAGAGATTATCTTACTAAATGAAGTTGAACAAAGAAAGATAAATATCATATGATATCACTTATATGTGGAATCTAAAAAAATGATACAAATGAACTTATTTACAAAACAGAAATAGACTCACAGACATTGAAAACAAACTTATGGTTACTAAAGGGGAAAGGCTGGAGGAGAGATAAATTAGGCATTTGGGATTAACAGATACACACTACTATATAAAAAATAGATAAAGATCTTCTGTATAACACTGGGAACTAAATTCAATATCTTATAATAACCAATAATAGAAAAGAATCTGAAAAAGAATATATATACATATGTGTGTATATATATATAACTGAATCACTTTGCTGTACACCTGAAACTAACATGACATTGTAAGTAAACTATATTTCAATAAAAATAAACAAACAAACAAAAAATTTTAAAAAGCTGTGAAATTTTGATGGGCTCTGAAAAATTGCAGTCTTATCACTGTTTATACATATATTTAAGTGTTTTTAGGCAGAAATCATTTTCTTTTTCTGTATCATATTCCTATACTATTACTAGTACTATGAAGCATTGATCAAGTTTATCTAATTATACACATATGTTGTTAAACATTGCAATTATTGTCATTATGACTATTTTCTGGCATTTACAACAGGAATTTAAAACTTTTTTGTTACTACTAAAAATGAAGGTTTGGTTTATAATTCAGAAATTTTATTTTAAGTGATATTTGGGAGATAACATGAGGCACACCATAATAATTTGAAAATGACATGGTACTCTGAGAATTAAAATTTAAATAATAGATTAGAACAGAACAGACCTATTTAAAGTCATTAAAAAAACAAAGAACATGAAGAATGGTTTCTAGGATAGAAGGGCTAGAAAGAACCTGTGTTCTCTAAAAAGATGGGATGTCAATCAGAATGGTTTTGGTCAGCCATAGAAGATTTGAAAAAAAAAAGCTAGACAGCCATAAAGACATAGATGACTATGCCTATCTGAAAAGAATAACGCCTTGTGAGACCAGTTTGGATGTATTGGTCATGCTGTTATAAGGGAACCATCTAGCATTCATCATATAGTGATGACTCTCATTATATGATGGGATCTAGGAATCACCCCCCCCCCATCTTGTTCTGATATTTCTGACCACACTGTGACCAAACAACTTTGGGAAAGTGATGACAGAGCCTGGTTGCTGGATGGTGATATTTCTCATTACATAAATGAAGCAGTCTTCTGCTTTCATAAATCATTCTCTGTTTGAAAATGTCCATCCAAGACTAACTATTGTGCAGTGAGCGTTCTTTCAGTTGAAGCTTAGCCTGTGTCTTCAAATAATGACACAAATTTGGGAACTGATAGTTTGCTCACTGTTGGGGAAAAAAAGGTTGGTAACAAGTGATAAAACTTTTGAATTCTAAAGTAGGTACCTACTCACAGGTCTCTTGCTTGATTGACAATAACAATTAAAGTATCAAGCCAATTGGGAAAAATCCCTGTAGGTAATCCTTTTTCTTTTCACTCTTCTCTCAATCTTTCTCTTTCTCTTTCTTTCCTCCTTCTCTCTTCTACACAGCATTCTATAACAAATTACTTTATTAATAGACACTGTTCCTTGCCCACCAAAATTAAAGAAAATGCATATTCTGTATGCAATACAGAATAAATATCGTGCAGTCTTCCATAAAGAAGAATATGATCTAAAGTGAGAATTCCATTCATGAAAATAAGTATTATTGTTCATATTCACACATACATATATGTATTATTTCCACATAATAAATGAAAGTCTGGGAATACTGTATATATTATATTATTTATAACATATAAGATATATAGAACTTAATAACAGTAATATACAAATAGCTGTAAGAAATTATTAAGAACAAAAGAAAACAACTAAATAAAATAAAATACACAGGGTTTGAACAGGCAATTTCCCAAGCAGATAAATACAAACAGTCACTAACATTTTAAAAATTTTCTAATTTGACTAAAAATCAAATAAATGCAATAAAATTAAACAAAATATCATATTTTACTCATGAGATTAGAAAAAATTAATACCCAGTGATGGCAGAAGTATAGTGAAATTAGCATGTTTGTGATTCACATATCTAAATGAATAATGCAGTTCTATTTTATAGACATGCAAAATATTGAATGAAATAAAAAGTTATAAAACAGTCTGTACAATATAGATGCTTTATCATCGTAAAATCTCTATCAGGCTTTGTATCAGTCTATGTACCTATCACACAGATAAGATATAGATAAATATGCCTAGATTGGATATAGAGTGAAGTCTAGATAGATGTTTTCTCAAATTTATTTTTGTTTATTTCTTGGTGATAGTGTTTCAGGTATTTTTCCTTTTTAACTTCTCTATATTGTATAAATTTTTACGTTGAACACCCATTTTTTTAAACTATGATTTAAAATATAAAGCAAAAGTAAATATGCACACAAATACATGGGAAGAAGTTGGGGAACAGGTGCTTATTTCAAGGAGAACCTGGGTTTGGAGTTCTTCATTTTGTGTAAGACACCCAAACAGATTAATCTCTAGATTAATATAAAAGAATATCCTCCTTTTCTTCAAACAATGGTTTTATACTTGCTATTTTTTATGACATATGAGTGTTTTCTTTTGTGATACCCTGTCTCTCTTTTCAAAATACCTTCTTTAGAGATGGAAACTTGTTAAGCTTGAGTCAGCAGAAATTACCTGAAAATGCTTATAAAAGTTTAACTTCTATTTTAAATAAACAAAATTTTGCATATGTTGAGATTAGATACAGTTTTATCATAAAAGAAAATTCTGAGAATATGGCATTTTTCTGAAGAATTTGTTGAAACAAAGGTAAATAAAATGAATTCAATTCAATTTTGGTAGAATGAGTCACTTGTCTGAAGAATCAGTCACTTGTCTGTTTGAAGAGAGAATTAAAATGACCCAAACCGACTTTATAGAATTAGTCCTACACTTGCTCCCCCAACAGGAATCAGTTTTTTACGTATCAGGTCAACCGTGCAATGAGAGTTGAACACGTGTTTAACTCCTTTCCTTTCTCAGTTAGTTGCGTTTAACTGTCCAAACCCTTAAGCCACTGGAAAATTTTCCTACTGGCAGATCCTCTGTTAAGTTTCTTGGTTGCATTATTTCATCCCCACATGTTCTGAGGACTTTCTCAGAGCCTCTGTTTTTCTTAGCATTCAAAACAAGCAGGTGCTAGCCTTTTGCATCTTCTATGGGGAATGGGCTAGAAGTAACTAACTAATTGAAGAGTTCTACTGGGAAATTCGTCCAGTCAGCAGCTGTGGAATGGCAACCCACTGTAACGTGCAGTCCTTCTGTCAGCAGGGTCTAGAAGAGTGTGGTGAGGACCCGCTTTCCCAGACGGTCTGCATTCTATGATGACACCATAACTGCATGACACCTCTGCTCTGAAGATGGGACATTTGGCCTTTGGATAAATATCATTCCCTGAACTTTGAGAAGACAAAACTACTTTTATTGCACAGAATGTTTTTCTTATCTGTAATTAGGCAAGAACAAAAGAGGCTTGACCATACTTCTTAACGTAGCACTCACTTAAACATTAATGTCAGAATAAACTGTTTTCAAATTGTATAATATCAAATATTGCTTTTACTTGTGTAGGTACAATGGAGGAGGTGGGGAACAAGAAGGAAGCAGGGTAGGAAACAGAAAGATAAAGAGAAAATAATGTATATACTGAATGTCAGACAAGTTCCTTTTTTTTTCCAGCTCTTTAGTCTATCAATGCCGTCCTTAAAATTCGTTAAGGATTACAAGGCAGGACATTGATGGCTGAGACATTGTTTTGGGCTACCGTAATCCTGTGCTCATGGTTGTTGGTATTTCTCAGATTATTGACCATGATTCTCCATCAGCAGTGGCCCAGGGATATCTCTGATATTGGTCAGAATTCTCTCATCTTTATCAGAACTGGGCTACTGCCATATAGCTGTGGAATATAAAACTCCTCATTGAGTTATACTCAAGTTCCAGGTTATATGACACATTATATAGATTAGATTACCCAGTCCTCAAACTCCGTTACTCATTCTATAGATATTTTCCAAATACCTACCAAGTGTCAGTTTGCTGTGTGGGAACATAATGATGATTCTTAGTAGATTATTCCTTGTTCTCTTTTTTAACTCATCGGAAGATCCCTCTCTTTTCAAATTCCCCTGCATTCTGACCAGATTATGCATATTACATATTATTTTCAGTTGATTTATCTACAATATGTAACTTGTTTGTGTCAAACCTAGTTTTTAATATCACCATGATGCTTAACATCTTACTAGACAGGTAGGAAATATTTGACAAAAACATTAAATTGAGAAAAGTTCTTAAGTACCTTCATTGAAAGTAGCTTTGTATGAAAAGTCTAAACAAGAAAAAGAAAATTAAAAATTGCCATATCATATACATCTAGTGTTGATTCAAAACCTATTTATCAATATTTTGGGTATTATCTTAAAATTGAGCACATATAAAAATTTATGTTAGTGAAAGTCAGACAGAAAGAAGTGGTAAAAATTGCCTGATCATCTTTTTATCATTTGCTCCTCATTAAAAGAAACTGAACACAGGCTTTCCTTGGGGAGCTCCTTCACCTATTATAAGACTATGTTTATGTTTTTATAGTACCAAACATTTGGATTAAAAAGTGAGAAATTGTGCAGATCCCTTAATTAAACATTTGGGTAATTGGTACACTCAGATCATGGACTAGACTTTTCCTTTTTCCTTTAGAGCTAACCTAAAAATACCTTGGGACTGGTGGGAATTAGAGGAAGTTCCCATGAAAATATACTCTTAGAGTGGTCCCTTTTGAACTCTTGTGAGAAGGGAAAAGAGATTTTTAGTTAGAAAAAATAATGCATGCATGTATAATATAGTTTCTTCATATATTGCCCTTCAGGCAATAGAAGAAAACTACATTTTACTTGAGTCACTTTAATAACGCTTCTTAGCTATACATTTTGTTTCTAAACTTTCTGTTCTTTTGGAAAATATGCTTTAAAATTTCTCTGCAATGGAAATTTAATCGTGACAGTACTCTTGCCAAATTTATGGAAAGTTTTATATATATATATATATATATATATCTTTATTGATGCCAAATTATTCTGCTGAACTAGGGAAAATACAGTAAAATGTCTGCTTGCTTGTAACAAAATTTTACTTGCAAGTAAAATGTCTGCTTGATTATAACAAAAATGGTCAACTCTTGCAAGACTACACCTTACTTATAACAGGCAAAAGATATTAGGTATTGCCATTTACTTGTTATTGGCTGGTATTTTGACTTTTAAGACAATTTCAGAGCCTCAAATGAAAAATTTTTTTCTAAACTGTCTACTACTTAGGATATGACAAGATTTTTCTTGGAAATTCGTTTGGGTGTTAGGTGAGCTAATTTTTTCTCTAACCAAATCCTTTTTACCTAGTCCATTAACAGGATTCAAAGTGACTGATTTTTCTTTGTTCTTTTCCAGAACAAAGATATTTTGGTGGAAAACCACTTGGCAGTGAAATTGTCAAAATTTTAGCAGGAAGAAAAAATATGTAAGTAAAACAAAAAGAAAGCAGAGGCCTGTTTAATTTTCAAATTTAATACTAGTCTGTGGATAATTGAGAGTTGGCAGATATAATGTTTCCAGTCAAGCCTTGCCATCTAGAGAGAAGTATTTCATATCTACAACACCTACAAAGCACAAATACTGTCCAGGGATGCCACATGGAATTCATCTCTTTCCAGGATTTCAAAAGTACATAAATCCATAGTGTTTTGAATGGCTATGCTTATATTGAATTTTCCCTTCCCTTTTCTTTCTAGAGGAGAGTCAATCAACCCTATCTTCATTCTTTGTCTTCATTCTTGGCTAGAGTATGAGTCAAAACCAAAATATGCACTTAAGTAATTATCTGTGATCTCAGAATATGTTTAAGAATGAAAGGAGAAAACATAAAAAAGTCAGAAAAAAAGTGGAAAATAGAAACACTTCATGGTGAATAATAAACACCTTTTTCCTCACTGGAGATGCTTTAACTCAAACGCTTCTACCTAATAATTGTTAAAAATCATATTTAACTGAGTAAATATTATACCCATAACATGTATTTAACAAATAAAATTATGCATCTAGCACCGTGCAGATTGAATCTGTTGTCCTCGCACTGAATTTAAATAAAATAGGCACAGCAGTTGTACCTAATTTTAAGGTTGTTTAAAGGAAAAAAATCAATTTTGTAAATTGCTTTGCACAGCTGCTAACTGTAATAAAGAGCTCAATAATGTTAGTTTAAATGTCTTATAAAATCAATTGTCTTGATTGTTTCATGTTTGTTCAATAAAATTATACTTTCAACTAACCCAGAGGCTGCTTATTATGATCAGACTATATGTACTCTGTATATTATTATTTTTCTTTATAGAGTGTTATATGTTGAATTTTTAATATCACTGAATAAAACATAGAAAAAAGTTTTTAATAAAGACTATGCTTAAAAACATAAAGTGAAATAGTGTTATACTGCAAGTGTTATATTGCAATAATTAAATTGAGAAATATGCCAAGAAACACATGAAAAGATGCTCACCATCACTAATTATTAGAAAAATGCAAATCAAAACTACAATGGGGTATCGCCTCACACCAGTCAGAAGGGCCATAATTAAAAAATCTACAAACAGGGCTTCCCTGGTGGTGCAGTGGTTGAGAGTCCGCCTGCCAATGCAGGGGACACGGGTTCGTGCCCCAGTCCGGGAAGATCCCACATGCCGTGGAGCAGCTAGGCCCGTGAGCCATGGCCGCTGAGCCTGCACGTCTGGGGGCTGTGCTCTGCAACGGGAGAGGCCACAACAGTGAGAGGCCCGCGTACTGCAAAAAAAAATCTACAAACAGTAAATGCTGGAGAGGGTGTGGAGAAAAGAGAACCCTCTTGCACTGTTGGTAGGAATATAAATTGATACAGCCACTATGGAGAACAGTATGGAGGTTCCTTAAAAAACGAAAAATAGAATTACCATATGACCCAGCAATCCCACTCCTGGGCATATACCCTGAGAACAATGTAATTCCAAAAGACACATGCACCCCGATGTTCACCACAGACTATTTACAATAGCGAGGACATGGAAGCAACTTAAATGTCCATTGACAGATGAATGGATAAAGAAGATGTGGTACTCAGCCATTAAAAGGAAGGAAATTGGGTCATTTGTAGAGACATGGATGGACCTAGAGACTGTCATACAGAGTGAAGTAAGTCAGAAAGGAAAAACAAATATAGTATATTAATGCATATTTGTGGACTCTAGAAAAATGGTATAGATGATCTTATTTGCAAAGCAGAAACAGAGACACAGACGTAGAAAACAAACATATAGATACCAAGGGGGAAAGCAGGGATGGGATGAATTGTGAGGTTGGGATTGACATATATACACTATTGACACTATGTATAAAATAGATAACTAATGAGAACCTACTGTATAGCACAGGGAACTCTACTTAATGCTCTGTGGTGAACTAAATGGGAAGGAAATCCAAAAAAGAGGGGACATATGTATATGTAGAGCTGATTCACTTTGCGGTACAGTAGAAACTAACACAATATTGTAAAGCAACTATACTCCAAAAGAAATTAATTTAAAAAGAGAAATATGTGCATTCACAATATTATAGTACAAGTAAGGCATGATGCATATTTAACTTTCCAACATGTATTTTTTTTTATGTTAACAGTATGTGGATTTTGTTTGCTTCAACACAACAAAAACCTGGTGATATTCTGTAAAACTAATCGACAAAATATTGATACATTGAAAATATTTCAAGATGCAGTTATTTTATGTGTTTGTTGTTGTTATTGCTGTTTAGAAGATCAAAATCTGATTGCCAAATCAGACGTCTTTAGTTAATAACTAAATATCCTAATATAATTTTCTTAATCAGTTAAATGAGAAGTATTTATGGTAGACCATTACCTCTTTGGTTCTAACTATACAGAATTATCAGGGCTACTGTAACTGCTCCCCACGAAGAGGAATTAAACATGTTGTGGTCTCTTCTTGGGTGTTTCCTTGAATGGTGCCCGCTTTTAGTGAGGCATTGTTATTGTGCTTTACTCTGAAAACAGTTATCTGGGTTTTCCCTTCCATCTATACTCATGTTTGGTTTTTTGAATCTAGTTTTTCATTTCTCCAGTGTAGTATTTACTTACAGACACTTAAATTTTTATTATGCTATTTTATAGTGGAAGGATATAATTTCTTTTTTGAAGAATAATATAGGATAAATTTTTGACGAAAAAAATTGGCATTGAGAGAAACCACCAGTGCCAGAATCTGGTAACTGAGAAACTGTATCCTACAACTCTACAGGACACTCACTCCATTTGGTGCTGAACCTTACACTGTATAGACCCCTTCTAATGGCATTGTATTACAAGTGGCTTTTCATGTAAGTGTCCTGGGTGCCAAGGTGACTTGTCACACAACAGCCTGCGGAGCAGCATGTACAATGCAACACACAGGCTTTTCAGTCATCCTGTGATTGATTATAATGCTTAGAAATCAGCATCCTAATATTTGGTACACAGTAGTTTACTCAAAATATATTAGATTAATTATACAGCCATCAAAATCTGGAAAGCTATGCATATAAACAAGGCATGAATGTCAGCAGCATAAAACTACACTGTTTTCAGTCTTCATGAGTTTATAGGTATAGCTTTAGGCATTTAACTGCCTAATAACTTTGAAGAAAAATTTTAATAGAATTGTCTATTATGGTAAAGTGGGTAGTGCTAAAATCTAAAGAGTGATTACATATGAATGTATATAAATGATATAATTGTTAAAACATGTAGAATTTAGATTTGATATAAAAAAAAGAGAGATACTAAACCTTCAGTGGGGAAGAAGATGTAATCAATTGTGAGCTCTTTCAGGAAAGGTTAGAACAAAATTACAATTCATTTCCCGTACCTTGTATGCTATGCAAAAGTAAATGATGTGAGTGAATATTAGCTTGTAGACCACTTTGATTCTGATAAGATCATGCTAAAATATTGTCAGCAATATTGTACCCTCATCTGTTAAAAGGAGCAGCCAGTTGGTGGGACAGTTGAGAAAAACTGTGAACAATTAAGGCAATGTGAAGGTACTGAAATATTAGACAAATTTCAAACAAACAAATTTCTTCAGGCAATCAAATATGAATGGTGAGGCCTCACAAAAACCAGATCCCATTTTCCAGCAAAGAAACTATGACTGAAAATAGCAACAACACTTGGTACATTCTGTACAATTAAGCACATATGCAAACTAAAGTGAAACTGCTGGCAAAAAGTGTCTTGTGTCTGTCTATATCCAGCTTGTTTCTGGAAGAGTGACTGGGGGAAGAAATAATTGATAAACTAAATATCTAATATGTAAACATATTTAAAATGCTTCTGTTTCTTGATTTATCAGAGAGGGTACCAAAGAGGGGAGTGAAAGGCTAAGCTTTCACTGTTTACAGTGGATTTAATATTATACAGTAAGAGGAAACAAAGGATATTCTTGGAATAGTCTGTTAAAAAAAAGTTTTCAATGAGAATTCCAGAGCAGCCATGATGTTAAACAGATGTATTATTTTCCAGACTTAAAGTAAGAAGGAACAACAATCATTGTACATATATACAGAATACTTTCTTAATATTTATTGTTTTCCCAGTAAAAATACAGAAATAAAGCACTGTGGTAACACTATGTTTGAGATGATAGAGTGGTCAGCAGTTTATTAAACTTTAAATATTGAGTTCTGACTAAATTATTCTATTTAATAAGTTCATTTTCAGAAATGACAATTCCTAATAAATTTTTGATGAGTCAGACTGAAAGCAAATTTGTCTTATGTCTAGTTAATCTCTCTTCAAAATCCATTTATTTTCCATGGAGATGGATATACTATAGACTTTTGGTTTCAACATTAACTCTGAATTAACTAATCCACATAGTAATTTACAGTGTTGTAATTTCAGAATAGAATGAATATGGGAGTGCAGATATCTCTCTGAGATCCTGATTTAAATTCTTTTGGATATATGTATATATATGCAGAAATAGGATTGCTGGATCATATGGTAGTTCTATTTTTAATTTTTTGAAGAACTTCCATATTGTTTTCCATAGCACTACACTATTTTATAACAACCATGAAAATGTATACCAGCTGGATTTTCCCCAAGCTGTTTGATTTAAGGAATTGTCACATTTGCCCATTCTTTGCTCCAAGATTTGTTAAGTATATTGAACAAGCATATAACAGTTTTAATTTAGTGACTAGGCAAATTTCTTTTGCCTTAGGTTGCCAAATTCCACACACACCCTCACTGGAGGGGGGATATTTATTTTTTTAATTAAATTTTTTTTTTATTGAGGCATAGTTGATGTACAATATTATATGTTTCAGGCATACAACACAGTGGTTCACAATTTTTAAAGGTTATACTCCATTTATAGTTATTATAAAATATTGGCTATATTCCCTGTGCTGTACAATATATCCTTGTGGCTTATTTAGTTTATACATAGTAGTTTGTACCTCTTAATTCCCTACCCCTATCTTGCCCCTCCCCGCTTCCCTTTTCCCACTGGTAACTACTAGTTTGTTCTCTATATCTGAGAGTCTGTTTCTTTTTGTTATATTCACTAGTGTGTTGTATTTGTATTCCACATATAAGTGATACCATTCAGTATTTGTCTGATTTATTTCACGAAGCATAATACCCTCCAAGTCCATCCATATTGCTGCAAATGGCAAAATTTCATTCTTTTTTTATGGCTGAGTAGTATTCCATTGTGTGTGTGTGTGTGTGTGTGTGTGTGTGTGTGTGTGTATATATATATCTCACATCTTCTTTATCCATTCATCTGCTGATGAGCACTTAAGTTGCTTCCATACTTTGGCTATTGTAATTAATGCTGCTATGAACATTTGGGTGCAAGGTTTTCTCTGGATATATATATACCCAGGAGTGGAATTGCTAGATCATATGGTAGTTCTATTTTTATTTTTTTGAGGAACCTCCCTACTGTTTTTCATAACGGCTGCACTAATTTACAATCCCACCAACAGTGTACAAGGGTTCCCTTTTCTCCACATCCTTGCCAACATTTGTTATTTGTGTTCTTTTTGATGATAGTCGTTATGATAGGTGTGAGGTGATATCTCATTGTGGTTTTGATTTGCATTTCTCTGATGATTAACGATGTTGATCATCTTTTCATGTTGACCATCTGTATGTCTTCTTTGGAAAAATGTCTATTCAGTTCTTCTGCCCATTTTTTAATCGAGTTGTTTGTTGTTTTGATGTTGAGTTGTATGAGCTGTTTATATGTTTTGGATATTAACCACTTATTGGTCATATCATTTGCAAATATTTTCTCCCATTCAGTAGGTTGTCTTTTTGTTTTGTCCACGGTTTACTCTGCTGTGCAAAAGCTTTTAAATTTAATTAGGTCCCATTTGTTTATTTTTGCTTGTGTTTCCTTTGCCTTAGGAGACAGATCCAAAAAAATATTGCTACGATTTATGTCAAAGAGTGTTCTGCCTTTGTTTTCTTCTAGGAATTTTATGTTTCCGTTCTTACATTTAGGTCTTTAATCCATTTTGAGTTTATTTTTGTATATGGTATTAGAAAATGTTCTAATTTTACTCTTTTACATGTAGCTATCCAGTTTTCTCAGCACCACTTGCTGAAGAGACTATCTTTTCTCCATTGTATGTTCTTGCCTCCTTTGTCGTAGATTAATTGACCATATGTGTGTGGGTTTATTTCTGGGTTCTCTATTCTGTTCCATTGATCTATGTGTCTGTTTTAGTGCCCCAGGTTGCCAAATTTTTGATGATTTTTATATGGTCTGTTACTTTTATATGGCTGAATAGGGGAGTGACAGTGCTTTGGAAGGGCAGCCTGAAGAAAGGGTATTTCCCTCTAGGCTTTTGCAATGTATTCCTTCCTAAATGTCTTATTGTTGTCCCATGTGGTTACTCTTTTCATTTTGTTGACAACTCTGCAATTACTGCCAAACTTTGCAATTTCATCAGAGGGTGCATAAGTTTTCTCTTTCTAATTATCATTTTCTTTCTCTCCTTCCATGGTGTCTACCTTCCATGCTGACCTGCCATCAATATCACATCCAGCATCCTGTGGAAGCCCCCCCACCCTAAGCTTACCATCTACAATGCACGTTTATTAATTTTCTGTTCACTGTCTTATCATCAAGAAAATTTCCTAAGAGCATCTTTGGATTGTGTGTGCACATGTGTTCATTTGTTTGCTTTAACAACTTTGGACACCAAAGCGGTCTATGCTGTTGGTAACTAGTGTTTAACTTGCCAAATAAAATAGGAAAAATAAAATGATGACAATTACTTTGAAATATTGAGCAAAGCCTTAGACTTACAGAAAATGTAGTTTGGCAAGTGAAGTGACTTAGGTCATCCTGTGCATGTCTACGCTCAGGCCACACACCTGAGCTTTCACTGTACACAGCAACATCACTGGAACAGAAGGTTCAGGAGAACAAATTACTCTTAAATAAAACCTTTTTTATACTTCCGAACAAATTTGTGCCTTTAGTAAGGGGTGCACGTTAAGAGATCGTGTTCATAGCGTAATCCATTCATCTCCAGCAGAAACACAAAGTGGCATTCTTGACCTACTTCTCTTTTGGTTAATTCTGTTACTTATGATCCATAAGCTTCTAAAGATCACTAGTTATTGTTCTGTGATTAAGCTATGACTCCAAAGTCAGAAATAAGATTTGCTAATGAAAAATTCCTGATCGTCTATTGTACATTGAGGATATATAGACACCTTGGTGTTGCTGAGATGCATGAAAATCAAAAGATATAATTGCTCTCTTTGAAAAATCTATAATTGTTATGATAATAAAATTAAATAATAATATAGGAAGAATTAGTTACAAATGTGTATAGCCAATGGTTAAGAAAACAAAGAAAAGGAAATTCTTCTGACATAGTTAATCCTGTTCCCACTATTGGATGAAAAAAAGGAAATTAAAGTCTTTCTGGTTGGTATTTAACTCTTCATTTTGCTTTCACATTATCTCTGAAGGCACATCCAAGGATGCCTTGGAGTGCCTGGAGTAAACCAATGTTGGATGATGTGATTCTGTTTGTGATTAGAGAATGCCCTCCACTTTTTTCATCTCCTTAGGCTCTCTATATTAACCTAGAATGATAACCCTCCATGAGGCATACCCCAGTTGGAACAGGCTTTGTTTAGGTTCTGTTTTTTAAGTGTTGCTGCCTAATTGGTCTATCTACCTTGGGTACTAGAATAGTGATAGCAAACGTCAGTTGAGTTCACTTAATTAAGATACCTTTCCTTAATCTTACAAAAGATGAACTATTAAATCAAGACTTATAAAAACAACAAAAGACCTGATTGACAATGTGTGCCCACTTTATGGAATAAGTGTGGTTTATCACATAACTAATAAGCATAAACAAATATGTGACCCAGAGCTCTCCAGCCATTATAGATCACCCACTGACACTTTTCAAATTGTGATTTGAGGTCCCATTCTATATTGAGAAGTAGGTTGTTGTGTTTTTTTTCCCCCAAGCTTCTCCTCTGGAAGTGTTACATGCTCCATAAATCCAAGCTGTTCCTGACCCCAGCTGTGCCAAAGTTCTGCTGAGGTTCTTTCTTCTGCCCATGAGCAACTTCTCCAGAAAGTTTCACTTTTCCCGTATCATTTCACTACGAGCATGGATACAGCTAAATCCTTCAATTCCTCAAGGCAAAAAACAAAAACAAAAACTGCTGTAAAGGTAAATTAAGGTCTTTATTTCTAGAGAAAAAAAATGATATTTTCCTAGATTGTTGGACAAAGAAGCAAAGTTCCTTTCAGACCTTTCCTTCTCATAATATATTTTTTATAATTGCAAACTGTATACAGCTACACGGTAATATTGGCATTTATTATCAATTTTTCCACCACCAGAGTACTGCTGAAATCTTTGGTTAGATATGTTTAGCAGAACTGTCTTTATCTTAGTTCTGCCTAAATATTTTATTTGTTTCATTTTCCTTATTCTCTGATATCTACCAATTCCTTTGTCTGAGGAATCCCTTGCTAACTCATGTGGAGTATTCATGAATACCAACAAATACTGTAAGAAATTCTCTATCTCTCTATCAGCAGTTGCTCAAATTTCAGCCTTTATGATACAGAGATGACATCAACTACACTTTAATTCATGTTGCTATTTCTTCTGTACCCACTGAATGCAACCTGCAGGTTGAGTTGGTGCAGTGCCTCTCAGAATGTGTACTCTACAACGGAGCCCAATTCAGAATGTGTACTCTACAACGGAGCCCAGGGATAAATCTTTTCTCCATGATAGAAGCCAGGGAAAGAAGGAAAAAGAAAAAGTCATCAAATTCCTTAGCTTGTGATTTCAAAAAAGTTTCAAAAAGTAAAAATCCTATATAGAGAACCTTATTTTGTGATGATTTCTTGATCCACATCATCCAATTTCACCCTAAACTTGTGTGGTCTGAGGCTTTGCTCGCTGACATTTTATAGTCATTACACAGGACCCAAGATAATATCTGTCAACAGCAGCCATTCATACAGGGCTAGGTAGCTAATAATTCTGTATATTAATTAGAGCCAAAGTAACTTTTGCAAAGTAATTTAAAAATTTCAGATTTTAGTTGTCTTATTGGGACAAAAAAAGTCCTTGAACTAAATATGTAACATTGGAAAGACTACACAGATTTTCTTCTTAATTATAATAATAATATTGAATATCCAAGCTATTGCTCTAATAGAGTTAAAACTGGTTTCCACTTATTCATTCATTAAATAAAAGTTTAGTGAGTGTGTTTTATACAATGTCCTGCTGGGTTTTGTGGACACAAAAAAGAGAACCAGGTCTTTCTCTTCAGAGACCTAAGAGTCTAGTGGAAAAGAAAGACTTAAAAACCAAGAGTTACTGTTTATAGATATTATACTAGAGTAGTTATTCTTACCCAGGGATGCACAACAAAAACACATAGGTATTTCTATTATCATTTTTTTCAAAACACATATGCGTGGCTGTGCCCTTTAGGTATATGAGTTTTAAAATGCATTATTTTGATTCTGACTTGCATGTTTATTAGAGTCACAGAAAGAAGATGCTAGCATTTAGCAGAGGGAATGATTAACTCAGGCTGGGAGGCAACATTTGGTCTAGAGCAACTTTTAATCTGGATCTTGAGGATTATGTGAGAATTCAGTAGGCAGAGAAAATGGAAAGGGCAGTAGAGTCAGAGAAACAGAAAAAGAAAAGCATATAGGCGTGCTTATAAATAGAAGGAAGACATAACATTTAAGGATAGCACAGCAGGGCAATGAGTTCTGAAAATCTGTGGCAAAAAACCCCACAAAACCTTAGACCTATGTTGACCAATCACAAAATAAAGTGTCTTTAGAAGTAAACATGTCAACAAGAATTTGAATCAAAGTCAAAGCCTGTGTCTGTGTAAGAGCAAACTTCATTTTCTGTCAAGGAAGGAACCAGTGCATATGATTGTGGGCAAGGATGGCAGCATGAGAACTGGTTCCACCCTTTGAAAAAATGTTGTTTGAAAACATTTGTTCTCCAGGCAATCTCCTCCTGAATGCATGTCATAAATGAAATTCTGCCTTTTCTTGATTAGCATTCTTTCTAGTTCTTAAGAGAACAGAAATGAGGTAGGAAGAGGCACGTGAGGTCAACAAGTCTATAAGATAATAGCTCTTTATATGTGCCACGCATTGTGCTAAGCATTTGTAAAACATTGCTTTGTTTAATCTTCACCACGATAGAACTTATTAACCCCATTTTGCTGGTGAGAAAGCTAAGGCTTTGACAGTTGAATAACTTGTCTAAGATAACTTGGTATTCAAACTCAGACAGACTCTAAAGTCTGGCTTCTAAAGACTCTGCTGTACAGTCTTATTCTATGGGTGAGAAACACTTTTCTAATAAATGCTCAGCTCGTAAGAAGGAATGTGGTGGAAAACACTTCTTAGTGCCACAGAACAAAGTACAGTGTACTGTATGTATGACAGAGAAAGAACTGTCAAGCAATACAGTGTTCACATGCAAGCATATATTACTTTCAAGTGTCACCTTGAGAATGTAAAGAATTGATAACTGCCATGACTTATTAGCCAAAGTTTGAGTGAATTTTCTTCAAATTGAACATTTAGATGAAACATACTCTATACCAGGAGGAAATCTTTAAATGGAACTTAAAGGAGAGATCAGCAAAGCTCTTAAGTGTTTATTGCTCCTTCTTCCCCAGGTTGGGAAATAGGATTGATGTCCTCCTTTCTCACATTTTTACAAGGTAAGACCTTTTTTTTTTTCCATGAGTATTTAGACCTTCCCGTACCATACAGCTCAAACGTCAGCTATATTACTGTCTCATCATTCTGGGATCTATGATCTACTAAACCATCAATCCTTCCCATTCACTGAAGAATTTGACATAATTTTCCTCTACACCCCAAATTTTGTACATTGTCAAGATGGCTTCATCATTTATTGAATTAACCAATATTCTAACTTTTCATTTCTGTGTCTCCTCTACTCCAATCTTGAAATCTGGACTCACAGGTCCAAATTCCCAACCTCACCACTTCAACTTTCCAATCTTACAATTCCATTGAAAATGGAGTGACCACCTCATCACCAAGCAAACAAACATTATTCTGTTCTCCTTAATTTGTTTGTTTGGCAATATCCTCATCTTCAGAAATGCTCTTTTCTATAAGCTTCTATGAAACCACACTATCCTTGCTTTTTTTTTAAATCTTTCTAACTGCTCCTTTTTAAATCCTCTGCATGAGTTCATTGTTCTCTCCATTCTTTTAATGTCAGTGTTCTATAGATTTTCATGCACAACCTCTTCTTACTGCAAACACATCTATGAATAATCTCATCTGTAGCCATGGTTTATAAACCCACTTTCTTCTTGGATGACTCTAGCTTAGATTCATCTCCTGGACACTTTGGAGATGCATATATCCAGTCACCCCCTAAACATTTTATTTTGGAGAAGTATTTTCAGGCAGAGAGAATCTATGCAGCAGACAGAAGCAACAGTGAATTTAGAGAATCTAAGAATGTTTAATTTTGAGTAAACTGGAGAATGACAAATGAGACTGGAGAGAAATGACAGATATTATTCATGGAGATTTTATAAAACGTACTAAGAAGTGTGGATTTTACTTTAAGAGAAATGTGGAGCAATTTAAATTTTCTAATCATGGTACTGACACTGTGATTAGAAAGATTACTCTGAAAATAAGATAGAAAACTGATGATTAAAGAAAAGGCAGTGGAAAGTGACAAGTTGGCAGACTTTTATAGTAACCCAGGTGAGAATTTGTGGGCGTCTGAAATAAAATAAAGTAAATGGAGAGAAATATTTAATAAATGTCTACTAAAATAAAGAATCTTTTGGTTAGTAAGTATTAGTGCTTCAGTTGATATGGAATAAACTCCTTTCATGCTAAAATAAATTTAGTAGAGTGCCTGAAAATCATATTTGGGAATGTGACCAGGGAAATATTTTAAGTGAATATATGTAGCTGAAATTTATCAGTTGTAAAATTAAATATGTAAAATTTATTAACTAAATGAAGACATTTGAAAAACAAGCAAGTAAAAAAAAAAAAAGAGAAAAAAGCCAAAACCTGCAACAAAAACATGGATTATCTGTCAGTGTATTGTCAGTAGAAAAGATTGTTTTCTGCTGACTAAATTAATTGCAGTTGAGTTTAAATTTGTTGGTCTTATTTATTTATTTATTTGCGGTACGCAGGCCTCTTAACTGTTGTGGCCTCTCCCGTTGCGGAGCACAGGCTCCGGACACGCAGGCCCAGCGGCCATGGCTCACGGGCCCAGCCACTCCGCGGCATGTGGGATCCTCCCGGACCGGGGCACGAACCCGTGTCTCCTGCATCAGCAGGCGGACTCACAACCACTGCGCCACCAGGGAAGTCCCCATCTTATTTTTTAAATGAGTTTATATGGTGCTTTAAATCATCTCAATGCTAAACTAATTTTTCCCCAGGAAACTTTTTCACTTATTTAACAAGATATGGAAAAATTATCAACTTTTGCAGTATTATTTTAATTTTGTACACACATTCTCCTATGCTCTGTTAGGTAAAATGTGTGGTTCAGAGAGCTTTTGGGGGCATTTATATTATATTTTTATTTTCAGTTTTATATTAAAAAAACTTTTTTTTTTTTTTTTTTTTGCGGTACGCGGGCTTCTCACTGTTGTGGCCTCTCCCGTTGCGGAACACAGGCTCCGGACACGCAGGCTCAGCGGCCATGGCTCATGGGCCCAGCCGCTCCGCGGCATGTGGGATCTTCCCGGACCGGGGCACGAACCCGTGTCCCCTGCATCGGCAGGCGGACTCTCAACCACTGCGCCACCAGGGAAGCCCTAAAAAAACTTTTTTGTTTGTTTCTTTAGGGTGACATGGCAGAAAAAAAATTTGACATGTTATGCTATTATCATTTTCTAGATTGAGATATTCTGAAGGTAATAGTATTTTATATTTAAATAAGACTGTCTTTAAATGTTCTTATTCTTTTCTGAAACACTGTGGCATAAACAGGGACAACATTTTCTCAGAATACAATGGTGAGAATCAGACTTTGGATAAGTGATATATGGAGCTCTCAGGATGCTTATTCTACTGTACTAGTAGATCACAACCATGTATAGTATACCAGTTTCCTATGATTGCTGTAAAAAAGTACTACATCCTGAGCAGTTTAAATCAGCACAGATTTATTTTCTTATTTAGTTCTGGAGGTCAGAGATCCTAAATGGATTTCACTGGGCTGAAATCAAAGTGTGAAGAGCACCAGATTCCCTCCAGAGTTTCTGGGAGAAAATCTGTTTGCTTGCCTTTTTCAGCTTCTCCAGGACTCTGCATTTCTTGGATTATGGCCTCTTCTTTGTTCTTCAAAGCCAGCGGTGTAGATTCTTCTCTTTCTGCCTCCATTGACCTTGGTTTTCATTATATACAGGGCCTTCTCATCTTCTGTCTATAATCTAATCACCATTTACCTCCCTCTTAAAAGGATAATTCTAAGGATTCTAAGGATTCAGGTAATTCAAGATTCCAAGATTTTTAATCATACCTGCAAGCTCTCATTAGCCATGTAAGCTAACATTCACAGTTTCCAGAAATTAAGACCTGGCTACTTTGGGGACCATTATTAAACTTACACATATAATAATACTACAATATCAGCATTAATTATCTTCTTCCTTGGGCATTTTATTTTCACCTTTCCCAGTGCTGGAAGCAGAGTAAGAGATGAGTTTTGTTTCATGCCCAGATCCACTGCATTACTACATTATATGTAGTGGATATCCACTACATTATATTTTTGTGTTGGGGCTCTGGATAGAGGAAGCAGGTAATAAAGTTGCATTAGAACAATGGTTCTCCATCAAGGTTCCTTTCCGTGTTGTTATTCTTGCTTCTGTAACTTCCCACTAAAGATATGTACAATATGGTGAATTTGTTTTCCTCAGCTGAACAGATGAGGCAGAAATACGGCAGCCCTGGTAACTAGAATACATGTGCCCTAATGGGGAACAAAGAGAACTCTCTTCTCCCTTTTCCCAAGAAGACAGACTCTCCTCCCTTTTCTGGCTTTAACTGAGAGAATAGAACCCTGTAAGGCACATAGAATCAATATTTATAATGGAGACGCGTGGAGGGAGGATGTTCTGATCATCTTATTATACGTGCTGATAGTTCTGATCTTTAAAAAAATCTAAGGCACTTTGCTCAGAAAAAGCATATTTTTAACCCTGGTGGCCTAAACCACTTAGGCCAAATTCCAACTACTTAATTACATTCTGTCTAGAGTAGCCTTCCAAGTGTTCCAGAACTCACAGTGGTTTTCATTTCCTACCCTAAGCTGCTCCGTTGTGCTATTGTTATTATTTAACATTCCTGAGAGTAGACAGATGCGCTGTTTGAAACAGGAATATATATTTCCTATTGAATAAGCTAAGAGTCTAAAATATTGTTGCCACATTCCATCTCCAAGTTGAATAAAAGAAATGCATTAAAGGAAACATAATAAAAGGAAACAGTGAAAGAAAATACAAGACAAGGCCTCTGTCCTGGTTAAAACCCAAACCAGCTGATGTGGAGAATAGGCCACTTTGTGACTTTGGGTCTGGCTAAATGTTCTCATTTTTGCAAAAACAATAAAACACTTGTGCTTATGTTGTAAATGGACAGGGCTATTAATTTCTAATAAAAAGACTTAACTATGTTTAAAGGAAAGATCACAGGAGGATGGGGCATTTTTGTACAGCAAGAGCATTCCATTTAAAATAACTATTATACATTATAACTCTCCATTCTTCCCACTCTCATTTCTTTCAAATCATCTTATAAAGCATTCACATTTCTTAACATTGTAATTCACTCATTGTTAGGATCATACAACTATATCAAAAAAATCACAGACAGAAAATTTTGACAGCAAAAGGGAGGCAGTGTAGCAATGATTGATTATTATAAGCCCCTAGCCCTTCTCTTCTATTTCAATAGAAGGGCTCTCTCTCCTTTGAAGACAAATCCCTTTACTTGTGCTTTGAAACTATACCCTCTGCCTTGGGCAATTCAACCTACCAATTGGCTCTCTCTGGTCTGACTTTAGCCTACTCTTATCTACTTGCCTTTTATATGTAAGCATGCCAAGTCTCTTTTATGTAGAATAATAGGAATATTTTAATTTTAATTTAATTTTATTTATTTATTTATTTTGCGGTACGCAGGCCTGTCACTGCTGTGGCCCCTCCCGCTGAGGAGCACAGGCTCCGGACACGCAGGCTCAGCGGCCATGGCTCACGGGCCCAGCCACTCCGCGGCATGTGGGATCTTCCCGGACTGGGGCACGAACCCGTGTCCCCTGCATCGGCAGGCGGACTCTCAACCACTGTGTCACCAGGGAAGCCCTAATAGCAATATTTTTAAAACAGCTGAATATTCTTTTCTCTTTTGCATTTCCTGAGTAGGACTCTCCCCCGGTTCTGTTTGCCGTGAGGAAGATTGAAATTGTGGAAGCTGGATTGCATTGAGTCAGAGGCAGTCACTGTTCAGCTTTTGACATCCGAAATAAAATATGTGAGTTGACTACAAGACTGAAGTTTTGAAAGCCAGGTTTGGAGGAGAACAGTTTTTTTTCCTAAAACCCTCTAGCTTCCACTAACGCCCTAATGTATTAAATATTTGGCTTGTCATGCTAGATCATAGATATTTTCTACTTACCAAGGATATAGAAAAGTCAGAGTATGTCATGAAGAAAGTCCGCCATAAAGGGAGGTAGGGAAGCCTTCCCACTCTTATTACCAGGCCAGGGGTGGGTGAAGTATATGATGAAACCCATATATCTTGATTACCCCTCTTTATACCATGGTTCCAAATGTGACATGCTGTTAAGTATGAAGAAAAGCCAAGAGTGAAGTGAAGTTGATACCACTTCCTGTTGAGAACCTTTGGGAGGAGGCACATATGCAGGTTCCTTTCATATCCAAGACCCTCTCCAGGCTTCCTCCACTGGAAATCAGTATTGGGGTAAGCATGAGGCCTGAGGGACTCTTTTGCCCAGCTCCATGAGGGATATGTTTTCCGCGAGCCCAAATACCATCTTATGAAGGAAGAAGGGAATGTGAAGAACCGTTCTGATGGGAAATTGGACTTTCAGCTGATTCTTTATCCACAAGACTGTTTTATATAAAAAGAAACTATTTAAACCACATAATGCTGAGGCACAGTTTTCTAGTAAGTGTAGGTAAGTTTTTGCCTCCACTTACCAGAGGGGAGAAATAGTGGATATTTATCAGATAGTTTTGAATGCCAAGTATCTGTGAAACATCTTCTTGTATCTGGAGAGTTTGCCACAGTTTGAGTATAGCCTTGGCTAAAGAGAAGCCAGAATTTATTCCCCCAATCTTTTTTGTTACTGATGTGCAGACTCATATGCTCAAGATGACTTTGATTTGAAAATAAGCAAAGTGTCGCAAACAAGGTGGCACTAGCATCTGGCTTCTGACTTAGGCCCTACTCTTATTAGCATGAACCGTGAGTCTCCAATGACATCATTGTAAATGGCTTTGTCATTATCAGTGCTGAGTAATAATGGTGGAGTATTTTCACTGGAGTAACCTTAATTGTAGCTGGTTATTGGTCCTTGGTGTGTGGCTTCCATTCTTGACTCTCTGACCAGAGATTCTAGGTGTTACCTATCATGCTTTATTAAATTCCTTTTCTGATTAAACTAGTTGTCGATCGCTAGGAACCATAGCCAGTGACAGTTAAATTTCCTGAGTGCTTACTCTGTACCATACACTGGTTTAAGCACTTTGCATATTTTATTTATCTCATGTAATTCCTCTCAACAATATTAATAAAAATAGATACTATTATTATCTACATTTTACAGATGAGACAACTTAGAGGGGGATTCAATAACTTGTCCAAAGTTGTTTGTTAACCAGTGAGATTCAAGTTCAGCCAGTCTAGCCTCATAGCCCATATTTCTATCTCTACACTTTAGACCTCATAATATGTATGTAGTATTTATATGTATATATATCTTTATCTATTATAAATATATATATCTTTATCTCTCTATATATATATTATATAGAGGCCTATTTATATAGTGCAAGAGTAAATCTCTAGCTATGTATTTACATTGTACATATCTTGAGAAAATCCTGTACCTCATTCTGTTTATAAACACTGCTTTATTTCCCAACCTTGTCCTTGCTGGATGTGTTGAAAGCATGGCTTTCTCTTGCTTTTCCCACTTCATCCCCTATCTTCCACTTTCAGTCCACTAAAATACAGCTTCCTCTCCTATTGTTCTCTGTAATTGCTTCTCACTGAGGTCACTGAAGGTGTTATCAACAGTCTCTTTTTTGGTCTTTATTCTTACTCTATTTCTCTACAGCACTTGGTATGTGATTCCTTACTTCTTTCTTGATTCTTTTTAACTATTTTGTTTCTGTGATATTTTTGTGACCTGGTTTTTATCCTAGAGCTCTGGCCAGTGTCTCTCAGGGCCCTTCATGGGCTCTATTTCTTCTGACATACCTTAAATACCACTTTAAATTCTCAGTCTTCTTTCACTTTCCCTGGATGAACTTATAGACATTCTAGATATAGAAACGTTGATGAATCTCTAATATGTACTTCAGCAAACATATTTATCCTAAGATCTATAATTACACATCATATTGTCTGCAGGAAATCTCCCTTAGTATGTTCCAAAGATATTTCAAGTTCAAACTTAATATTTCCCAATTAAACTCATCTTTCCTTTCCTTCTCAAATTTCTCCTTCTTCATTCCCATTATCAGTTAATGAAAGAACCATCAGCTCACTCCATCAAAAAGCCCACAGGTCATCTGTTACTTCTTTTTCATCTTCATACTCCACCTCAGTTCGCTAAGTGCACTAGCTCTGTCACAGTGCACATCATCCATCCTCACCATCTCTCCAGCTCTGCTTTTATCTTTTTGTACTGCTTACTCCAACGGCCTTCTAAATCCATCTATATGGGATTTCCTCTTTATATTTTCCACCTCCTGCAGAACTGGCTTTAAAAAGCATAAAAGTAATTATTTCACTTCTCATTTAACATCTTTCAGTTACTCCCTATTACTCAGGATACAGTCTGAGCTTCTCAGCCACTATTATTTGATCTGGCCTGTGCTTATCTAGATACTTTATTATCATACAACTCTGTCTACAGACCACATTCCACCCAACTGATTTATTTGCAGTTTCCTCTAATACTCGTGCTCTCTTGTGCACCTGTCTGAGGTTGCTGTTAACTTCATGTGACACAGTTGGCTTACGCCCACTTATCCATCAAAACGCATCTCCAATTTTACACTTGCCGTGTCTTCCTGTGTGCTCCTCTTAGTGATAACAGTGTTAACTCTGTGATATTCTCTCACCCACTAGACTGTGAACTTTCAAAAGAGATTTACTATGTCTTTGGTCTCAGAATATTCAGGCCTCCCATGAAGATTGGATTATTGTAGAAACTAAGTATTATTTTGCAAATGAACTGGTATCAAAATTATACGTATTTACTTGAAAGTTGAGTGAACGAAGGCCTGGAGAGGTTAAGTGATTTGTCCATTGTCACACTGCTAGTAAAGACAAAGATGTAACTATTCATTATTCTTTAACTGACACTCTCAGAACTTAAAAAAAAATGCCTGAAGGGCTTCCCTGGTGGCGTAGTGGTTGAGAGTCCGCCTGCCGATGCAGGGGACACGGGTTCGTGCCCTGGTCCGGGAAGATCCCACATGCCGCGGAGCAGCTGGGCCCGTAAGCCATGGGCGCTGAGCCTGCGCGTCCGGAGCCTGTGCTCCGCAACGGGAGAGGCCACAACAATGAGAGGCCCGCGTACTGCAAAAAAAAAAAAAGCCTGAAATACAGAAGACACTTAATATATACTTGTTCAATGAATGAATGAAAACTATCTCATTTTCTATAACAAAAATGTTAAAAATAGTGAATTTCAAAATAGTGCAGAAGAGGGAAGTTAAAATACACCACTTTTGTTTTAAAAGTGTTATTAAATGGCAATATTTGAAGAAAATATTTTCAGTGTGATTTCCTGATCTTATAGGGAGCCAAATTTTATCTGTACCTTCTGCTCTCTAAATGGGCATGTACTTGGTTATACTGAATAATTTAGAATTATTAAAATTAAGGATGCCAGTAAATTTAATATGAAGAAGCAAGTTAACCTCACCCAGATTTATAATAATACTTTGAATGCCTGAAATCACTTTTAATAAGAGTGTCCTTCTACATTAGTAAAATAGTAGAGTGGGAGGCCGAATGCAAAGATTGCCCCCATGACCTCCATCCTCTGTTGTTAAATCCTAGGTAATCTCCTCCCTGTGAGGGCTGAGTGGAACCTGTGATTTGCTTTTAGCCAACAGAATATGGAAAAGGTGATGGGACACCACGCCCATGATTGCACTGTAGACTTCCTTTAACAGATTAGAGTGAGGGCATCTCTCTTTCTGGCTTTGAAGAAATAAGATGCCAAGTTTGGAAGAGGGTCACCTGACAGGGAACCATGGTGGCCTCTAGTAGCTGAGCAGCACCCAGCCAGAGAGACAACAGTGAACCCAGTTCTCCAGCCAGAAATAATTGAATTCTGCCAACAATCAGTGTGAGCTTGGGATAGACCCTGAGTTTCGGAAAAACTGTAGCCCAGCCTACACCTCACCTATGGTAACTATGAGATCATAAATATGTGCTGTTTTAAGCTGCTCAGTTTGTGGTAATTTGTTACATTGTTTAAAACTATATACACTACGTATAAAATAGGTAACTAATGAGAACATACTGTATAGCACAGGGAACTCTACTTAATGCACTGTGGTGACCTAAATGGGAAGGCAATCCAAAAAAGAGGGGAGATATGTATATGTAGAGCTGATTCATTTTGCTGTACAGTAGAAACTAACACTACTGTAAAGCAGCTACACTCCAACAAAAATTAATTAAAAACAACCTAATATACTACAGGTTACTCCTACGTATGTTTAACATAACAAAACCTGTTATATAACCTTCAAAATTGCAAGAACAAATAAATATGCTAGTGAAAAGCAAAGTTTCAAGGCATTAAAGGAAAAGAAAATCTAATGCTACCTGAATTATAATTCAGGTTTCAAAACATGATAATTAAGCTGTATGAGAAAAATACATGATAAACCAATTGAGAATGAATAGTAAAGTCTTATATCAATTTTAATAGAAAGGAAAGGAAAACCCAACCACATGTTTTTCTTGGGTTTACATCAATATTTATCCACAACTTTCTGTTTTAGAGTATTTTGTGGCTATTATTTTGCAAACTATAGCAGGTCAATTTCTGTTTTATTTAGGAAAGTAAAACTATGTCAAAAATACTTAAACATTGTACAAAATAAGCAATATTTTTTAGTAAAAATTTAAAAATTTTCAAATAGTTTAAGATTATTTATCATCAAATATCAATAATCTACTTCTCTGCAATAATTGTGTCTCATAAGCTGGTCCTTTCTCAAACTCTTTCTCTTCCTTCACATGATATAAAACATGTGACTTTGTCACTATCAAAATTAATTTTAACTTTTTTTACTTTAAGAATTTTCACCTTAAGTTTTAAGAATATAGCAGATAAAGCTTAAAGAAAAATGTTTAAACAACCACAATTTTGGAAGTTTTAATTCCTGATCTCCAAAACTAATGTGGGAGTAAAATACAAATGACCTATACATATTTTAGACTGTCATATTTAATTTTAAAGTTCAGCAAAGACAGAAACTTAGTCTGGAAATTTGGTAGATAACATCTGGCAGGGTTTATCACAACCTGGACAGGAGAACCAGACATTGTTAACTACGCTTTGGACTTTGAGCATTCTATATATTAAACGAACAAACAAAAAAGTGAAGAGTTTAAATGCTTAACATTGCTATTTTAAAACATATGAAACTCAAGTAATGACTTTTATGGCTGCCTAGCTACCTCTCATTTGTAATTTAAAATATTAAAACTAAGAATCTGAAAAATACTTAAATGATACCCTAAAAATTTCCTTTCCAGCTGTGTGAAAAATACAATAGTTTTATGTTACTGTAACATGTACTGTTTTCTTGTCTTAGCAAAGACTTTCTTATTTCCAAATTCTTAAGTGTTCCAAGTTTTAATGACATTATCATTTTCTATTTGCGATAGGATGACTAGCCTTAGGTAGCTCATAGAAATTGTTATTCACTTCTTGCTTCATAACATTCTGGGTACAATATGTACTAACAATTTTTTCTCTGTTTTCCTTCCTGAAGCTGATCTGATATTAAAGTGCTAGCTTTAATAAGTTTCCACTTCAGTCTAAAAGAGATAATTTAAGAAATCCAGAAAGCAGAGGCTGCCAAAGCTCACTGTTTCCTAAAACCAGATTGCTATTCTACTTCTTCCATTGTGACAAAACCCAGGCCTACAGAACCTGCCCCACCTCTTCCTCAGAGTAAATAGCTCTCTGATCCAGTGACTTCACTGAGGAAGTGCTCCGTGTCAAAGGCTATCATTCAATTTCATTTCTTATTTTATTGTTTGTTTTTTTGTTCAAATTTTATTGCTTTCACATCTGGATGGCACAGCTTTCATGTGGTATTAAAAGTATGTGTCCAAAAATGTGTCCCAGATGAACATCCTGTTTGTCTTTTGATTTAAATTTCTGTTTGGTAAACCTCTGTGGTTTGGATACAGTGAGTTTCAGCCCAACTCCCTACCCACTTCCTCAAAAGTAACAACTCCCCTGTCTTTTCCTCCCTTACTCACCTTTCCTCTGCTAAATTAATATTGTCTATCAAACACATTCTTAGGAATATTTAAGAACATTACCTCGTCTCTCAATGATAAAATCTATGTCTAAAGCATTACTGTTCTGGAAGCTCTTTCCACAAAATGTTTGTTTTACATGCTACGCCATTAGCAAATATGAAAATGTTCCCATCAGGCCCTGGTAGAAAAATAACCAATTTTTGAATTATGAGATACTTGCTTTAGAGAAACAAATAAGTGCTTTTTCAAAAATAGTTTAGCAACTGTATTTTTCTGTTCAAAACCAGGAAAGAAATATGGTTAAAGTATTTTTTAAGTCTTCCCTTCAAATTGGTCATAGAAATCCTATCACTGATGAACAGATTTACTTGACATATTGCATAAAATTATTTTTTTAAAATAACTATTGTTTAAGCCACATTTTTTGAAGCAAAGAAATCTGGTTGTTCTTGGCATTTCTTAATTTGCTTACTTGGGAGTATGTTCTCTCCAAATCCACACATATAATTTCCATTGCCTTTAAAAGGGGTTATGAACACACATCTGAAGGAGAATTGACCACTCAGTTTTTGATGTTCTAAAGCCAACTAAAGCATGAACCTCTTGCTTCCTTTCTGATCCCAGCCCTTTTCAATGAGAACAATGCTTATGCAAGATTTCCTAGGGGGATTTTGTGGTTTGAGGTTTTAATAATCTAGGCTAAAATTCAAATAGGAACCACAGCTGCTTGGATAAGATTCTTAGACCTTTTTATTTGAACTGCAGTGAACTTACCAGAATTTTTAAATATTCTGAGCGGTATCTGATATGTAAGAGTGACATGTGGTAGCCTTCTTTCAGATATAAGAATATCTATATACCTGCAAATATTATGAAAATAAAAAGGACATGTACTTTCCTTAACCATTTGCAAATATGTTTAAAAACAGATTTGGCTCTTTTAAAAAGTAATAAGCATTACTGTTCTAAATCAATAAAAGAAACCTATTGAGAATACTTTATATTTTCTGTCTTTTTTGTTGAAATTCTCACTTCGTTCATGCATTGTTCTTCTGACCTTGGCGTGAATATTTATGATTGTTAGTTTGAACCCTCTATCAGGTAAATCACTTATCTCCATTTCGTTAAGATCTGTTTCTGGGGATTTATCTTGTTCTTTTGTTTGGAACATATTCCTCTATTTCTTCATTTTCCTTGACTCTCCTTGCTGGTTTCTGCACATTAGATGAAACAGTCTTGACAGAGTGGCCTTGTTAGGAGATGAACCTTATTGATCAGCCTGGCCTGAACGCCTAGTTGTCTCTCAAACTTTTATGATTGTACAAGCCTCCTTCTTTGTTCTTAGTGGCTCCCAGTAGTTGAGGCTGTGCCAATACCTGTCAGTGTCCCAAGGGGGACGATCACAGTCAGCACCTAGCTGCAAGCTGATGAGAAGCTGGACCCTCAGGCACACCTGGGAAAGTATGTGGTTAAGCTCCTTCCGGGAGAAACTGAGAGACTGGCATTTTTACCTGCTTCCTCTGCGCTGGGTTCAGGTATGTAACTGCTAGAGGTCGCTGTGCCCATTAAAAACTGTTTCTTTGTTTGCTACAGTCCTGTGGGACTTGTGAATGCAAGCCCGTCTGGTTACCAGTGCCCGGTAATCCAGAGATCCATCCCTTGGGTGGCTGCTGAAAAAGCTGCGGCCCCAGATGTGTGTACAAGCTCCTTCCAGGGAGCTACCGGTGACTTGGAGTGGGTTGGAAGGAGAAAGCAAGAGTAGTGTCTTCTAGCTTCTCTGGTCTCTGGGGAGGATCCCAGCTAGCCCCTAAGGTGCTAACTTAGCAGCTTGACCCTCAGGCAGCTTTGAAAGTATGCAGATAAACTCCTTCAGGGAAAGACAGAGGTAGGCGATTTTGCTTGCTGCCTCTGCCTTGAACCCTGGGGGGGATAGCCACGGCAAGTATTCTCACTACTCAAGAATCACTTTTTTGTTTACTATAGTCTGTGGGACTTGGGGATGGGAGCCCCATTGACTTTCAGAGCTAGGTGTTTTGGGAACCCTTCCCTGCAGTGGGAGTCTTAAAAAGTTGGGGCACTAGATGTGGGATCTAAACTCTTCCATCCTCAGAGAGAAGCTGAGAGTTGAGGGTTCTGTCCCAATTGTATGGCTCTGTGTCAGGAGTGAGGTTTATGTTAAGAGTATATCTGGCCTTTCCTACCTGTTGAGATGTAGGTATTGTCTCATTCATGCAATGTGTAGGAGTTACTTAGTTTCTAGATCTATCTGAGAGAGAACTGATTGCTCATTTGTAGCTGTGCATTCAGCTCATCTGTGGGAGGAAGAGAGCTCAGGAGCCGCCTATATCACATCTTTATTCCATTTACGGTTGTGTTTCTCTCCTCTGCTTCTGGTCAGCCCAAGTGCTCTTGAGAATGTTTTAAAAATTAGATCTTTGGCACCATTGAAGTAGAATCTGTTTATTTTCTGGAATAATAAGCTATGTCTTCATTCTATTACCCATTTGGAGATACTTTTTTTTTTAATTGATTTTTGTATACTTCTAGAATAGTATTGAGTTTAAAAGGTAAGATCTAGCACTATTTACAATAGCCAGGACATGGAAGCAACCTAAGTGTCCGTCGACAGATGAATGGATAAAGAAGATGTGGCACATATATACAATGGAATATTACTCAGCCATAAAAAGGAACGAAATTGAGTTATTTGTAGTGAGGTGGATGGACCTAGAGTCTGTTGTACAGAGTGAAGTCAGAAACAGAAAAACAAATACTGTATGCTAACACATATATATGGAATCTTAAAAAAAAAAAAAAAGGTTCTCATGAACCTAGGGGCAGGACAGGAATAAAGATGCATACGTAGAGAATGGACTTGAGGCCATGGGGGTTGGGGAAGGGTAAGCTGGGATGAAGTGAGAGAGTAGCATTGACATATATACACTAGCAAACGAAAGACAGATAGCTAATGGGAAGCAGCTGCATAGCACAGCACAGGGAGATCAGCTCAGTGCTTTGTGACCACCTAGAGGGGTGGGATAGGGAGGGTGGGAGGGAGACGCAAGAGGGAAGAGATATGGGGATATATGTATACGTATAGCTGATTCACTTTGTTATACAGCAGAAACTAACACACTGTTGTAAAGCAATTATACTCCAATAAAGATGTAAAAAGAAAAAGAATAAATGTAGAAGAAATGATGAAATTAGAAAATCAATATGACAAGCATCATAGTAATAATTATTTCAAGCAAGATTCATCAATGGATACTGCAAACAGTGAGTGAAAGTTTAGGGACTAAACTGATAGTTATATAGTCTTAAATTATTTCATCACAAATTATATATTAATTGCAAAGAACAAAGTACTAACTTTACAGTGGAGAAAACTGGCAGATACCACTTTAACCAAGTGAAAAAAGTAACTATTGCAGCTATGACAATTAGCAGCAGGTGCCTCCTGATGTGACAAGCACTGCACAAAACAGCCTCATGTTGTATTTTCACAGCCACATGCGCATAACCTGAATCTATCCATGCGAAAATAGCAGACAAGCCAAAATTAAGAGATATTCTATAAAATAACTGTCCTTTCTGTTCAAAAAAATGTCAGTTATGAAATACAAAGATGGACTCAGGAACTGTTCTAGATTAAAGCAGACTAAGGAGACACGACCATAAAAGAAGTTATTAGAATAAATGATGAAATCAGAATAGGGCCTGCAGATATATTGATGGTAACTTCCTGATTTTGATGATTGTTCTGTGATTAATTCAGATCATTTTTGTTTTAAGGGAATACACACTGAATTATTTAGGAGTAAACTGGCATCTTGCATTATGTCTGCAACTTAATCTTAAATGGTTCAGAGGGAAAAAATGAGAAAGATATGGGGGCAGGGGCAAATATAGTGAAATAAAAACATTTGGAGGATTCTGGAATAAAAAATAAATCATTTCCCATTTCTCACTTTTATAATCAACACTCTGGATAGCATGTTTCACATAATAATTTTGGGTCCATTCTTGAGTAGTTGTGAATTGCTTGTTCCATGTCCTTTATCCATTTATCTCTTGAGGGTTCTAGTGACTTTCTTACTAATTTATATAATAAAGATATAAATCTTTTAAGATAAAAAAAAAGTAAGACCTGCTAAAGGGTCTGTTCATAAGGTTCCTGAATCCCAAGGTATGATAAATAACAGCCTTTAAGGATATTTAAATGAGGCCCCAATATTCACATAAAGGGTAGAAATTTCAGAGTCTATCACAGGGTTATAATGTTATTTAAATGTTTATTTAACCAATTAATGACCCTATAGTAAGGGATTTGCAAGGAGAGAATATAATGGAACAGAACATCTATAAATGATCTGACACTAAATTTAGGTAAAGGGCTTACTCCAAAGACAGGAAACTTTTTGAGCTGGAAGACTTTAGATAGCTTTGAGGCTCATTTTGGGTGCCATGAGACCCACAGTTTCTGGGCCTGCTGGCTGATGAGCATTTTTCTGGGTAAATATATCCTGGGAAGAATACCAGTCCTGAAGGCCTCTGCTCTTGGTGGGCTGATCCCCACAAGCCCTTGTGCACAATCACATTCAGGGTCTCTCATCTCATCCGGCAGATTTCAAAGTTCTCCACAGAATCCTGTGAATTTACAGAGTTGTATAATGGACTTCCAGAAGGAGAGAGGTGCTTCCCATTGGTGGCAAGTGAGCTCTGGACATGTCCTTCAACTTCTGCCAGATCTGCTTAATATTTCATCTGCTTTATATTAATATTCTGGTTAAGATTTAGTTTACACCCATCTGCTAAATTTTTTTTAAAAAAAGGAAAATTTAGTTCCATGCATTGCATAGGATATTTAAGAGCCTCAGTATATTAAACATTTCCCATGAATTCTAACGATTTGAATGTAAATGGTTAATAGATGGCTTGTGCTGTATTGGGCTAAGGCAAACTCTGTGATGCAGAGGACAAAAGCTGTTTTCCAACATTTCAGAATTGGGTATTGACACTAAACTGAGGGCAAGTATCTGCTCAAGGAAAATTCAGTTGATAACAAGTACAGGTGATAATGGCTTCTTGAAAAGAAATGAACTAAAATATTAGAATTTATTGTCCTGGCAGCTACAGATAAAATCAAAGCATATCTCCTGTGACTTTGGTCACATATAGGCCCTCTGCATGGAATTGCCTTCCCTCTGCTGGTCGGTTTACTAACGCTTACTTATGTTCAAGGCTTAGGCGGACCATTTACTGAGAATTCAGTAAAACACTGTTTTATAAAAAAATATGAAATCAGTTGTTTCATCATCTAGGTATGGCTCCTGAAGGTAAGCGGGAGTCTCTGTTCCCTCCGAAATATGCTTCTTAGAATGACAGGCATTGATAATAGCACTCTCACCATTCTCTAGTTTGTGAAACCAGAGACAAATGAGAAACAGCGTTTCCAGGAATTAGTCATCTCTGAGGGGTAATTTTGAAGACTGCAAAAACTCTTGGCAGGGACACTCCATTCAAACTCCTGCACTAAAAGACCTGACCAAGCTTTAACATGGCTTCTAGCAGCCAAAGGCCAAGCTCCTGGGAAGACTCAGCCGTCATTTGAGTTTCTGTCTGAAAACACTTAGGACTGTCAAAGAATTCACTGTTCTAGCCAGCACCTGACCACAGGCCCCTGACCTTCCTTTCTTAGAGCATATTTACTAAAAAAGGCTTACAATTTTGAATTCTTCCTCTGTCCTTTTAAGAGGTAATGTACCTCCTACAGTTCAGGAGTGTCTTGCTTAAGTTCTTAAAAGCCATTCCTTTGAAATGCAATCATCAGGAATGATAGGGCCAGTGTCTGGTGGGGAATAGAATCCTAACTTCTATAATTGCCAGCTAGCTAATACAGCTGGCCTAATCAAATTTACACTGACCAATAACTACTAATTGTTCACTTTCCTGACCTGTTTGAGCCCTTGCTCACTCCCTCTACCTACCCCCTTATTTTCCCTTTAAAATACCGAGTACTTCTGTGCAAATTGGAATGGACCTCAGTTCTTTCCCTTACTGTTAGTGGTTATTGAATAAAATCTGATTTCACTATTTTAACTTTGACAGTTTTAAACCAGGAAACAGTGAGCTGGCTCCTGAGGGAGGTATGGAGAACAGTCTATGAGGAAACTGAAGCTTAGCATGGAGAGCACTTGGTTCTCAGAAGACCGCAAGAAGTGCTGGGGAGTAGTTCAGCAAGTGGGGGAGGTGATGGGGCCATATGTGGTAAGCATCCAAAGAATGTATAACTTGATTCAAAGACTAGACACATAGAATTAGAATCTTGAACTACAAAAGACAGGAGGCCTGCTGAGTAAATAACCAAGAATAAGTCAGCACTTCACATCTACAAGAACTGATTACTTTGAGACTTGTTAAGACAGTTTAGCCATATTTTGCTCACTTGGACAAGCGCTTAAGGCCCCAGAGGGAACTGGAGACCTTAATCTCTAGGTAGCTCTGAAAGCATCAACCCTGGAAATCCTCTGTGAGGTAGGCTAGGTGAATCAAGTTATAGAATCCACCATTCAGTCAACATAAAGAATGACATAATTGCATGGAAATCTCTGAAAAACAATCATAGATAAAGCTTAACAAAATAGCAAGAAAGAATTGGATTCTTAAATATCTAAATCAGCAATATCTGTTGAGAAAAACAAAAAGAAAATGTCTCTTTCAGATATTATGTCCCATAGGTTACAGCTTGTCAATTCTCCTTTAATTTCAGGCAAAAAATAATTCATACTCTTGAAAAGTTTTTTCTAGAAGTTCATGCCCAATATTGTACTTCTTTTAGTAAGTTGTTTCAGTGTGGATTAGAAGAAATGTAATGTGAAACACTGGGTATGTGAAACATGAACAATATTTCTTTGATGGATAAATACTGCTGTTGGGATTTTACTGGATTGGTACTGAACATTGAATTACAGTTATTGCAATGGTTTGGAAAAGGAAGATGCAGTCATAAATTTTGTAGAAACAGCTAAACTCTTCTGAGAAGCAAACTTTTGTGGCTTAATTTCAGAACAATTTAACAAGACTATGTAAATACGTAGAGTAAAATAAGGACCAGATACCTGAAGTAAGTGAAAATACTACATTCATTTCTTTATATAATTATACAAAAATTCAATTATAGAATTTTATTCAGATTAAATATATAATACATTCAAATGTAATATCTATAAATCTATAAATCTATGTTTTATTATATATTTTATGTGTGCATATGTATATATATGTGTATATATATCCATATATATTTGCAAATTGTAATTGAATGTTACAATTGTAAAAAAAAGTTACAATTGAATGTTACAAATGTTAAATTGTAAATTTAAAAACAATTTTTTTTACAGAGTTGGAATTGGTTCCTTTATGGAAAAACTGAAAGTAATTGTAATTGAATGTAATTACAAAATGGACAATAATTAGTCTTACTTTGCCAAATCTATCATGCAAAAAGAGACATTGCTAACTACAAATACACATTTTGAGACCAAATGGGAAAAACAGTTATCAGCCAGGACCCTGAAATTTATAAGGATGCTCAAGATAGAGAGTAGAGATGAACAACACTGTAACTTAGGAAAGTCCAAGCTTAAGCCATTAATGATCTCAGTTGCATCTTCTTGTAGCTTTCAGTATTTCCTCTTTCTTGAAGCTCTCCTCTTCCCTGTTCACTACGTGACAGCTGACAGCGTTTGTTTGGTTCTTCTTTTCCTTTCCAATCACTGGGCTCCTTTGTTTTGCTGACTCCTTTTTTCCCCTTACTTTCCTAAGTGGGCTGTTCCCTGAGGTTCTGTTTTCAGTTTTTTCTTCCACTACAGGCTTTTCTTTGACTATTTTATTTATTCATTACATTAAATGCATTAAAGTGAATGCATTCAGACTCTGGCACTGTTGCTAGCACATAGTGTGGGTCATTGGACGATAGCAAATATTATTCTCCCTCTGATATTTTTTCTACTACTACTGTAACGACCACAGCAGCTGTTGTCAAATAGCCTACTTATCTCCTAAATATCTCAGATAGACAAAAGAAGGCAGAAATATGACATAATATCTGTGATGTATAGGTCATTCAATATAGGTATAGGTCAATCAATACTACCGTTTACTGTTATTGAGACATATTATCTTATTTACTTCTCAAAACAACCCTACGAAGTATTTCAATAATTTTTGTAAATAAGAAAATAAAGGCCCAGAATGATAAGTAATCTGTAGAAAATCTCATAGTTGTTAATTTTCAAAGTCAGGATTAGAACTCGTTCTTGTCTCAAAAATCCATGTAAAACCCATATTCTTTCCATTGTACTGTATGTTATGGACCAATTCTTATCTGCCCCCAAAATTTTATGTTAGGAAGACTTTAATGAGGATAGGGAAGGACATATTACAGCTATATATTACTTTTCTAAATCAGTGATAAACCTATTTTCCTAGATACTGAGACTCAGAGGGAAACATTTTTTAGAAAGTGTCTTTAAAAGGGATATTGAACTAGTACCATTACTAGAAAATTGGTTTTTTAAAGAGCTGATCACTTATCAGACTAAATGCTGTTTCTTTATATATGCTATTTTATCTAATGTGAGATTTTCATGCCTGTTTGAAGGTCTTAATGACTAGACTGAGGGAGTGCAATAAATAAGGTGGTTGGGTCTTAAAAATTCCTTTCCACCTTCCATCTAGTTAGCCTCTGACTCTCATTCCTTCAGCTCTTCCAATGATATTGTAAACATTTAATTTCCTGGATTAAGTCCCTTATTTTTTGAAATTGCTATGGCATTTTCTCTTTCATACAGACTTGACTGATAAAGGAAGCATCACACTTTGTTAGTAAAAGGTAAGTCAAGTTGAAGCCTAAACCCAAACTCTAACTTTTGGTGAATGTCAAGCTTAGACCTGTGCTAAATATGCCTTCATAACTTTTAATCTGTTTTCCCCAAGTCTTCTCAACCTATCCAAGAGCAAAGAAATTTCTTGAAATACAGAATTAATGTGCACTATCCTCAGAATACCAGTGGTTGAAGAAAATGAGAAAAAAAATGGAAGGATTAGAAGATCAATTATGTACAAAAGCTAGTAACTCAATCAAAAGTTTCCAATCTGTCATATTTAGAAATAAATTTCATTCATGATAAACATAAATTTTGGAAGAGAAATAATCTAAATAGTTTACAACCTGTATTCTTCTATTTTCTGGCTTATATTTTGTGACAGTCAAGAAAAGTATCAGAAAACTAACATGATGCTTTCTGTCTGTACAAAATTCTAGTCTCATTTTACTTGAAACATTTTAGATATAATTGACTATTGTATTTCAGGAGATCCATATTCGTGATA
This sequence comes from Monodon monoceros, assembly GCF_005190385.1. Lineage (NCBI taxonomy): Eukaryota > Metazoa > Chordata > Mammalia > Artiodactyla > Monodontidae > Monodon > Monodon monoceros. Next base: position 119,643,441 of record NW_021703777.1, read on the forward strand.
TAAATTGTCTATACAGGCAAACAGATTGGATGGTTGGGGTTTTATATAAACAGATTAAAAGACTAAAACTAGGAAGATGAAGAGTGAACAAAATATGATAGAAAATCATAAATTAACATGGTTCCTGAATTCAATAAATGTAGCTACTGTTATTCTTTAAAAAGTAATAAAGAGCTAATACTAAGCTCTTCCCAAAACTGAAATACCAGTATAAGAGGGTAATGTGAAAGTCAACTTAACTGTGAAAAAAGACTTAAATGTTAAAAACTTTTGTAGGTTACTAATCTCAATCAATACAATATATATATTGTCAATGCCTCTCCACATGAACTTTATGTTTTATATTTTTATACGAGTTTGTGAAGAAAAAATAATATTCCACTAAAAGTAAATGTATATGTGATTTTTAAAAGAATAGATACTTATATGTTCCACGTATTGAATCGATTTTCAAACTTCAAATTTTTTACGTGTTTTTGGAGTAGAACACATCCTGAGTATTGCCCTTCTAGACCAGTTTCTTACTGCAGTTCTGCTAATGGCATTCGCACGTGTAAACAGCTCACCTTCTTAGAAGCAGCCTGCTTTAAGATTGAAAAAATGACCAAGAGTGGTCAAAATATAACTGTGAATGATCCAGTTATTACCTAATTAAATTTCAGTGTTTCAAAGTCAAGTGCTAGAAAATGGCAGAGGAACTAAGGTGTGCAGCTGAGATGTCAAAGTTTGCTCAATTTCAAACTTTCCATTAAGTGGAAAATAAAGACTCCATACATTTATTGCTTTGAAAAAAGATCAAAAATGACATTTAATGACATTCTTGAGGAAGATGTGCAACTGCATGGAATTCCTTGGAAAATAAACTTCAATTTTTTTTTTTTGCACATAACTTTCTTTTTGCAACTCAACATGAATTCAAACTTTTAAAATCCAGATGGGCAGCACTTGACAAATATGGGTAACCTCAGCCAATGAAACAAAATGTATTTGTTTCCACCCTATTTAATGTGTTACTTCCTCCAAGTAACAATAGAAATCTAACAGTTTTTTAAATAAATAAATAAATCAAAAAAATTAAATGGGGGATAAATTCCCTTTAAAAGTTATAATTATTTTCATTAATATTATATCTAGCATCAGTGATATTTAACAGGAATTCTGAAAATAGATAGATTTAATGTCTAACTGAAATTATTGTCAAGTTTTAATTAGCTATTCTGATTCCAGAAAGAGCATGAATAATTATATCTCACAGAAAATTCTTAAGCTTTATTTAACTTTATTTTAATCACTCTGTCTCCAAGATTTAAGAAGAGCTTCTAAATGTAAAGCTGATGTGGAAGCAGTGAATTCAGATGGGGTTCAGCAGGATTACAGAGGGTACGTAATGTATTCAGAGAATCTATTAGCTAAAGAATACATTTTAAAAATACAAGTAAAAAGAAGATATGTGTTTTATAACCAAATCCATTTGACATCGTGGTATTGCTTTACTGTTGTAAAAGAGTTCCTTCTCTCCACATCTTTTTTTTTTTTGTACATAAATGGTATTTTATTGTAGACAATAGTCTTATTTACAAATTTTTATACATTTAAGGTAAACACTGTCACCACAAACATTAAAATTTCAACATGCAAAATTCAAATTTACAACAAGAAAATAAGCACAGAAACTTATTTTTGGATGATATGGTTATTGCAGCACTACCTTTATAATTTATTACCCAGAGTCCAAAAATGTAGGCAAGCCCTAAACTTGTAGCAAAAACATTTTGGCACATTGGTATCTATAATCTACTTTGTGCAGAAATTTTCCATGAGACTCACAGAGTACTCTTTGGAAGAAAGAGGCAAGGACTGGTCATTTGGTTGCCCTTTGGAAATGTGAGCTTTCTGGGAGCTCGGAAACAGCCACAACATAGAGTATAATGAGATACAGCTCTGGCTGGGAAAAATGTGTCTTCCATCAGAAAAGGACCTCCAATTCCTGGGGGATATCCAACTTCCATCTTCTACAATATGTCATTTCCAGCAATCACACATTTAATTTCCAAGAGTTCTTTGTTGATCTCTGAGATTTTTCTATTCATCTCATCTCTTGGTATGTCACAGATTAAACCTCTTTTCTTATATAGCTGATGATGTTAATTGTAGATTTTTTAAAGTATTTTTTCTACTTCTGCAATTTTTTTCATGTTCTCTTCTATTTGTTTATTTTGGTCTCTATTTTTGTTGCAGACTTTTCTCAAATGATACCTTGTTCTTCATTGATATTAAACAGGGAGCTCTAGAAAGAGATTGGACATTGTGTGTCTGGGTGGGCTTGTGAATGGGAATCTTTTTTACAGGATGACCAGACAAGTAAACTGACTTTTTGGGGGGAGATTCCATATGTCAATGTCTAGACATCATTTTTCTGGAATCCTGATGTCTCTCCATAGAAGAATCATCTCTTCTTCTGCCTGGAGTTATTTTCCTCAGCAGTTCACATTGTGAGAGAAGGGTTGAGGGAGGTGGATGGAGGTCCCAGTGTCAATTTTAAAGACTTTATCATGATTTCCCATTTATCATTGTGGCACTTTACCAGTATTCTCTGTGCCTTCTGTCCCTAAGTTTGGAAAGTCCTGGTTCAATTTCTACAAACAACAGACTGATGATCTCCTGAGGTCATGGCTAGGGGAGAGGTGAAGGGTGTGTGTGTGCCTTGGGGTGGGGGAGTGCTGCGAGAGAATGGTCACCTAGCTCTACACATTGGGGAATGTGATGGATGTGCCTGTGTGTTTGTGTGTGTGCGGGGGAAGTAGTGGTGGCAATTATTCCATACACAAATTTTTGAAGCAGTTCCCCCATTTTCAAGTCTGCACCTTATCTTGTGTTCTTTGGAATTTATTACCTACAAGCACAGAGTTCTTTAGGAGAAAATCATCTCCTTTCTTTTTGATACTCCTCTCTGCAGGCACTCAGTTTGTAACTTCTCTGATAAGATAATTATCCTTCTATGAGCTTTCCATCTTTCAAAAAATAGTTAATTGAAATTGCTAGTCTATGTTTGGCCCCTCTTCTACTTTCTTCTGCCTGCCTGTCTCTCTTCCTTGCTTTCTCATTTCCTCTCTCTCATTTTTTCCTGCCCCCTTCCCCCTCTTCTTTTCCCCTCCTTTTCCATCTCCTTCTCTTTCTCTCTGCTAACTTCATAAGTTTTGAGAAGAAAAAAGTGATAAATACACATGGCTGCCTTGATGTTTAACCAGACGCCCAGACTGAGGATCCCAATATACTCCCTGCTCTATGTAGAACTGGCTCAGACTAAGCAGCTCTGAGGCTGTAGGTTAAAGGTCTGAATGATTACAGCTGAGCAGCATGAGTGCAGTAGGGGCTGACATTTCCACTCAATTGCTTGATTAAATACTGCACTTTTATTAAAAAAAAGAATCATAATTTTTTTTTTCTGTTTGAGTCATATCATTGATGTAACTGTGGGTTTTCCATTTCTTTGGCAGTACATTTTCTGGTCTCTATGATTTAGTTGATTTCAGCTTCTATTTTAAATCTATTGGTATTTATCATGTCAAAGAAACATAGAGGTAGACACAGCTTTCCTGCAAATCCCTTCCAGACTTTTCTCTGGTTTACATTGTTGACTTACCATTCTGCTATGTCCTATTTATTGCTTCAAGTACAAATACCTCTATACTCCTTCTGTATGTTTTTCAAGGCTTTCCATTATGTAACCCCAACCAATCAACACCATTTTCTGTCATTCTTAAGACCTCCTTATCTGGTCAGGTGAATTTTCTATATGTCCACCAAAACAAAAAGTTCTCCTATCCCACACCCGTGGTATCCTGACCCTTCTTCTCCAGAACTCCTGTTCCCAGATACAATTGGTGCGCCTGCCTGGCACCACATTTATGACTACCTTTGTCTTCCCTGCGATGTTCACTTCACTACTGTCCATCTTCTAAAACCTTATCTCATCCTCAAACTTCAATTCAATTTCCTACTTTCTTGCACAACTTAAGTACTTCCTGGTTTTTGTCTTGTTTAGTTAATTGTGTTTTTCCAAAGTCAGTCTTATCTCCCTGAAATGGATTTTAAACTCTGAGAACAGGGGCCATTTTTAATTTCTTTCCAAGCCTCACAACACAGATCCTCTTTCTGAGTACTCATCAATTGATGACTAGTATTGTCTCTGTCACTTTTCAGTTAGTGGTTTCATAAGTCAGTTTTATTTCCTGATGATATATTATGCAAACTAGATTCTGAGACTTGGGAAGTTTAAGAGTTTTCTTTAGTTGGATCAGCTAGGTGAGGGAGGAAAGTTTTGCTCTCTGTTTATGACATATTATAGTGCTACGTTCTGGAGTATAACTAAAAACCAGGTGGATTTACTATTGCTTATTTCAATTTTTAAGTTTGTTTGTAAGAGGATAAATTAGGTACGGATATCATCCACCCATTTTTGAATCCTCATTTCCCTAAATTTTCTCAATTTCTCTTTACATTTCTCTCCCAAGTGTTCTAGAGTTTTAAAAATTACTTTTTGATATCTTTGTGGAGATTTTATTTTTTAATTTGTTTTGTTTTGTGTTGTTTTGTATTTCCATCTGGTATATTTAATTAAAAAAAGTAAAGTAATTTTCTTAAAGTTTGTTCTTAGTTTATCCCATGTTTAGTTAGACTAAGTGCCAAGCTATGTTTGGCAAACTTGAGAAGGTAACTGCTAATTAAGCAGAGTTTATTTAATGATAAAAAGAAAGCAAGAGCAATCCTTTAAACTAGGCATGAGAAACTGATTCCAGAATGTTGAGTACTGCCAAAGTGTTGCAGAATCCTCAGTTAATGATTTAATTAGTAGCAAACTGTCATCAGCCTAAGTAAATGTCTTAACACCTGCTCCTTTTAGTCAGTCCCTAGTGACTTAGACCTATAACTTCTGAGTCATTAATGTTTTGCTGTTATTAGAGTATGTTAACATAAGACTTCATTTGGTTGGTTTTAGAGTATCTATAAAAGTAAGCTCTTTTCCCCTCTTTTCTTCTCATTAACTAACCATCACATTTTTTTTTTTTTTTTTTTTTTTTTTTGGTTGGCGGGCCTCCCCCTTTTTTGGCCTCTCCCTTTGCCGGAGCACAGGCTCCGGATGCGCTGGCTCAGTGGCCATGGCTCATGGGCCCAGCCACTCTGCAGCCTGTGGGATCTTCCCGGACCGGGGCACAAACCTGTGTCCCCTGCATTGGCAGGCGGACTCTCAACCACTGCGCCACCAGGGAAGCTCTAACCATCACATTTTTATATGAGTTTCCTTGCCATTGGTGGGAAACTCTAGTGCTTCACTTATAAATATTACTGTAATGGGTTAGTGTTTTGGCCACCCAACACCATAATTTGATTTGCAGATCAACCTCCCCTTGTTGAAAGTCACCTTGGTGGAACGTGAAATCCGTGTGCCTATCCTCCTCTTCAAAAGGAGCCTTCAGTTCACTGGACATTCTTTACGCATTTCCTCACACTGGCAAGGCCAGGGACTCTGAAGCTGAAGCAGTGTAAAGCAATGCTGAAAGAATGAGGTGGACTTTATCCATTCCCCAGGAAGACTGTCAAGCAAGACTTGCTACCAAGACTGGTTCTGGACAGTTGAGAAGCTGTTCATCTGCAGCTTTCCCTCTAATCTTCTGAGCCCCCTCATGGCCTTCAAAGGGAGTCACTCTTTGTAAAGTCAACCTGGAGTCAGTTTGTGTTCTTGTTTACAAACAAAACAATCGATGTGATATACTCACCATTACTGTTACTTTCTCTTTCTGTGTATGGCAATATATAGCTACAGAACAAAAATACATGACACTTTTTATTATTAATTAGAATTTTTTATTTTTATTATTTAACATGTGTTAAGCAGAAAAAGAAAAAAACCTACCCCAAACCTCTCTAATGTTATGCCAGGTGTACTGGTATCTGGAAAACCTGACTCAGATGACTATGAGAACTTCAGAATGCTGGAATATTCAGGAGCAAGAAAAAGATGAGTGACCATGAAAACAGAGTCTGTCACATTTGGAGGATGAGATAGTTATGAAATAGTGAGAAAGAGAAGGAATATAAAGGTATTTTATTTTTTAATTAAGTGCCTACTGCCTTGACAAGAATATAGTCAGATTATTGATTAAAAATTTGAAGTAGTGAGTAGAAATGTAAATTAAAATACCATTTAATTAATGTAATTCAAAAAAAGACAAAAAAAGAAAAAAACTAAAATTTTCTCCATATATTTAGAAAAAATGGTATATACTTGACAGAGTTATAAAATGTCTTTGATGACTAAAACAAATTATAGTCTGAGACAAGTCATATAATGTAAAGGGACCTTTGAGATCATTAAATAGAGTGTCCTTAAGTCACTGATCATGTTTGATAGTACTTTAAGTCTAACAGAGTTGACTGCTAGCTCAAAAACAACAACAACAACAACAACAAAAACCAGTGTCACATACTATCCCGATGGTTTGGGTTATCTGTTTCCACTACGCCTAACTGTAAATCTTGACCACTCTCTACCTCCTCAGTGACCCAATGATGACATATCATCACTTTGGACCCAAATAATGTCTACTTCCACAACTTTGTAACCTTTTCTCTTCTTTCACAGAACACTAAAGATTTTGAGGAAAACAGATCCTCTTCTGGTATCCTCATCTATTTGATCTTTTTTCACAGATGAAATTAAGGACTTAAAGGAAATTACATTAGCATCTTATTCTGCTTAAAAATTTAATCTATAAAAAATGCCTTAGAAAACACATTATTTGTATACACCATAATTTCACTGCAATTCTACCATATGAGACATCTGAGTTTTAATATAGATTTCAATACATTTTCTTAGAGACAACTATAGTGGCTGAAGGTAAGTTCAGCTGAACTTACAATTAAATTTTCTATTCATTGACTTCCTCCCACTCCTACCTTCTGTGTCTAGGCAGAACATAATACATAATACAAGACTGATTAAATTTCCATTCCTTTTTCAACTGAACTTGAGTTTTTAGTTTCAAATTTTAGTTTGAGTTTGTTTTAATAAGCATTTTGGAAAGGAGTTTCTCTCAGAAAAGTATGTGACCCATGTCTCATAAAATTGTTTCTATACTTGGTACTTCATTGTTTTCCCTGTTTTAGATCCAAACCCAGTGAAAGATTTGCTGATACATTTCACTTAGTTCTCAATGAAAAGAGGATATTATGAATTTCTTTGGATTTTATTTCTTGGAGATATATTTTCCATGTGCAGTCTGCCATTAGGAAAAATAAAACACCATCTAAAAGTATTATGATTAAAAAGAAAAGGATGACAGACTTATTCTTAACATAAAACAAATCAGTCCAGCTACTGCAAAAACTCTTTGTTTCAATCAATACTACTCATAGTACTATTGCATAAATGTCACTTTTTAAAAAAACCTAACACACAAGAGATATAAAAGGAACATCAGCTAAGGTGAAATAAAAAGTGAGAAATTCAGCTCACTACATGTTAGATTTTCATACTGATCTTTGTGGTTATGATAATCGTAGATTTACACGTAGGCATTCCACTGAGAAAAGTGTATGTGTAATGTTAAATATCCTGATATTTCAACAAGAAATTATGCATCATAGAGCTCTTTCCTTGCCAAAGATGTTACAAACACATATAGCCACACACACAAAAAGCACTAATTTAGAACATCTATATACAGGGTGGTTGGGTATAACTTGGATGAGTTGGAAGAGAGCAGTTAACACAGAATGGAAGTTCTCAAACCCAAATGAATGTCTTTAGAAGGTAAAGGAAAAGAAAAGGTTAGAGGAAAGAAAAATCAAAAGAGTGAAATGAACATCAGAGAATGGAACTATCAGCTGGTGGAATAATCTTTCCTAGCAGTCAACTTTTCATTTTTTTCCTCCTAGTCTTTTATTTGCTTGCTGATTAGCCAGAGATAAAGTTGTAGGCCTTTTTTTTTTTTAACTCAATAAAGGAACAAATCCAGAACATTTCATTAATTTGTTTTATTTCAAAGTTCTGTATGAACTGGATTCTAGAGGCTTCTAATGTATAATAATATAATATAACATAATATGATATGATTTGATATATTATTATATAGGTATATTAGTTGTTGCTTTCAAATGCACTGGTTCTTTGGTGATTCTTAATTGTATATAAGTAGTTGTCCCTTTCAATCTCATTGAAAGGATGCTTTATATTTTCAGTCAAGATAGGCCTTTTTCTTGGAATATTTATGTGAAAACGAAACACTCTGAATAGCTCAAATGTAGTGCAAAGATTCAGACCAAGAAAAAAATTTGAATTTTATTACCAGGCAAAGAATTGACCTGCAGAAATAGGGAAGTGGGACACAGAGATATTCTGCCTCTAAGGCCGGTACTTTTTTTAAAAAAATTATTCATTGCTTTTAAAAAATGAATAGAAAAAAGTAGCTGAATAACTTCTGGTTGGCTGAATGCCGGTATTATTTTTATTGGCAAGAGCCTCTGAGTGGCTGAAAGGTGGCCATTAACACTCTGACAGAAAGTGCTGACAGGGTGATTATAAGATTAACACCCTATGTTATATTAAGAGTGTCAAAACCTCACTGTTACCTGTCAGTGGAAAATAACAGCATGAGCGGAAACATTACAGAAACAGAACTATTTCTAATGTTGAAACACCATGCTTTGGTGTGTCTAAACTTTTTTAAATGCTCATGTTAGCTACTGAATTTAGCTGATGGTTGAAGGCATTCTTCTTTTACTCAATAAGGCGATTTTAGGAGTGAAATACTTATAAGAACTATATATTATAGTAGTTCTCCTTTGGAATGAAAGTCTCATGTATGATTCAATCAGAACAAACTAATTATGAATATCATTTCTTTTATAAAACCAAATTGATTTTTTAAAAACAATTCTTTACCTCATTTATGAAGAAAATGTAACAAGCAAGTTATTTTCCAAATTGCCCCTATAATGCTTTGTAGCCCAAAGTTGAAAAAATCCCTAATATTCTGGCCCCAAAATCACATAATCAGGAAGTTTCCCTTCAAGAGGATGTTTGTTTGTTCATTCTTAGTCAGAGGGACTCAAAGTATTCCTCTTCTTCCTCACACACAAAACTCTATTAAATGTATGTAAATATAAAATATCAGCATCATTAAACCATAAAAACCTCTAGCATTTCTTGTCTAGAAACGACTGTTCAGTGTGTTGAGCTGATTACTCTTTTGAAAGAGTTCTGCTTGGGAAAAAGGTAAAAGTCAAGAATCGCAGGACAAGGGACATTTTGGGGAGATGCTTAACCTGGAGGTGCTGAGTCAGAGAAGCGAGGGTTTGAGGAAAGAAGATGATCTATCCCAGATCCCTAGGGAGCCTAACCAAGTCAGTCCCATTTGGGGTTCTAATAGATCTAGACACTGTCCAGAAGTCCTGGGCTCACCCTCAGTTTCCACCGTACCCTGCCCCAGAAGACCTATCCATAGAATGAAGATTGGTTCAGGACAGAGCCGAGGACTCCTGAAGTCTCAGGGCTGAAAGAGCAATCCTCAGAGAGCAGGGGAAGGTAGATGGGAGGACAGGGACTCAGGCATGGTTATGGGCCTAGCTTGACTTACAACCTTAAAATACTTGATATATGTAAAGTTTTGCCCTGTGCTTGTGCCCCATAAAGTTAGGGTTGGGCCTGACAGGAGACTATTCATGCCTAAATAGTTCTTTTTCTCATCCATGTAAATAATTCTCAAATAGCCTTATATTATAAATTTGATCATTAAGTCATATATTTTATAGGTAGAATATTTATTCATGATTCTTTTCACAAAGGCTAGTAACTTCTATTTCAATCATTGCTTTGCTAAAATAATTAATAGGCCCAAGAAAGCTCCTGAATTTGTGTTACTGGCTTGGTGATCAGAGAAGGTCTGAGCCATTTTGTATAGCCATCGTAGAACTCCACTAAAGGTAATGGACTTATTCCCATGATTTACGCTAAAATCCATCACAGAATCATTCAACCTGGACAGATGTTTCCCAAAGAAACAATAAAGAAGAGTAGTTATAAAGACAATAGTGGAAGAAGCCCTAGATACTCAGAATCAGGACACTGAAATCTAGGGCAGCAGCTTTGCCTTTAACTATAGCTCTGAAAAAATTTACTGTCTGAGCTTCAGTTTTCTCAGTTGTAAATTGAGGAAGCTGGAATATACTGGTGAAGTCCTTATGGCCCCAAGCAACCTCTCAGGACCTGTATAGGAACAGGGTGAGTAGTACTCAGGGACTCTTACACAGGTTCAATGTAACAACTTCCTTTAAATTATTTTTTTGTATAAGATGTGTCTTTAACAAATAATTTTGCTGTGAAAACAGTAACAGTTTCAAACCACAGACTAGATAATAAAAAAAGTCCATTCCAGCTAAAAAAACCTCTATGGCTTTAATTATGTGGAAAAACAAAGAAAGGCTTTGGGTAATCAGACCTAGCTAAAACTCTTCTTCTTTGACATTAAGATAAAAAGAATGAAAAAAATCTAACAAATTGCTTTGAGATACTTATTTTCCCACATGACAGAATCCCAACTTGACTGACACTTATTTTTCAATTGCAGAAGGGCTGATTTTTCTCAATGCATATTCTCTGTTGAATTTGTCAGCATTCCCACTTGAATAGACAAGTTTGGTAAGGATGAACAGATGACAGGTTTTGGTCATTGAGGAACTGAAAGACAAAGATGAAAAAAATAAGGATGGGAAATTGCTGAGGGATTTTTAAAGAGAAGAGCAACCTGAACTGAATGACAAGGAATGAAGATAACATGAGTAGGAGAGTATTTGACTGATTGGAGCGTAGAAATGCAGGAAGCAGGGATTGTTAGGAGGAAAGGTAAGGGTAGTCCAGCTGTGAGATGACCAGGGCCCAGATTTGGCACATGGGACCAGGCAAGAGGGAGGACCTGCATATAACTTGCCAAAGAAGACAAGTCAAGTAAGTGTCAGAATGGGAAAGGAGCCAGTATCCCTAGGCGTCCCATCTACAGTCTCCATTCACTTGAACACAATTTCTCTTTTGGGAAAGTAACCTTTGTCCTTTATCCTAAGTACTTTCTAATCACCCACATCCTACTATAAGGTTACATTTTAATGGAAGTCAACTTGGAGACTTCTCCAGTGACATGAAACTGTTTTCTTTCACTCTGTGGTTTAACAGTTTCTCCACAGTAACAGGGCAGTCTTTTTATTACCAGAAACATGGACCTTATTTGTGGTCTTTAGCCATGGCAAAACTCCCACTAAAGCCAATGGGAGTTGTGGCTAAGTAAACCTTAGTAAATAATATTCATTTTTATAAGGTTTGGAAGATGAAGCAATCAGAATTGTTATTTGCTTATTATGTGTTGCCTTTAGTTCCCATGAAAGCATGACCACAAATAGGATGTAGGATTAAGGCTTCCTTTAGGTACACAATACAAATCTTGAAATCTTGAACAGAAGCCATACATTCTTCAGGAAGGAAATATATGTAATTTTAACTAGCTCTTGATTATTGATTTATATATTCTCTTTTCTTTGTCCAGCTCGGTTTAACACTCGCAAGTATTTTTACAGTATATTGTTTCTAGCATTTTTTCATTCTTTTACTACTCCTAACAAATTCTCTGAGTCCTATTCCACCAGGAAAAATAAGAAGTGAGGGGAATGTAGTTTCAGGAAAAAAAGCAATATCATTTTGGGAATGCTTCAGAAAAAATATGATACAGTTCTTAAATAATTTTATGAGAGTTTACACCAGATAATTAATAGCACTGTTTGTATTGCAAATTTTCTTTTTTTAGGTCTGTGATCTGATGTGAAACAGAATCACAAAATAGGCACCAGCCAATTGGACCTCATCATATCAGTATCTGATCACTCTATAATAGTCACCACGGCAGCGTCCTGTCATACTAAACATCTGTACACTACCCCCACTCTTCATCCTCCTAATTTTGATCTTATGTGGTCAACACTGGAGGAAGATCACTCTTGTAATCCACTCATTGAGCACAACTAAAAGTACTACTTTAAATATTTTTTCTATTTTGGATTATCCTAGAAAATATAAGTTCCACTCGCCTGACGGAATCATTCACTCCCTGATGAAGTTACTTTGGCACACTTAAAACATGGAGCGCCAGTGACCACTCCTTTCTCCTGGAAATGCTATCTTTCCTTTTCCACGACCCAGATCTTTGCTGATTAATTCCCTACATGTCTGACAACTCTCTTCCGGTGTTTTTGATGATTTCCTCTTTCCCAACCTTCCACAAAAAAACTCGATTCCCTCTTTAAATTTATTTTTTCTCGGTGAACTTAGACTGATTCACATCTTCAAGCATCACTTCAACTACAGGTTCCTGGGCTGACCACCTGTTTTGCAAATTAAGTTTTACTGGAGTAAAGCCAGGCTCATTCATTGTTATGCTGCTTTCTCACTGCAATGGCAGAGCTGAGTAGTTATGACAGAGAACACGTGGCGTGCCACACCTAAAACATTTACTATAGGGTTCTTTAACAAAAAGTTTGCCGACACTGACCTAGAACATGATTGACTCTCCATAAAGTTGCAGCAGAAGGTTGAAAATTCAACATGTCCAAAACCAAATTTATTAATGCTATTTTGTTTCGTTGAATATGTGAAAAGTGTATTATGTACCTTTACTTTTTTATTATTATTATTATTTTTTTGCGGTACACGGGCCTCTCACTGTTGTGGCCTCTCCCTTTGCCGGAGCACAGGCTCCAGACGCGCAGGCCCAGCGGCCATGGCTCACGGGCCCAGCCGCTCTGCAGCATGTGGGATCTTCCCGGACCGGGGCACGAACCCGTGTCCCCTGCATCGGCAGGCGGACTCTCAACCACTGAGCCACCAGGGAAGCCCTCTACCTTTACTTTTATAGTTCCATATCTAATTGTTCACAACAGTGATAATCTGTTTCGAGGCTGAACTCATCACCTGTTCTACTTATTGATCTTACCCATCTCTTACCTGAATATTTTCGTATCTAATTTCATCTTCAGCATCTACTCCTCTAAATATATTGCATACTCTGTCGCCAGTAATCTTAAATGCCCATCTGTTCATGTGTTTATTGTTTAAATTTCATTGGTACCTCTCATTACCTCATGACAAAGTCCAAATCCTTGGCATGTCATTCAAGTCCATTTACTGTACATTCCCATCTTACTGCTACAAGTACTCTCCATGTTTTCAAGACACTATTTCCCAAGCATTTGACATCCTTTCTATCTCACGCATGTCTCTGTTTATTATTGTCTCTCTGCTTGAAATGCTTTTCTGACTTTTCTTCTCTAATCCTACTCAATTTTTTTTTCCAGGTTCAACTCAAATACCAAATTCTCAGTAAAGCACCCATTGTCAGCAGGTAAAGTTAAATGTTATGTCATTCTGCTCGTATCTGGCTTAGGATGCATTCAACCTTCCTCTAGTCTTTGGCAAACTCTCAAAACAAACACGGTGATTTTTTTTTTTTGTTTTTCCTGTGGTCTTGGAGTCCCTTTCAGGTGGTTACTCTGAATCAACTAAAGGTGTTCTAAGAGGTAACATCTGCGTCATAGCATGTGATAAACTTTGGATTCTTTATGAGTAGGGATAGTTAAACTTCTTCATGTATTTATTCCAAGAACCCAGAACAGGAATAGGTCTTAAAACTCATCTAACCTGCTAAATTGATCTAAACTGATTTAAAGTGAGATGGAAATGCTAATGCAGTACTCCAAGTTAGGAGGAATCACTATAATTTCAGGTATGATTTAAGATTACTTAGAGACAAATACCAAATCTTCTGATTTGAGTGGTGAAGGTATATCTGTCTGTTGACAAGATGAACTCTACATCAGCATGGTAATAAAATGATAACAGTGAAAATAATTACTATTCATGGATTTTCTAGTTATCAAGACATTTATATTTTGTCTCATTTAATTCTAAAACACACAATTATAATTGTGATTATCACAATTATCATCACCATCATCACCATCATCATTCTCCTCTCATCATCTCATTTTATAGATAAAGAAACCAAATGTAGAAACTTTAATTGATTTCCTCTAGGTTAAACAAGAATTAAGTGGCAGACATGGGATAAAAAGTTAGTTCTGCCTAACTCTAAAGCCTGGGTTCTTAACAAATGAAACATATTGGTCCTTTACTTAGATCTATATTGTTTCCATGAGGGAATAAATGAATGAATTATTCTTCTTTTAAGCAGTACACAGAGAATGATTACAACACGGAATACTTCCAGAAGTACTTTAGAGTTGGGTAGGTTTACAATGTCTTCTACTCATTGTTGCACAGGCATTTCAGCTGAATCTGTTTCAGTCTTTAGACACAGGATGATGTGCTAACTGGTTATCAGTTTCCTAAATGATTATCTTCCATGGATTTTATTAGAAACATCCACTGAAGCTTGAGAATTAGGACAATGGTGATATTTCAAAATGATTTTTTTTTTGCCTTCATCTTTCAACTTGCTTAGTGTAAAAACCATTTTCTTCATGCAGTTGCTTATACTCACTGTCTTAAATCCCTGTTTGAGGCTACACCATCTAGCTGTAAGACTCTACTTTTCTAACCCCTGTTGTTTATGTCCTATATGTCCTATACTTATGCATATGTTATGTATAATATATTATTATTTTATTAACATTTTATTGGAGTATAATTGCTTTACATTGTTGTGTTAGTTTCTGCTGTATAATATATTATTATACATTATGTCTTATACTTATCATTGAAGACTTTACTACTTTCCTTTCAACTCAAACCTTTGCCATCATCCTAGGAAATTCCAATATTCAAATAAGTAACATATCCAACTCCTGATTCATTTACTTCTCAGCCATGAGCTCCCAAAACCACAGTCAAGAAATTGTCATCACCTGAAATTGTTTTTCTCACAAAATCCATAAATCAGATTCCCACTGTCAGAAGACAAGTCTCCATGGTTGTCTCACATTTCTGCACATCTTGAAAGTGAGGTACTGATTGCCCTTTGTTCTGAACTATCTTTAAAAGAATGGGTATATAGAAAATGCTCCAAAGAGAGAAAGAGTCTCCCTCCAGAACAAGGAGCGTGTTTGCTTACCATCTTGAAAGATAGTGTCTCCCTCCAGAGCAAAGGACAGTTGTGTGTACCATCCAGTGTAATAAATACAGTATCTTCTTCCAGAACAAAGGGCAGGCATGCTCACTGACCATTATAAAACTTTCGGATTCCTTAAATTCAACTTTCCTCTCCTGTAATCAACCCACTGCATTTATAGGTATCATCTGGCCCTTTGTGTTGCCTTGTGGAAATTGGGGCCTGGAGAACCGGTACAAAATTGAATATACGTATTCTGGCTAATTTTATTCCTGTGAGTAATCGATCATTATTTATCTCCAAACCAAGAGTCTGTGTCTTCCATGTACATTCAGAAAAGCATGGCACACAGGGTTAGATCTCGAACATTTCACAGTTTTTGACATCCACTCTCTGCATACAATATCTTGGCTATACTTCCATTTTGCTGCTAATCTTGCCTGCCTGCCATCTTATTCTCTTTTTGGGGCACTCTACTTGCCTCAAGTGCAGAAGCCCTCTCTTGTTTTTATTAATCTCTAGTCAATACCTTGAACCATATTGCCACTATATTCTTTCATTAACTGCACCTGAAAAACACCTAGTTTTTAGGATTCCAAGTATCTGCTTTCTCTCTTCCTAATTGCAGCCTGCTGAGCACCTTGGGGATGGAGGGGGAGGAATAAAACAGTCAGAAGATTGGTATCAATACAACTTAATGAACAATGTCAAGTAGTTCCTCACTGTCTTTCTAGTTATGTCTCTCTTAATTTGGGGGAGTACCTTTTAAACTCATTCCATCGCCTTCAACTTCAGCATTATGCCTCAGCTTTCTTAGTTCTTATCAAATTATCTTTCTTCCTACTTCATAAGGAAGACAGTAGCAATAAAATGGGATCCACCTAAACTTTCCATCACCAAATGTATAAATCCATGCTCTTTTGACACAAAATATCATTTATGAATATTTCTCCTTCATAAGAACACAAGAGCCCCATATTTGATTTAAAATACATTGAAATTAATAAATAAATCCTAAACATATCTAGCTTAATGGTTTTATTTCTATGTATTAAATTTTGTCTCCTTAAGCAAGATAAACCTGTTGATCTGATAATGACTATTTTCCCTGCTTCCTTAAGTTGGAAATGAGTCACTGAGAAGTGAGCTTCCACTTCTATTACAACACTTGGGAGAGATGGAGCTAGTGGAAAGCTTAACTTACTGTAAAATGCAGGAGCTGGCAGGATAAAGGAGGATAAAACTTTTACAAAAGAACCATAGTCGGATGAGACTGCTGTAGTTGGCGCTTTCTTCTTGTTGGAACAATGCCCTCCAATCCAACCCGACCCTCATGAATTTCTCTGAACAGAAGCTTGGCAAACAAAAACAAAAACAGTTAGATAAAGTCAAGACAACCAGGGAAAGAATCCTGGCCTGCTAACACACCCTGCACTGGAACCAGGGTGGAAAATAGGAGGCATGTGTAGTGATGCTGCATTTTTTTTGACTCAAAAAATAGGTTAGTTCCCCCTTTGTTAAAAAAATATATACTTGACGCTAAGAATGCGCTTGATTATATCTAGTCACCTAAGTAGACTAGAGAGGGTTAAGGAAAGCTGTTTTTAATCCCTCTAGAAGCAATGCTGCCAAAACTCCATCTAAGGCCAGTCTTGCCATGTGTGCTTTGGACCACATCCTGCTGTGCCATTAAGCAATTTTGCGTGTGGTGTTATCCTTTCTGAATCTCCACACTCCCTTCTGGAAACTTAGCATCTCAATTTAAATACACTCAGGACTATTGTACACTTTAGATCCAGTGGCCTCCTTTCAGTCTGTCTTTCTTGATCTCATTACACTTTTAAGACAGTGGATCACTCATCTTTCTTAAATAAAATTTTCTTGGCTTTTATAAGCTGCGTTTTCATATTTTTTTCTTCTACCTTTCTTTCTCCTTATTCCTTGTCTTTTTCTCTGGTACCTCCTTGAATAACAGCTAAACATTGGAGTACCTCAGAACTCACTTCTACGTACTCTTCTTTTTCTGTAATAAACTGCCTCTGATCAGGTGATTTCATCTACTTTGAGACTCCAGAATGGAGCCAACAGCTCCAAAATCTTAATTTCTAGCATAGGACTTCTCTTCTAATTTTCAGGATGTCATATCCCAGAGCCTACTGATTTTATCTGTATCACAAGTAAAAATATACAAATAGATCTCACAATTCCCCACCTTAGTCTCTGCAACTCAAACCCTTGCACATTTTTAGGTTTGCATCTAAAATTTTTCATCATAAATTAAATATCTGAAAAGGATGTAATTTTTAGAGTACTATAAAGAGTGACACGTAAAAACATTACTGTGAATTTCTGCTTGCAGCCATAAGGGAGTTAACAGGTATCAGTTTACCTTTGAGCAAATAACTATAAATCTGGACAAATTATATGAAGCAACTGTTTTTAAGAACTGGACTCCAGATAGCTCAGGGCTGTGATCCTTGAAAGAAAGGAAACATATGAAGTGCCCCCAAGTTCACCTTAGCTTTCTGCCTGGGGCACTTTCCAAGCCCCAGATGAGGTAATTGGAGCACAAAGAGTGGTGGTCCCTCTGGGCAAAGAAAAGAGTGAATGGCGTTTGGGTTTACTGAAGTGATTGGAGTTATCATTAGACTTATTATTATAAATATTATGACATAAAATCAAACAAAAAATATTATAGTATTTGATATATCATAGTAAACATAAATGATTATTAAAATGCATTTCTAAATGAGATGAAATATTTTTTCTTTCAATTATTTATTTACCTATTGATGAATATTACCTATTGGTAGAATCATTCCAATTCCTAGATTTAAATTTTATAAGCAATAAGTGATTTTAAAAACCTAATTTAAACAAATAAGTGTATTGAACTGGAAGTCTTTTAAAAAAGATTTCATTGCCACTCATTTTAACCTATATTCTAGAAGTCACATAGTGATCAATCACAAAAGTTTAATGATCTCTCAGCTGATAACTAGTATATGCAGATATAATCGATTTTTATATATTAATCTTATATCCATCTGTCCTTCTAAATTTTCCTGTTTTCTCTAATGATTTATGTGTAGTTTCTTTGGGTTTTCTATGTAAAAAATTATATCATCTGCCATTTATGACTTTTTCTCCATTTCATTCCTTAGATAGTAATGCTCTTCTATCATCTTTTGCATTTTGAGCTCAAATGCACATTGAATAAAAGTGAAGTTTGTCCTAATTTTAAACTAAATGCTTCTAAAATTTCCCCATTTTGGATCATAATTGATATAGGTTTTTCATAAATTATTTTTATCAACTTGAAGAAGTTGCCTCCTATTCCCAGTTTACAAAGATTTAAATTTTAGGCATGTTTTTACATTATTGTCAAATGTTTTTCTGTATTTATTGATATGATGTAATCTGTTAATGTATATATGGAGCTATCTTTACATACCTGGGCAAACCGAACTTACCCATGATGTATTTTTTTACTACACTGCTATATTGGAACTGCTAAAATATTTTGTTTAAGAATTTTGCATCTATAGTTATTAGGTAAATAGGTATGTAATGCTCTTTTCTTGTATTATAATTTTCTGACTGTTTTAAAAATTATACTGACCACTTAGAATAAGCTGAGGAGTATTTCTTCTTTCACAATCCGTGAAAGAGTTTACATAAGTGTCAAAACATCAGACCATCATTCAATATCTCTTGGTGAAAAGCTGAATTTATGCCTTATTTAACAAACAGAGAGCTATAGTGGTCAGGCACAGTCACACTGGACAGAACAAATGGCTGATGACCTATGGTCTTTTGGGGAAGATTTGCTTTGGGTTATGATGGATATGCGGACAGGAGTGGGTTGATGTCAATGTTACAGAGCATGGTTAGTGTTGGTTACAGAGGTGGGAGTGGGACACAGCTTGGAGTGGATCCACTGAAAATTGGCTAACTCTCATAATGTGAGGCTGTCACTGACTGGCTGGCTTTCAAAGGTGTGTTTGCAGAGGCTGTCATTGATTAACTAAACAGGTTTAAGATCACATCTTACACTAATTCTTTGCCCTCAACTGGGTGCCCTACAATTTGGTTCAATTCTGGCACTAACCACCCGGAGTTAGCACAGACCACACAGGTTAGGGAGCTCAGTCCCACAAAACTGCCCCCACTTCAGACACAGTTCGAAGTCCTATGTCCTTTGGCACTCCTGTATGACTTGCTACAAATTTAGGAGTTCTCACAACACTTGCCCCTTCGAGAAAAACTCACAAAACTCAGGGAAGTGCTATACTTAAGATTACAGTTTTATTATAAAGGATAAAACTCAAGATTAGCTCAATGGGACAGAAACATAGGACAAGGTTGTACAGGGAGAGGGGAGGTGAAGGACTTTCATGTTCTCTCTCCTCCTGGAATCCAGGCACACACCCCTCCCAAAACATCAATGTGCTCTTCAACCTGGAAGCTCTCTGAATCACCTTGTTCAAGAGTTTTTACTGAGGTCTCATTAAATAGCTATATATTGATTAAATTATTAACCACATGATTAAATTCAGTCTCCAGCTCCCCTTTTGTCCTCAGAGTTTGGGAGATGGGACTGAAAGTTCCAACCCTCTTATGTGTTTGGCAGGCCCTTCTGTTGAAACTTTCTGTGGGCCCACCATGAGTCACCTTGTTAGCTCAACCTCATTGTCAAAACAGGCTTATTATGAGTAACAAAAAACACTTTGATCAGTCAGGAAATTCCAAAGGTTTTTGAAGCTATATGCATACCACAAGGCAAATACTAACATATATTTTGTGTCATACCACCCATGGTAATGGAATATCAACAATTTCTTATAAGTGTGGGAGCTTATAAAATTCCCATTTCATTCTCCACCAACCAAAGCTGCTTATGAGACCTTTAGGGACCGTCCAGCTTTCCACCATTTTTGTTGTTTCCCCTTGAAAATGTGGTTTTGTTTGCAGAATTCTGATTTTTCATTGAGCTTCAGTCAGCATGATTTTACCCTAGTTTTTGGCTTTGAGTCATTTGTTATATCATTTACTGGGACAAGGATTATGGAGAATCATTTAATACTCTGGACAATAATTATTAGTTAACATTAGATGACTATGAGAAAACAGGGACAATTAAAATACTATAAAAGGGAACTGGAAGGCTCCCTGGAAGATTTTCCAGGCCTGATGAAGGAAATAAAATTACATATGAGGTATTAATTGGTCATATTCTTTGCTATCCTAGAAAAGATTTCTTCTTAGTGTTTGTTTACTAAGAAGGGCAATGTGTCCCAAATATGACAGGTCACCTCATGGAAGAGTCTGTCAGGTGACAATTTGAAACTGTCTAGTATTAGCTTAACCCCATGCATTTTACTACTTGATTGTCCTCACTGTCTCTTCTCCGAATGTGGGGCCAACCCCGAATACCTTCAAGGACTTGTTTTTCTACTGTATGAGGAGTCCTTGCTTAAAGGCTTTAGTCATTACAGCCTGTGAAGATTGTTGATCTGCTAGTGTTCTTTTCCTAGCTTCCCCATGAAGCGTTCTCTTGTATGTTTAACACAAAACAATCCAGGGCAAAACAAAAATACATGAGATCAGACTTTGTGCAAATAGTCAGACAAAAGGGAAAGAAAATAATAAGCAGATTAACTGAAAAAATATTTATCAAATATTGCAACAAAAAATTGAATGACTTTATACAAAGGCCTCTCGCTAGTTTTCTTTACCATATGATACTCCTCCAAACTAGAAGGCCTAATTGTCATATACCATGATTTTAGGCCTGATTGCCTTATGTTATATAAAGACCTACTGGTTATAAACGGTAGTGTAAAAAAAAAAAGTTAGCAACAAAAATGCTACAAATTGAGGGCTCATTTAAATCAGGCTCGCCTGGCAGCAAATTTGAAGAACAAATGGAATTTGGGCACAGGGTTTCTGGTTAACACATGCTTATTTGTTTAAGCATCCACAGAACTATGGAAGTCATACCAGTTCAACTATTTCAAAACTAGAGAAGTAAACTGCTGCTCTGAAATACAGAATTTTGGCAAAGAGTTTGTTTTGTGTTTTATTGGGCATGGGGCAGAAGTGGGTTGTAGTCATTCTTAGAGCATGGTTTATATTGGTTACAGAAGTAGGTTACTATCAATCTTTGCAGTGTGTTTTCTGTTAGTTACCTAAGTGTGTTTTTTGTTGTTGATCACACAGGTAGGGATAGGTCAACGTCAGTTTTAGATGCATGATTTGTAGTGGATCTGTTGCCAACTGACTAACATTCAAAAGTGTAAGACTGTTACTTAGTGTTGGCTTTCAGATACAGGTTGACTGAAGTGAGTTGTCACTGACCAACTCAATATGGTTAAAGCCACCTCTGGTCTTTACTTATTAACATGGTTATAGAACAGTCACTTTTATCCTAAAACTTCCAATTTTCCTAACAGGAATTACCCACTCTTTGAAAGTTTAATAAAATGGACACTGAGACTATCTGGGCCTAAGCTTTTATTTTGGGAATATTTTTGTGTGATTATTACTTCAGTTCTTTAGTAGTTCCAGAACTATTAATTGCTTCTTAATTCTGATTTGATAAGTTACAGTTCTCAAAGTACTTGTCTATTTTAAATAAATTTTCAAAACTGATATTCTATAGTTGTTGAGGAATTGGTTCATGTATTGTTGAATTTGTTTCTCTGAGGGAGGGAGGAGGGTCTGGAGCTTCTTATTCTGCCATCTTGCGTACTTCACCCCTACTTTATTATCAATACATTTTTTTTTTTGAGGTACGCGGGCGTCTCACTGTTGTGGCCTCTCCCGTTGCGGAGCACAGGCTCCAGACTTGCAGGCTTAGCGGCCATGGCTCACGGGCCCAGCCGCTCCGCAGCATGTGGGATCTTCCTGGACCGGGGCACAAACCCGTGTGCCCTGCCTCGGCAGGCGGACTCTCAACCACTGCGCCACCAGGGAAGCCCTATTATCAATACATTTTTGATACTCAATTGTATCTTTGCTTTTTTATGTTATAATTTATGCTGTTGTTTTATTTTCTCTTTCTTTATACTACATTTAGGTATATTTTGTTACTCATTTTCTAAATTCATAAGTTGGACACTTAGCTCATTAATTTACAGACTTTCTGACTTTCTAATATATATACAAAACAATAATGTTCCCTTAAGGCATGGCTTATACAGCCCTACACATTTTGAGGTGTGTTTTATTATCACACACTTCTAATTCTTTTAAATTTAGTTTTGGTTTCTTTCTAACATGAGTTATTTGGCAATTTTTTAAAATTTCCAAGTACAAGTTAATTTTATTTATATTTTTATTATTAACTTCTAAATTTATTGCTTTGTAGTCAGAGCACATGTTCTCTATCATATCTGGCAAATTGAATAGAAGGAGTAGAAGAGAGACTTCAGTTCCAGTTTCTACCGAAATGCTGAACCAAAAATGACTACAGGATCCGGTTCCCTTCCCCCTAATGCATTTCCAGATAGATTATCCAATAACCCCAAGGGAATACGACCTCACAGGCACACAGAGAGGGAGAGAGACAGAGAGAGACAAAGAGCACAACTATTTCAAAACTACAAATAAACTGGAATTCATATTCCAGTGGAAGCAGAGAAAGTAGAATAAATAACCAAATAATATAATTTAGCATAATAACTAGAAAAGATAAGTTGTTTAAAATATGCAAGAAGGATAAGAAACCATAAGAAGAACCAAGCAGAAATGTGTAGTAAATTAAATAAAGAATGTAATAGGTTATGTAGATAAATAATCCATTAAGTCTCAAATTGGAAGTTTAGTTTAAGAAATATTCCAGAAGAAATCAGAAAAGGATAAGTACATAGAAAACTTAAAGAAGAATTTAGTGATATGTTGGAGAGAAACATAAATGAAACATCCTAAATAATATTCTTAGAAAGTAAGACAAATAAAAAATTGAGAGGAGGAAATAATCAAGTAACATTTCTCAGCAATATCGCTTATTATTAGAGAAATGCAAATCAAAACTACAAGAGGTATCACCTCACACCAGTTAGAATGGCCATCATTAAAAAGTCTACAAATAATAAATGCTGGAGAGGGTGTGGAGAAAAAGGAACCCTCCTACATTGTTGGTGGGAAGGTAAATTGGTACAACTACTATGGAGAACAGTATGGAAGTTCCTTAAAAAACTAAAAATAGAATTTCCATATGATCCTGCAATCTCACTTCTGGACATATATCCAGAGAAAACCATAATCCGAAAATATACATGCGCCTTAATGTTCATAGCAGCACTACTTACAAATAGCCAAGACATGGAAGTGACCTAAATGTCCATCAACAGATGAATGGATAAAGAAGATGTGGGGTATATGTGTGTGTATATATATATATATATATATATATATATATATATATATATATGAATAAAAGTCTCAGATTGAAAGGGTTCATAGCATGGCAAAGAGGGAAGAAAAGGAAAAAAAGCAAACTATGCCTGGACACACTACAGTGAAATTTAAGAATATCAAAGAGAAAAAGAAAATTCCAAAAGCTTAAAAGAGAGACCTTAGCACATTCAAAGGAGCCTACAGTATAGTTCAGACTAAACCCAGGAACTTCAGAGCTCACAGAAACCTTATATCTGAGTGTTCAGAGTTTAGCATTTCATTAGGGTAGAAGTAAGATGAGGGACTAAATTTTTTAGGAAACTTGGAAAAGAAAAGTTTCTGTTCCTATCTGAAACTAAGCAGCTTAGATAAAGTGTAAGCCCTTGAGACTGTTTTCACTTTAATAAATTCCAATAACTAGTATGACTTGTTAGTGAGTTGGCCAAACCCTTCCAATTTTTCAGAGATTTCCACAACTCCCTACTTTAGACTTAGCCAGTCCAATCCATACACCTATTCTTGCCTGCTTGATCTCTCATTTACATTTAAATCCCTGTAAATGATTAAGAACTCGGATTCTGAAGTTAGACGCCTAGGTTCTAACCCAAGCTCTGTCATTCACTGCGTAATTCTGGGTAAATTACTTAACTCCCTCTATTCTTCAGTTTCAATATCTTTAAAACGGGACAATTATAGTAGTGTCGTCCCTTGGTATCCATGGGCGATTGGCTCCAAGACACCCTCAGATACCAAAATCAAGTCCTTTACATAAAATGGCATAGTATTTGCGTATAGCCAACACCCATCCTTCCAGATACTTTAAATCATCTCTGGATTACTTATAATATAAAATACAAGGTAACACTACATAAATAGTAGTAAATGCAAGGTAAATAGTTGCTGGTGGGCAGGAAATTAAGTTTTTGGAAATTTCTGGAAAATTTTTAAAGAATATTTTAAGCTTGAGGTTGGTTGAATCAGAGGATGTGGAACCCATGGATAGGAAAGGCCGACTGTACCTACTTCCTAGAGTTGTTGGGAGAAGCGGGTGTTCAATGAAAGTGAAGCACTTTAAACAGAGCCTGGCATACAGTAAGCAATAGATATTGTCTAATATTATTATTGATATTAAACAATTAGATGAAGAAAATTGCTGAAAGCTACTACTTGAAAGAAACAATGGCAAAAACCAAAGACTCAAAGAATTTTGTCCTGAGACCAAACAGTGACATCAGGTCTTTAGTGATGATCAAAACCAGCACAAAACTAGCAGCAGTGATATCCTGAGATATGAAAATGAAAAGAATTTTGAGATAATCTGGGGTTGAGATATTTTGAGATAATCTGGTGTTGTCACAGCCTCAGAAAGTCGTGCCACACTCCTTCACGTGGAGGTGTACCCAGTCCCTCTTTCTGGGCTTCCATCAGAGAGTGGTTCTCTCTCATCTCATCTTGTCCCAGAGTAAAGAGCTTCTGCGCACGTACTGCCTCAAGTCCTTTCTCTGATGTGCTCTCCCATGAGGTGAGTTTTACTCATCTCAGCCTCTCAGTACTGCTGAAAACCAAGCAGAGCAGGCATCTGCACAACCTCTTTAAACATATAATAAATTCACTGTCGAGTGGTAGAAGATTTAGCATGTTAAGAACAATATGGCACAAGTTGAATTTTGAAATGTTTGAAATTTTGGCTTCTGACCATCTTCTCTTGTTTTTCATTATAGGCCTATCAAGAGTGCCTGAGGGAAAAACAAATTCTGCTGAAATCTTAAATCTGGATTATTACTTCAAAAGTTTTTCTATTGATAGATAAACCTGGTAGTGAATGTGGGTGGTGTCCTTAAGGATATCCAGAAATGGATTAAGTGTGTGTGTGAGAGAAAGAAAACTCATGGATGACTACTAGATTTTTAACTTAGCAACTAGATGAAATGAATGGTAATGCTATTTAATAAGATGGCATAAACTTGGGGAGGAACCAATCTGGGCCTGAATAATGATTATCTTAAACTAATAAACAAATTTAAGTTTATTAATTTATTGAATAACATGATAATGTAACACACATTGTCTGTACTAGTACCAGTAAAATTCTCAGACATATTGAAAATAGAAGTGGGCCTGAATCTAACTCTCTACTATTAAATGGGACAATAGCAAATTAATTTATGTAAAATACGTCACTTATCACATTAAATAAATGATGTCCAATTATATAATGGTGGCTTTATAGTTTCACAGCACTAAAATTCTTTTCATTTTTATAATTTCATGAAGGTAAAATATATGAACAGAAGTTTCTAATTTTCACTTGTAATATGTCTATAAATTTTTCCTTTATTGTTAGCACTTTTTGTGTCCTAGTAAACACACTGTTGCCTACTGCAGGGTATTTCTGAGATGATTAAAATGTTCTGACCTGCTCTGTCCCCATGGAGTATATCTACACACATGTACTGACTGAGTACTTAAATGTGACTAGTGTGACTAAAGAATTGACTTTTTAATTTGTTTTTCAACAACTGATGACTAGTGGCTATTATATTGGACCCTGGAATTGATTTTTGTGTGTGACATTAGGTAAATGTCAAGGTACTTTTTCTCTATATAAATATCCAATGGCTAAAGCACATTTTTTATAAGACCATGCTTTCCTTCTTCATTGCAGAGTTGCTTTTGTCATAAAACAGAGGACCTTAATATGTGGGTTTTTTTATAGATTCTCTATTCCTTTTCTACTAGCACTTGCAGCACTTTGTGTAACTGGTAGGATTTTACAAAGATAAATCCCATGGTAGTTTCTATTCTATTTCTAGTTCTCATCAGAGCACATTCCATTTTGCCATATGTCTGACTGGTTCAAAGACTTTATTAGATCACATATTCAATGTTTCCTTGATCAGTAAGGATAGAAGTAATAGAAAGTCTGAGATAACAGGCAATGTCATTAATAAAATGACATCGTTAAAGTGTCATTAATAAAATGGCATCCTTTGCTCAAGATCATAGAATTATTTTGGTATGTGGAAAGAAGCTGTAAGACTGGGTAGAGAAAGTCATTAGTAAAGAGTAGAGACTGGTAGTTTTGAGAAGCTTTGATAATCTTGGAAACCCTCTTAAATCTGATATGGGTATTGTAGGTATCATTTGTTATGAAACAGAGACAATTATTTCCTTAAATATTAAATTGTATGCTTTGAAATTATTTAGTTATAATACCATCTGTTAGGAAAAGTAAGGACCATTAAATTTTTAAATTGAAACTTCTGTGCAACGAGAGGTTTGAAACAATACTCTCTCCTAAGCTGAACTACACAGAAAAGGCAAGTAAATCCTAAATTATTGGCCAAGGTACGAATTATTGATGTTCTGGACTCTGACAAATCTTATGCCATTTTAGTTGTTTGGTTTTTTTCTTTGGAGAGATATGTGAGAAATTAGATTGTTTCTTTAAATAAATGGCACTTTGGAAAGAGAGCTCTTATTTTCACCTGATTTCCCTTTGGGGACAGACAGTATACTTTCACGAAGAAGTTTATAAACAAAATCCTATATTTGGTGAGTAGTGAACGCAAACGGTGACAATGTACAGGCTATGAATCAAGTTCTATTATATAATTATCGATATAATCATCAATATTTTCCATTTGTAATTAACATCAATATCCTTTTAATAGGTACCTTTAAGTAAACATAAATAAGAAAACGACTATATTTTCTTTATAAATTAATTTCTGCTTTAACATATCCTGTTCATAACCAGTGTGGAGGTTTTGTAATGTTGCTGCTTAGCAAACAAACACACATAGCACTAAGTTATTTTTCCATTAGTTTAGGTCATGATTATCACTTTGGGGAATGCTTAATTGATTTAAAAATATAAGTAAAACTTTCAAATATTTTTGCTTAATGAATTCTCATCATGGTTTCTGATTTAATTACAAAGAGGTAAAATGCTTCTACCATAGACTAAAAATAACCCAAACTGTATCCATTTCTACAAAATACCATACAGGATGTATATGCCTTTTTTCTTAGGTGTTTAAACATGCCACAGCAGGAAAATCACTGGAAGGAGGCAGGAGACCTTGATTTCTCTTTGTGGAGCCAGTATAAAGCTGATACCAAAACACTTGAGTAAAGAAATGCCACCTTCATTTACTTCTTTAAACCAAAATAAAAGTTCTGTAAGCTTTTGTACCCACCTGACTGTCAGGTGATCTGACCTTCATCATTATCAGGGCCTACACAGTGCCAAAAACCTGAGACATGCTTGGTAAGGTCTAGAAAACTAACTTCTCTTTTATTTTTTTCTCTTGTAAAAATGAGTATAACGGGATATCAGAGTATTACCCTTCCTTCTTCAGTTTCCACTGAGGTCCCAATAAGTTATCATATATCAATGTGTGAGATAATTCTGCATATGAAACTTTTCATAGGAAATAGCCAAGAACCTGACTACTGCTCTTTTTACCTACTAGAAAATATAACAAAGTCCAGAAGGTGGAAAAAGGAGGACTTGTGAGTGAGATAGAGAGAACTCTGAACGGAATCCATCTCTTGTCCAGGAAATCTTGAGAGCAATTAAAAGGCTGGCAAACTGTTTGTGTGGGGAAGCCTAGATTCAGGGGAGAGCTGCATGCCCAGAGTTTATTCAGTTTTATTTGGCAAAGGATTCAAAAGTATTTCCTATATCCAGTAGTGGGCCATGCAAGATGGAGGGATCATTGGGGGTCCTGTTCAATGGGGCTGTGGGGAAGAGAGCAGAAATATCAGCAGAAAGAGACTGGATGGGTACAAAAAGATACCCAGGGATGAGACAAGAGTCCCAATAACCAGGCGAGGAACAGGACACGCATCCACTAGGGAGAGCAGGATTCTGCCTGCTGGGTTCACATTAAGTTCCCCATAAAGCTCCACCAAAGAGAATTCATTTTAGTATTTGCCAGCCCCAGAGGACAGAAAGCCCTCAGTGTGAAGTGAGAAGTGTCCCCCTACCTGTCCCCCCAGCACAGACACCTACCTTTCCTCTTCCCAACCATTTTAGATCCTGATTGGTGTAAAGCGGAGCAAGGAACAATTGGAGGCAGAGGACTCATGGTCTCTTCTTTGTTGGCTTTTCGCTGAAGGCTGGTTTCTGCTGCAAAAGATGAGATTAAATGCTAGGTTAGGTTTGGATTGGCACTATTTACTGAAATGAGGCTGTACTTGCAACTTCTAACAAAAAGGCATTCTATTAACTAAAAATCAGCAGAAAAACCCTGCAACTAACTGAAGTTTTCACTGTGGGATAGGGGAGCATTATTCTCCACTGAATAAAGTTTAAGGGAGACAAAATTTAAGGGAATTAAGCATATGGAGTATACCAGTTACATGGATAATAATAACTCTCTGCCTATTTTATGACTATTTTTATTAAATAAGTTATCATTTGTTAAAGCTTTAAAAAATATGTCAAGATCACTGTACAGCTGCTATCATTCAGGCTCATTGAAAAGATTACTTTATTGAGCACCTATAATATGTGAGGGATTGACCAGTCTTGGATGTATAGAGCATAGACTACATGAGAGAGGGTAAAGGAAAATAAGTGTAATAGCAAGTTTGGACAAGAATGAAAGGAACCTTAAGTATGTCATCTAATGTGTAGAACTTAGAAATAACATGATCAGAACTGCTTTGGGAAGGTTATTCTGACAACAATTTGTAGGTTTAATTGGCACAAGGGAATGCTCAGAAAATTATATTTCAAGTTCACATTTAAATGTTACTTTTCTTTGAAAATTTTCCTCTTTCCTGCAAGAAAAAATTATTGATATTTTTCTTTCGTTGTCTTATATTAGTGGTTTAATATTTTTTTGCATTATATTGCAATTGGGTGCTAACCAGTCTTCAATTTCAAGTTTTACAGAACTCCCTCTCTGTAACAGTTTTGTCTTCAAAGAAGTTTGAAATAACATATACTAGATACACCTGTTGAAGAATCCCCATGCATAATAAATGTTCTCAGAAGTGCAGTTAAGAAACCTATTTAACTAGTTTTGATTCAAAGTTATCCAAATTTATATAATCACTGAACTTTTTTATAGACTTATCTATTTCTTCCCGGATTCTGAGATCTGTGAGGATTGAGGGTATACTTTATTTAATCTACATACGAATTAAAAATGAAAAAAATTATAACTGCAACTTAACTCAGGGTTGTATTCTAGAGAAAGTAAATAGTATTAAAGGATAAGATAACATTGTTCACCAGAGAATCCTGGAAGGTTAGGATAGGCAAAAATGAATGTCGAGCTGAGTTTAGAACAAGATCTTGGAGAGAGATGAAATGTTCTAATAGAAGGATAGGTAATTGTGACTCCTAGTGACAATCCACAAAGGGTAGTTGGAAGGATGAGTAAAAAACATGTAGGGAAGTCACAGCCTGAGTGGGCAGAAATAAAACAGGAAACTTTTAAGAAAAGGCATGTGTAATATATTCTTTAAACATAATTATATGCTGTGATGTAAACCCCTCTACCTTTCTAAATCACCAGAAACATCTACAAAGTTCCACGTTAACGCTGGTATTGCTGTGTGATTGAAAAAGGGAATGGGAAAAATCCATTACTTGCTTCTAAAAAGTCTGTTGAGAAGTAACAAAAATGGTTTAGCATACGAACATCTGAGTTAGAGATTAGCATGGGAAGTCAGCCCTATAAATTTGCACAGTATGTCTTGAGGAGAGAGTTGACTTTTCTACAGGACCCAGAATAAGACTTCAAGGAACTCTTATCTAACATATTTTATTTATTGAGAGGCAGGTTGACTTTAGCTGACATGTGCTAACAGGAATGCCTAATATTTTATCATATATATAGATATATATACACTTACATAGCAAATATATAGTTTATATAATACATACATATAAATGTAAATGAAGATTTAAAATATTAAAATTTTGGGGAAAATCACATATCCATTTAATAGTTTTTACTTACACAATATATGAATACATTCTCATTGCAAAAATATTTTTTAAATACTTTTAAAATTTTAAAAAATTTAAATATTTTAAAATTAAAAGTCCCCTCATGTCACTTCTCTAATCTTAGGTCATGGAAAAAACTAGTTTACTTTCTCATTATTTCTATATATGTATTGAACCATATGAAATTTGTAGATTGTAGATTGAAAATAGCTGAATATTAGCAATTTCATGACTCAAACCAACATTTTAATTTTGAATATTAAAAAAATACTATTCTACTCTACATATATAACAGAATTTCATTTTCATCATTTAAATGTCTTTAAAAGAACTTTCCATTATAGGTCGTAAAGAATAATTCTTTTTAACTAATGAATGATATTCTGTGGTGTAGAATTAGCTAGTCTCTCAATAATTAACTTTTTGATTGTGGTACTTTTTTCACTGTAATTTATTGTACATACTTCCTTGAACAAATGAGTGTTTCCCTAAGGTAAATCCTAGAATTGAATTATTAGGTCCCTAAGAATTCATATTCTTTTTTACTAGATATCACCAAATGTCAGTACTTATTTACCATCCCAGAAAAATGTGATGTACTTTTCCACAGTATTAATACTTGATACTTTCCCATTAAATTTTGGGGGTCATTTTTAAAGTTAAACAGATCTTCAATTACTTTAATTTATGTTCTCCTTATTATTAGTGAGAATGAGCATACACACTGGCTATTTGAAGTATCTCCTGTAAGTTCTGCAGAAAAATATGTTCTTTCCCTTACCTAAAAAATCCAAGACTTTTAAATATGAACATTTTCTAACTACTCAAAACACTTATGTGTAGAAAGGAAATGGCTTTTATATGTAATGCCTTTACTTTTACAGATGATTTAAGCTGTTAAATTCTTGGCAAGTGTTATTTTCAACTTTCCCTCTCCTTTCCAAATACGATCAGTTATAATTTATTAACTCAATAAGCATTTGAGGTCTTAAATGTGTTTCCTAAAAATGAATTATTTCTCTTTTAAATAAAACATTTTCATTCTGGGCCAGAATATAACCATAGAATTTCACATCTGCTGGTGTTCACTTTAAAATAAACTTTATGAATTTTGATAAAGTTCCTAGGAATACATTAACGTGAGGATGTTAAAACAAACCTTCCATTCAAACTTCTGACTTAACACAGGTAGGTTTTGTTTCTTCCTGAACTGAATGGGTGTGCTAACTAGTACTCCTTGGCCTCCAACATTCCATCCCGAGTGCATCCTTTGCTAGTGCAAAGACAGAGGTTTCACAGATTTTAATACCTGGGCTCAGGTTTCAAAATTGGGCTGAAAATGGAGTAAGAGTGACCTTTAGTGGCCACTCTGAGTAATCACAAAGGGATGTAATCTGTCTCAGGGGGATAGATGGACAAGTCTATGTTTGCTGGACTACTAAAAGCAGAAACATAGTAAGTTAGAACTGCTAACTATCACACTTTTTATGTTATTCTTTCCTAGCAGAAGATCAAAACCTTGTGAGTTCAGACAGCTGAACACGTGCATTTTTAATTGGTAAATGGAAATCTAGTCACACCTATTAATGAGGGTTAGGAACTTCAATACCTACATTCCCCACACAGATTGGAAAAGTACCATTTAATTGAAGCAAAAATCCTTTGCTTTCCACAGATTTGTAAAAGCCACCTGGTAATCTTCTGAACTTCAGAACTAAGCCCCAGTAAGAAGAGTTACTTGTTAGCACCGATTGTGATCTTGGAAAAGGGAGTCCTCTCCCACTTAAAATTAAAGTCACTTATTGATGAGAACTAAATGCTCAAATAGTACTTTCCCCCGCTTTTGTTAAGAGACATCAGTATCTACTTCTTTTCTTTTTTAACATCTCTATTGGAGTATAATTGCTTTACAATGTTGTGTTAGTTTCTGCTGTATAACAAACTGAATCAGCTATACGTATACATGTATCCCCATATGCCCTCTCTCTTGCGTCTCCCTCCCTCCCACCCTCCCTACACCCCTCTAGGTCATCACAAAGAACTGAGCTGATCTCCCTGTGCTGTGCAGCTGCTTCCCACTAGCTATCTATTTTACATTTGGTAGTGTATATATGTCATTGCTACTCTCTCACTTCATCCCAGCTTACCCTTCTCCCTCCCCGTGTCCTCAAGTGCATGCCCTTAGGTTCATCAGACCATTTTTTTTTTAGATTCCATACATATATGTTAGCATATGGTATTTGTTTTTCTCGTTCTAACTTACTTCACTCTGTATGACAGACTTTAGGTCCATATACCTCACTACAAATAATTCAATTTCGTTTCTTTTTATGGCTGAGTAATATTCCATCGTATATATGTGCCACATCTTCTTTATCCATTCATCTTTCGATGGACTCTTAGGTTGCTTCCATGTCCTGGAACAACTCTTGTATTTTCTCCATTCTATTTCCAAGATTTTGGGCCATCTTTACTATCATTACTCTGAATTCTTGTTCAGGTAGACTGCCTATTTCCTCTTCATTTGTTTGGTCTGGTGGGTTTTTACCTTGCTCCTTCATCTGCCGCATATTTCTCTGTCTACTCATTTTGTTTAACTTACTGTGTTTGGGGTCTCCTTTTTGCAGGCTGCAGGTTTGTAGTTCCCGTTGTTTATGGTTTCTGTCCCCAGTGGGTGAGGTTGGTTCAGTGGCTTGTGTAGCCTTCCTGGTGGAGGGGTCTGGTGCCTGTGTTCTGGTGGGTGGGGCTGGATCTTGTCTTTCTGGTGGGCAGGTGGTGTGTTTTGTGGTGTGTGAACTTAGTATGATTTTAGGCAGCCTCTGTGTTAATGGGTGGGGTTGTGTTCCTGTCTTCCTAGTTTTTTGGAATGGGGCGTCCAGCACTGGTGTTTGCTGGCCGTTGGGTGGAGCTGGGTCTTAGGGTTGAGACAGAGATCTCTGGGAGAGCTCTCACTGATTGATATTACATGGGGCCAGGAGGTCTCTGGTGGTCCAATGTCCCGATCTAGGTGCTCCCACCTCAGAGGCACAGGCCTGACACCAGGCCGGAGCACCAAGACCCAGTCAGCCTCACGGCTCAGAAGAAAAGGGAGGAAAAAAGAAAGAAGAAAAATAAATAAATAAATTTTAAAAAACTATTAAAAAAAAAGAAGAGAGCAACCAAACCAATAAACAAATCCACCAATGATAACAAGCACTAAACACTAAACTAAGATAAACATAAAAATCAGAAACAATTCAGTTGCAGACAGACTCCAAGTCTACAGTTGCTCCCAAAGTCCACCACCACAGTTTTGGGATGATTCGTTGTCCATTCAGGTATTCCACAGATGCAGGGTACATCAAGTTGATTACGGGGATTTAATCCGCTGCTCCTGAGGTTGCATGGAGAAATTTCGCTTTCTCTTCTTTGTTTGCACAGCTCCTGGTGTTCAGCTTTGGTTTTGGCCCCATCTCTGCGTGTAGGTCACCCTCAACCAGTTCCCCGCCCAGACGGGAGGGGGTTAAAGCAGTGGCCGATTAGGTGGCTCTTGGTCATTCAGGCTGGGGGGAGGGAGGGGTACGGTAGTTATAATTGGAATGTGGGGTGAGCCTGTGGCGGAAGAGGCTGGTGTGACATTGCAACAGCCTGGGGTATGCTGTGTGTTCTTCTGGGTAAGTTGCTCCTCGATCACGGGGCCCTGGCAGTGGCCGCACGGGCTCCTGGGGTGAGTGGTGTGGATAGTGACCTGTGCTTGCATACAGGATTCTTGGTGACTGCAGCAGCAGTGTTAGCATTTCATGCCTGTCTCTGGGGTCCGAGCTGATAGCTGCGGCTCGTGCCCTTCTCTGAAGCTCATTTAGGTGGTGCTCTGAATCCCCTCTCCTCGCACAGCCCAAAACAATGGTCTCTTGCCTTTTAGGCAGGTCCAGAGTTTTTCCCAGACTCCCTCCTGGCTAGCTGTGGTGCACTAGCCCCATTCAGGCTGTGTTCATGCAGCCAACCCTAGTCCCCTCTCTGGGATTTGACCTCTGGAAGCCCGAGCCACAGCTCCCAGCCCCCACTCATCCCGGCGGGTGAGCAGACAAGCGTCTCAGGCTGGTGAGTGCTGGTCGGCACTGATCCTCTGTGCGGGAATCTCTCTGCTTTGCCCTCTGCCCCTCTGTTGCTGCGCTCTCCTCCGTGTCTCTGAAGCTTCCCCAACACCCACCCCCGGTCTCTGCCAGTGAAGGGGCTTCCTAGTGTGTGGAAACTTTTCCTCCTTCATAGCTCCCTCCCAGAGGTGCAGGTCCCATCCCTATTCTTTTTACTCTGTTTTTCCTTTTTCTTTACCCTACCCAGGTTCGTGGGTATTTTCTTGCCTTTTGGGACGTCTGAGGTCTTCTGCCAGTGTTCAGTAGGTGTTCTGTAGGAGCTGTTCCACATGCAGATGTATTTTTGATATATTTTTGGGGAGGAAGGTGATCTCCATGTCTTACTCCTCTGCCATCTTGAAGGTTCCCCCAGTATCTATTTTTATTATTCCACCTTAAAATAGAATATCTCCATAATTAAGTCATTTGACTCATCTATACTCAGGTACTGCTTTTTTAATAACTTAGTTTATCTTCAGTGGACGTACTTCCCAGTCAAAGATATGTCAAAATACAGACAAATTCCTGTAATATTCTTATTAAAATCATGTGGTAGACTTTTTTTTAAACAAGGACTTTCAGTGTTATAAGTAATCTGTACATTCATATAAATGCTTTCAAAAAAACACTGTACTTTGTTGTAATAAATTGTAATATTAATTATTCATGTTATTAAAATTTCCAAAAACCTTCTTCTGACAAAATTCATTGTTGTGTTTAATGATAGACTTTTATATGAAAGGAAAATCAGGAATGGGTAACACTTTAAGACAGAGTCGAGTTTTCTGAATCAGTGTCTTTTAGACTGACCCATTCTAAAAATGCATGACATTTATAAAACACAAAGGATGATAAAAAGCAACGTGGTTTCATGGAAAGGCCATCAGATTGAGAATTATGAAATTATACTTTTGCTCTTATTTGGCATATCAGTTTGCTTCCAGGTATTTAACAAATGAGGATACTAACTGAATTAAATGACAGTACGATTTCTTTGAAAATAATACAATATACATGCATATTATAAATTTGAGATAAGTATAACTAAAAAATTGAATGGATAATTAAAATCTATTTTTGATACTTCCTTTAAGATACATACACACATTTATATATACACATATGTATGTATTTATACACATACATATACACAAATATATGTATATATGTAAATACAAATTCTGACTCAATGATTGTTCCATTATCTATTACTATGAAACAAATCTCCCCCAAATCAAATAACATAAAATAACTTTTAGTATGTTTACAATTTTGCCAGTGAAGAATTGAGGCAGAGAACATCAGGGATGACTGTTCTCTACTTCAGGATGTCTGGGGCCTCAAATTGGGTAGCTCTAAATGTTGGAGATGACTAAGATGGCTTTGCTAGTGCCATCTTGATTTTGTCTGTCAGCTGTTTCCTCAATTCTTCTCCATATGGCCTCTCCATGTGACTAGCTTGGGATGCCTTATAGCATAGGAGTATCAGATTGCTTGTGTGGTGGTTCAGGATACCAAGAAAAAATGTTTCAGGAGACACATTTGTCATCAAAGCATACTGAATTTATAGTGAGGGACCTACACCCCATATCTTGATGGGAGGAGTGTCACAGACTTTTTGACCACCTTTAATCTAACACAAACATGAAAAATTTATGTCTTTGATAAATTTTAGCTACTCCACATAGCTGGAGGAATTCCAGGGGTCTATTTCATTCTTATGCCAGAATTCATAAACTGGATAATAAACCAACTGCGTACTTCCATTATTAGCAGTAACATTAAGGCAACGTGATGACAGAATGCAATAAGATAAATCCATAGATAAATTTAAAAACTGTGATTGGTCTTAAGGAATCTTTATTTTTTCAAATTTCCATTTTCTCATTATCTTTTCTCCAGATTCCAGATGTTCTAGGAAGAAGTATCATTACATCATTCCCTGCTTTTTAGGAGCTTCAGAAACCAAAAGCCAAATACCAACTACCCACTGTTTTTTTTTTTTTTTTTTTTGCGGTACGTGGGCCTCTCACTGCCGTGGCCCCTCCTGCTGTGGAGCACAGGCTCCGGACGCGCAGGCTCAGCGGTCATGGCTCACGGGCCCAGCCGCTCCGTGGCATGTGGGATC
This sequence comes from Monodon monoceros, assembly GCF_005190385.1. Classification (NCBI taxonomy): domain Eukaryota; kingdom Metazoa; phylum Chordata; class Mammalia; order Artiodactyla; family Monodontidae; genus Monodon; species Monodon monoceros. The sequence continues at coordinate 119,680,227 of NW_021703777.1, forward strand.
TTCCCGGACCGGGGCACGAACCCGTGTCCCCTGCATCGGCAGGCGGACTCGCAACCACTGCGCCACCAGGGAAGCCCAAACTACCCACTTTTACTCTCATTTTTGTGGCTATTATTAAATATTTGCAGCCAGTTAATTGAGCTAGCATTGGGAATATAGCAATCACATATATGTTTCTTTATTTCCATAATAGGAATATTTGGGATTTGGGGAGCCAAATGAATAATAATAATAATAATACTCTTTTTTTTCCTCACCGAGTTTGGAATGACTTACAACATAAATGTGAGAGTTAGACTGATGAGATTAAAATGTCAACTTTATTACTAATAAACCTAATTTTAAAATGTGACTAAGTTAAGCTAAATCAGCTTGCTCTCCTACATCCTCCTGAGTTGAACTAGTCCCTGGAACTTCAGACCTTCTTGGCAAGCTTGTTGCATGCCAGAAGCAATTGCTGCATGGGCAAAGGATAGATCCCAAAAATAGAGAGGGAGGCTGAGCCACACATACCCATTCTTTTCTCTCATATTCACCAAGTGGGAAATTTTGAGGAGTAAGGTTTCCTTCTGTGTTATTATTGGCAACCAAAATCTAAAACAACAAACAAGATTTCCAAGTATCCATTTTCAAAGCTCTCTCTTCATAGCACACATTTGTTTTAAAAAGCATTATTTTATTCACTGAAATGGAAAAGGTTTCACAGCAGAGGTCAGAAAATTTGGATCACAGGTCTTTTTTAAGGGGAAATGTACAATTAATCTTCAGGTACTAATATCTCACAAGATAGGATTCAAGACTAGAAACGATCAAAAGAGACAAAGATGATCTTTACATACTGGTAAAAGGAACAATAAAGGGGGAAGATATAATGGTTCATCATGATGACGTATTCCATAATATAGCTTCAAAATATATAAAGTTATAACTAACAGAAATGCATGAAGAAATAGAAATAACCATTGAGGTTAGAGATTTTTAATATAATCTTTCAAAAACTAAGAAAATGAAGCAGAATAAAAAAGAAAAAAGGGAAACATAGCAGGTATAAATAATATAAACTATTAGATATTTACAAACCTCTGAACTTAATAAAGAAAGAATACACTTTTTAACCATACATAGGTAATTTATAAAAATTAACCTCTACTACCACTCAAAACAATATTGAACAAATTCGAAGACATAAATAGCATATAAATTATGTTCTTTGGCCATAATAGAATCAAATTAAAATTTAAAAACAAAAAGATATCTAACAAAATTTCTCTTTTATGAAAACAAAAATCACATATTCTCAAGATCAAAAGCGAAATAATGTGGAAAATTGTGAAATATTTAGACCTCAAAGATAAAATGTATATGACAGCTAGATGGTACTTAGAAGAAAACTTTGACCTTTATAAGCATAAGTATTTTTGAGGAAGTTAGAATTAACTCAAAGAAATACCAAAAAAGGGGAATAATAAAGATTATTAGGAAAAAAACTTGTTAGTAAATTTGAATACTTAATTAAGGGGGATAAACTATGGAGAAAAATATAAAATACCCAAAAGGTACAAGAAGGAATAAAAAACTTAAACACAACAGTGAGAATTAATGAAATTGAAGTTGTAACCATAGTCTTAGCCTCCCACAAACTTCTCAAAATCCAGATTGTTTTACATTAATTCCTCAAATTTTTCTCAAAATAGCTTGATGTTTCTCAAATATTTTAAAAATAGTTATTTTTATATTAGATATGTGTTTCTGGAAAATAAAAAGCTGCAAAAGCTGCCCAGCTTATTCTATAGGGTAAGTATGATCTTGATTCTACAACTAGCAAGAACAACAATGAAAAAAAAAGTAAGTACATGTTAAATAATTTATCTTAGGAACAGAGAGGCAAATATTCTAAACAAAATATTTACTAGGTAAGGCTAACAATATATCACAAAATATACCATAATCAAGTGGCATTCTTCCCCCTGGGAATGAAAAGATGATGGATAGCAGGAATTCCTTCAGTGTAAATACCTTCATTGATAAACCGAGGGAGAAAAATCATATGAGTATCTTAAAAGACAGAAAAATTAATTTGATAATAAGGACCTACTATATAGCACTGGGAACTCTACTCAATACTGTGTAATGGCCTATATGGGAAAAGAATCTAAAAAAGAGTGGATATATGTATATGTAAAACTGATTCACTTTGCTGTACACCTGAAACTAACACAACATTGTAAATCAACTATACTGCAATAAAAATTTTTAAAAACTAGAAAAATTAATTTGATAAATTTTAACATATATTGACAATAAATAATTAGAAAATCTAGGATTAAAAATAAATTTTCTTCAGTTTTGAAAAAGTTTCATATAACAAAGCACCAGTAAATATTGTACTTGTTGGGGAAATTTCAGATGTATTTCCTTTAATGTTAGGCCTACACATAAAACAAATATGTCCTCTATCAATGTCACTGTTTAACTTAGGACTAGGTTTTGGCCAACACCCAAAATTTTAAAAAAAGGAAATAAAATAAAAGGTTTAAGTCTTGGAGGGAAAGATAATTGTAACATGTTCTTACATATGATTACCTATAAAGAAAAGCCAAAAAAAATCATTAGAAAAAAATTAGAACAAGAAAATTCAGTACATTTTCTGGGCACAAGATTGACTTAGGTTAAAACCCAATTGCATTTGTCTATTACAGAAATAGGCGGCTGGGAAATATAGTTTCCAGGAATTTACCTAATAAAGGTCATATAAAACTTCTATGGAGAAAATTTTTAAGTTTAAATAGAATAAAGGGCAAAGGATTTAAGTGCCAATTTACAGACGAAGATTACAAAAGGTTAAAAAGCATATGAAGCATACACTCAAACTCATTAGTAAATGACAAAACTCAAATTAAAAGAATTCTAGATATAAAACTATAGCTATAGATTATATCTATCAATATTTACTTATACAATCAGTTTAGCAAAATCTTAAAAACTGCAAATGCAAAATACCAGTAACTATAAGGGTTATAGGTACCCTTCATGCATTGCTGGTAGGAGTTATAGACTCCTACCTCCCAGACAGCCATTCTGAAGAATAACTGGCAAAAAGAAATGCATATTCCATGACCCTCAAACTTGCTTCCAGATTTATATTCTAGAGAATATAAAGGTAATATGTACACATGGTGATATGTACAAAACTTTGTCAGAAGTAATTTGTGTGTTCTTTACTGATAGAACTGTTAGGTAAAATATGGTGAGTACACACTTTAGAATACTGTGCATCACTCAGAGGTCTCAGACTACATATACAAATAGAAACAAACATGCATAAATCTTAAAAGCATAGTGATGAGTAAAATAAGAAAAATAATAAGTATATGTATATTATTATTTAGTTACATATTATATTTACATAGTAATATTTATTAAATATATGTACATTAAGTTAAAATACATGAACACAAAATAGTAATACATATTCTACAAGAAAAAAAATCTACTACATTAAAGGCATTAGAATAGTTGCTTACGGTAGAATGGTAAGGCATGGAGATAAAAGGGTTAATAAATAATACAGAAGGGGGACATCTATGGACTTATTACAACTGTGTCACAAACAGGAGTGTGACTAACCCAAAGCTATGCACTTGACATCTAAGGGGAAAAAAGATTTTAGATAAGCAGTGAACCTCTATATGGTTAAAAAATAAGGATTTTTACTGCAACTTTTCATCTGGTACAAAGTATTGTGGAGCTTTATTATTTTAAATAATTGAATAAAAATCCATTTAACAGGAGCTTCATAAACTACAATGCTCTGAAAGTGAAAAATGGAGAAAAGGACCACTATCTACCTCTATAGGATAGGGATCCCCAACTCTTCTCCCAAATGTGATATGTAACTAACTATCTGGCATACTTACAGAGTGAGGGCACCAGCACTGATCATATATTAAAAGTTATGACATGTTAGTACTTTCTTATAATTCTGACACTCGAATGGATCATTTTGTGCACCCCCTCACTTTGAAGACTACTATTCTAAAGAAGCATCAGCGAATCTGATGAACTAATTTGATAAATGATTTTACATGTGTATGTGAATGTGTATATACAATCAGCTGCTGATAATTATATTTTTTAGAGAAATACAAAGAATAACTCATTCTACTTTATTTTGCAAATGCTCTCAAAGAATATGCAGTTGAATAAAATTCAACATCCATTCATTATAAAAACTCTCACCAAAGTGGATATAAAGAAAACATATCTCAACATAATAAAAGCCATTTATGATAAACCCACAGGCAACATAATACTCAATGGTGAAAAGCTGGAAGCATTCCTGATAAATTCTGGAACAAGATAAGGATGCTCACTCTCACCACTTCCATTCAACATACTATTGGAAGTCTTAACCACAGCAATCAGACAAGAAATAAAAGGTCTCCAAATTGGAAGGGAAGAGGTAAAATTGTCTTTATATACAGGTGATGTGATACTCTATATCAAAAACCCTAAAGACTCCACACGAAAGTTATTAGAACTAATTAATGAATTCAGCAAGGTAGCAGGATATAAGATTAATATACAGAGCTCTGTTGCATTTCTTTACACTAACAATGAAAGAGCAGAAAAAGAAAGTAAAAAAAAATCGCCTTCAAAATCGTTTAAAAAAAAACAAACCTAGGAATAAACCTAAGGAGGTAAAAGAGCTATACACTGAGAATTGTAAAACACTGATAAAGGAAATTGAAGATTATTCGAAGAAAGGAAAAGATATCCCATGCTCTTGGATGGCTATGCTGTCCAAAGCAATCTACAGATTTACTGCAATCCCTATCAAGTTACCCATGATGTTTTTCACAGAACTAGAACAAATAATACTAAAATTTATATGAAACCATAAAAGACCCAGAATTGCCAAAGCAATCTTGAGGGAAAAGAACAAAGCTGGGAGCATAATGCTCCCAGACTTCAGACAATACTATAAAGCTACAGTAATCTAAACAGCATGGCATTGGCACAAAAACAGACATATAGATCAAGGGAACAGAATAGACAGCCCAGCTATAAACCCACACACCTACAGCCATAGTCTCTTCAGCAAGTGGTGTTCGGAAAGCTGGACAGCCTTATGTAAATCAATGAAATTCGAACACTCCCTCATACCATATACAGAAATAAACTCAAAATGGTTTAAAGACCTAAATATAAGACATGACACCACAAAACTCCCAGAAGAAAACATAGGTAAAACATTCTCTGACATAGATTGCAGCAATATTTTCTTAGATCAGTCTCCCAAGGCAAAAAATAAAAAAATAAAGAAATGGGACCTAATCAAACTAAAAACTTTTGAACAGCAAAGGAAACCATCAACAAAATGAAAAGACCACCTACAGATTGGAAGCAAATATTTGCAAACAATGCAACTGACATGGGGTTAATTTTCAAAATATACAAATAGCTCATATAACTCAATATCAAAAAAAAAAAATCAGACAACACAATCAAAAATGTGCAGAAGACCTAACAGACTTTTTTTCAAAGAAGACATACAGATGACCAATAAGAACATGAAATGGTGCTCAACATCTCTAGTTATTAGAGAAATGCAAATCAAAATTACAATGAGGTTATCACCTCACACCAGTCAGAATGGCTATCATCAAAAATTCTACAAATAATAAATGCTGGAGAGGGTGTGGAGTAAAGGGAACCCTCCTACACTTTTGGTGGGAATGTAAATTGGTGCAGCCACTAAGGAGAACAGTATGAAGGTTCCTTAGAAAACTAAAACTAGAGCTACTATATGGTCCAGCAATCCCATTCCAGGGCATATATCTGGAAAAGATGAAAACTCTAATTTGGAAAGATACATGCACCCCAGTGTTCATAGTAGTGCTATTTACAACAGCCAAGACATGGAAACAAGTATCCATCAACAGGTGAATTAATAAAGATGTGATATATATACACAGTAGAATATTACAGCCATAAAAAGAATGAAATTCTGCCATTTGCAGCAACATAGCTGGACCTATAGAATATCATACTGTGTGAAGTAAATCAGACAAAGACAAATATATGATATCACTTATATGAGGAATCTAAGAAATAATACAAATGAATTTATTTACAAAATGGAAACAGACTCACAGACATAGAAAACAAGCTTATGGTTACTAAAGGGGAAGGCAGGAGGGATAAATTAGGAGTATGGAATAACAGATACATACTACTATACATAAAATAAACAAGGATTTACTGTATAGCATAGGGAACTATATTCAATGTCTTATAATAACCTATAATGGAAAATAATCTGAAAAAATATATTATGTACATAACTGAGTCACTTTGCTGTACACCTGAAACCAACACAATATTGTGAATCAACTATTCTTCAATTAAAAGAAGAATATACAGTTACTGAGAAGTGATTCAGAGATTCATAAGGCATAAGAGTGAAAGTGTGTGTGAGACAAACAGCTTGAATCAGAGACTATATGCCATAGGATCTGTAGGAACTGGGTGTCAAGTATGCCTGGCAGTGGATCCTGAGAGTGCTGAATCAAGGGGAGAAGAACATAAAGCTAGAAAATGGCAATTTGGACGATATAAATGGCAGTTTCTCAAAGCTGGCAAAGACTCCCAATGATAACAACTCATGTTGCCATAAATGTCCTAATATATACTAAGATGGCTCTAGGAAGCGTGGAAAAAGTGATGACTCACATTCAATGAAGTAAAAATGCCAGGATTGCCGTATCAAACTGTGGAAGAAAGAATTAAAAAGCTCAAAGAAGTGGGCATACTAGAATGTGTCTACCATAATAGACCAGAATATCTGTTAGTTAACCTAGCTCCTTGGATGCCATGGGGGAATTCTGTTTATCAAGTTAATAATGGAGTGCGTTGAAGAGGAGGTCATCAGTTCAATATTGGTTTTCCAGGACTGATAGTATAGGAGGCTGTTATAAAACCATGCTCCATAACAGTAATGGGATAATGGGATCACAGAACAGAAGAAGCCATGTGGCAGCACACAGTTATCAGAAGCAACCTCAAAGGACAGAAAAGTTGCAAAGGCACACAGGGAAGGCAAAACTACAGAGGTATATAATTAATAGGATGGAGGTCATCCACCCCTATGAAAAGCCTTTGTCTAGTTTTCAGACCTGGGCTAGTTCCTAGAAACAGAACCTATCAACGGAAAGAGAAGCCAGATATCCACAAGGCAGGACCTGCAACCCCATGGAAAGTCTATACTGTAGTGACCTCAGTCCTTTTACAAAGGGACCTATGACCATTAACTCGAGTAAATGTGCTCCATACAAAGGGGAATACCTAGACTTTTTGAGGACTAATGGATAATGAGTCTGAGTTGCTGATAATACCCTGTGTGGCTCCAATGCACTCTCATGGCAGCCCTATTAGAGAAGGGATATATAAGGGTCAGGTAATGAAATCTTTACTCAGGTCCATCTCACACTGGAACTGTTAGGTTGACAGATGAACCAATAGCTCATTCCAGCGGAAGATGCCAGAGACTAGTCTACCACCTTAAAAACTTAAAGGACTCAAAAGTTTCAGGACTGGGCTTCCCTGGTGGCGCAGTGGTTGAGAGTCCGCCTGCCGATGCAGGGGACACGGGTTCGTATCCCGATCAGGGAAGAGCCCACATGCTGCAAAGCGGCTGGGCCCGTGAGCCATGGCCGCTGAGCCTGCGCGTCCGGAGCCTGTGCTCCGCAATGGGAGAGGCCACAACAGTGAGAGGCCCGCGTATAGCAAAAAAAAAAAAAAAAAAGTTTCAGGACTTCAAGGATCTTCATTAGGGTGGCCATTACCAAGTGTGATACATTTGTCAAATCTCATTGACTTAAAAAATGTGTGCATTTTATTGTATGTCAAAGTTATGTTAATAAAGTTTATTTTAAACAAAACAAAACAAAACAAAACCTAGCTCCATCAAATTTGGTCAGCCTGTGTGAAAACTTCTCCTTTTCCAACACATCACTTGAACTGCTCTGTCCTGTTACAATGTGCTTGGTCAGGTGCTTTGAAAACTCCTAAACTTTGTAGAATTAAGTTATCTGGGGAAGCTGGCAGTATAGATGGAGAAGCTGAGGAGACATTCCCCAGGCTTAAAAAGATCAAATGATATAGAAATTTACCTCCTGGATCAGGTTTTTAGTTTTAGTAATACTGGTCTCAGTGAAATGCCCACCAGTATCCACATCTAAAAGGAAAAAGCACAAACCCAGGGTTTAAGGATGCAAGAATCAATTGTGGACTCTGATTCTGATTGCAAATGTCTGTGGAAATTTACCTGTGCTAGTATTTTTACTGAGATTTTTGTTGTTGTTTAATGATCACATTACAAAGTTACAAAGATTTAAGTTGTTTGCTTCTAACTCTATTACATACATAAACCCTGGTAATTTTAGTGTAGGATTTTGTACAATGAAAATGTTTTAGGAAGGTATATAGGGTTTGTAGCAGAAAGATCTAAAATCTTTCAACCCTTTTTTTCTCTTTTAGCACTTACATGTAGCTTTTCACTAGTGCTTTATTTTTACTTGTATATTAGTAAGTTATTAATAAGTATGTTACTTATAAAATCACAGGTGTAGCTTTACATGATCTAATAAATATTTCAGTTGCATAAATGAGCTGATAAAATATGTCTTTATTGGGATCTGGATATCAGATGTCCTTTAATACAGGTTGTCAAAGAAAAATACCTTGAACTGATCACATGAGATTTTAGATTTCTTTACTCATTGTCAGCACAGAATATAGCCACTTTATAATGCATTGAAATTACTCGTGTATTTCTGCATTTTGTCTTTTATTAGGCCACTGCCTTCACAGTAATAGCATGGTTTTAGAACCTAACATTTTTAAAGTACAGAAAACTGTAAATACCTTTTAATACAATGAGTAAATAACATGGTATATTTGCATCCGCATCTTACTTATTAATGGTGTCTTCCAAGCAAACAGGAATGGACTTAAAGAGCCACAGTTAGGTTTTCTCTAAAATGTTTTCATATATAAATTATTTTATTTATTTCATAGACATATTTTCCTAGTTATAGATTAATTTTTCATTTGAGAATGAAGGATAGTTTTCTGTTAGTAAATTTTCCTTCTCATATCCTTTACTATGATGGCTTGACACTGAATAACAATAGAGCCAGGTGTTTTCCCCCGTAGTTTCTTTCCCACAGTGTAACATATTTTAACACAGGTCACAATTTGGACCTGCTGTGTTTCACAGTATTCTTGATGATGATGTTCATCATCAATAAAATGATTGTTCTTCCTTATTTCAATAATTTTTTTTCCCATGAACTCTTGAACTTTTGTCTAAAGAGGTGGGGCATGCAAATTACCACTATCACAGTGGTAGGATCTGGTCAAGAAAGGTCTCCAAGGTCTCCAAAGAGAAGAATATTGATGAAACCCAGGCCCCATGCCAAAACTCAGAGCTGGTCCAAGACCTTTTCACAGACACACCCTCGTTTACCACTTCTTATGTGATATTTAAATGAGTAATCTGAGACACATTTTTGATGAAATATCCGTTTGACTATTTGAGAAAAGTAAAGACTTAAAATCACTCTGGTAGCTCCATCATTCCTGTCATTATTTTTGCTAATCAGAATTAGTATCCATTTTGAGCTCAACGAATGCTAGTTTTATAAAGTTGTTTAATGAACAGAACAAGCTTAAACTTTATTTCCTCCTTTAATGCAACCAGAGGTTATGTTTGTTTAGAGAGCTAACATCTATCCAGATTATACACTCTTACCAGTGCCAGGCCAAAAAACACAGGCCCCAAACCACTCATTCCATAACTCGCTCATTTTCTGACCTATGGCTGTTATTGTAGAAACTAGATCTATTAAGAAATTGCCTCTGGTGCAGTCAGGGAATATCGTGGCACCTTGTGCAATAATTTGCAAACAGTGGCTTGAGAGAAATGGTATGCAAAGAAATACATCCCAGACCTTGACCTTTCTACACTGTCACAGTGAATGTTTAGATGGGCCTGCTTCCAAAAAAATAGAAGTGTATCTGAGAGCTAGGTGAGGTTAGCAAAACAGGCTTAACAGCTAATGATGGCATCATGGGAGACAGCAAGGAGTTTTACCTTTGGTCTTAAGCATCAGGAACACCTGACATCAAATCCCACCTCATCTATTTAACATGTGACCTTGTGCAAAATATTATACTCTTTAAAACTCAGTGTCTCCATCCACAAAATGAGAAAAATAATTGTAACTGCTTCATTAGGTTGTGCTGGCCCAGAAAAGATCCTCAGTAAGTATTTGTTGAATTAAGTATTTGTTGAAAAAGTGTTTTAATAATTAAAGTGTTTATTTAATCATATAACACACATAGATGAACTAGGAAAGTGCCTGACACACGTTTAATATCCTTTTATCCTTGTTGTCATCGATTTCATTTTTGCTGTTTTTCATGGAGTTTTACTTGATCTCAAGACAAAATGACCAAGATGAAATGTGGGTCTTGTTTCAGGGGCAGTCAATGCTCTGAAGTAGAAGTAGCTACTGCTTTAATGCAAGGAATCAAGGTGCAAGAAAATACCTTCTTAGTTCATTCATAAGATGTCCCTCAAGTTCCAAAGTGGTTAGGTTTTGTTCCTCCGCCTTGGACAGTCAAATTGGAGGATAATGACTGGTCCACATGAGTTTATTTTAACCTAAGGTCATCTAAAGGACATTTCACAGAGAGGAATAGAAACTTCCATAGGGTATCCAACTTCAGTTGCTCAGAGAAGAGTTTAGTATGAATAAGAATTTGCATGGTAGGTTTTCTGCGGGCCTCACTGTAGATATGTGGTAACTTGTAGCTTTTAAACAAAATAGTTAACATATTCAACAATTTCACGTATATTCAATATTTTCAAAAAATTTATTTTCAGAAAGGGCATCCAAAAGTTTAAGTCAAAAATTTAGAAATTCTAAGTCAATGTCTTAGAAAACAGATTAACTTGGCAAATTCCAAAGACATGGCCCTTTGAGATTATACACTGAGATATACACTGGAGTTCAGTGTATATATACACTGAGATATACACTGAGCTCAGAGTCTTTAAATGACAAAATGACACTGGGACAAAATTAGAATAATAATGAGAATAATAGTAATACAATGGATTGAATTTTTATAATAAGACATCTAATCAACCCAAGATGCAAAAATTCAAACTCTTCTTTAAAATGTTTAATAAGACATGCAAAATGAAGCATTTTAAAACAAATATCCTAATAAGATAGAGAGGATAAGTTTCTAACCTCTTTGGCAAAACATCTTGATTTGTTTCTGTTACAGCTGAAAGATATATTATATTTATGTAAAGATTTTTTCTTGACTTAGTCCTATAGACTCCATCAACATTATCTGCTCAGGGTAGAAGAGGCAAAAGCCGAAGCAGTGCCACTTGCTGAATTCACCTTCAAGTTCACTGACAACTCAGATGGAAATTCAGCCTGAGGATTCTGACTCCTGTTCTTCTGTGTAACCACTAGATCATTCTTTTCTTTTAAAAATGTTTTAAAAATACATACTCAAACCTCGTTTACCTCATATAAACAAACCTCAGTTGCCTAAATATTGTTTTATTACTTCATTTCTCTTCCCACACTCTTCTCTCTCTTAACAATCATTCATGATATTTGGGAAATGACTCAAAGAGAACACTTCGAAGTATTGTTTTATGGCTCAACAAAATAATGCCTCCCTGTCTTTTCTTCCTTGTCTATTTTTTAAAAAAGAGCCTGACACATATTCACATACACATGTTTACCTTTATTTTACATTTCAAAGTCCTTATATTAATACATTCTTCTTTTTCATGAAAATATTTAAATTTATCTAAACATGACATGAAAGAATATTTTTTTTTCTGTCTTTAGGTTTCATCTTTATCAAAAAGAAAAGAACACCAAGGGTTTGAAATAATGTGATGGTAAAAAAGAGATAAAATTTATTTTCATAAAAGCTTGACTTCAGCCAAGCTTTTAAGACTTAAGACAGAGGAGTGCATCAGCATTATTAATTATGAGATATTTTGAAGGTAATACACTCACACACCCACATTCACAGACACACAAACATATACACTATATGTATACATAGGTACTTTTCAAGCTTCTATCTTCGAATTATACTTTGTATGAAACAAAGTTGGAAGATGCCAAATGGAAGTTAAGTATATGACATATCAATAGGCTATTACAACAGCACAGGAAGGAAGAAAGAATGCTAGAATCATTTGAGAGTACTATGGGATTTGAGTAGTCATAATGGATTTATGGAGGTCAAAAGTTTGTCAGGATTGAAGGTAAAAGATCTTTGGCTTGGTAAACTTTTCATTTAGTGACAGCATAGACAGAATTGCATATGGGAGGTAAGGATAGAAGGAAAGATACAAGGGCTTACTAATTTCAAGAGAAGAGTAATAGCTACTAGATCCTTTTTGCCAGAAATAACCTAGATATTTTAGGGGGGGCACTTTTCAACAAAGTTATGCTCTTATGTTTATATCAAATTCATGTGGATAATCTCAAAACACAGGTTCCTAAAATGATCTTTGACTTTACGCCCATTCCTTATAAAAATCTGCATTCTCCGTATCATCCATATACCATTATTTTCTCTTCTGTATTGACTTTCTGAGGGAAGAGATTATATTTATAAATTGCATCCTCATCTTTTCTGCAATGTTTCAGAAGAATTCAATCTAATTAACATATTAAATTTTGAAAAAATAAGAAACAACTGCAATGGGAATATGGATTACAGAATGCACCTTGGGAGAGGAAAAGAGTCAGGTAAGGTAAATACAGTTTCTTTTTATACTTAATGCATGTATTTTGGGAAAGTAAAGGGTCTACAAGTATAAGAATATAATTTCTTACATATTTTATTTATATACGGTATAGGGTCAACCAAATTGGAATTGGAGAAATGATCTTATTTGAGAAGTATACTTCATCTACTCATTCATTCATTTATTCAACAAACATTTTTTGTACCCCTCCTATGTTTTTGGTAGCATTCTAAATCCTTGGAGTGAAACGGAAATTGATTCTGTCTCTTAGAAATTATACGCTAGTGGAAGAGACAGATAACAAGCAAACACATACTTATATTGATACTATAATATTATGTAACGACCAATGCTATTAGGAACAGCAAAGTAGTCTCAGGGATGGAGAGTGATGCTGAAAGAGGGTGTTTTAGATGGGATGGTCATGCAAGGCCTCTCTGAGGAAGGAATATTTCAGTAGGGGCATGCATTAAGCAAGGAAGGGAGCAATGGGAACATTTAAAAGAGGAGTGACTGCAGGAAATAAAATTTCAAAAGCAGTAACTTGAAGAAAAGTTGGCACACCTTAGAAACAGGAAGCTTAATGTGGTTGATGTTGAGTGAGAAAAGGAGTAGAAGGAGACAAGATTGAAAGAGTAGCCCTGGTGAAAGGTTGAGTAAGACCTTGTAAGCCATGGGAAGGTAACTCTTTTATAGGAGTGAGAGAGAAGCCCCAGAATGTTTTGAGAAAAGTTAAGTAACAAAATCTAATATGAATTTAAAATGACTTCACTGTCTACCATATGGAAGATTTACTGTAGGGTGGAGAGTAGGATAAAGGAGACCTGTAGCCTAGTAAGAAATGATGGATGGTTCTGATTAAAGCATAAGGTTATGAAGATATATCACTGATAACTCTTACATTTTATTTGGTGGTGTGCACTAAGATAGGGAAGTCTAGGGACAGGAGTTTGTCCGAGAGGAGATTCAAGAATTTGAATTAAAACAGGTTTTGTACTGGTACATGTATTATAACTAGAACAGATTTTGTTCCATTATATGTATTACAGAGAATATAGAGATAAGAAATAGGATGTATGGAAACTTCATCCATTATAGAGGGCTCATTTAAATTATTAGGGAAAATATGCATAACTTAAATGATTTCAGAAGAGCTCACTAATTAAAATTAAAGTGTTATCTCTAACGCATTTACTATGACAAATAATTACAGATCAAGCACACAAACAGGTAAAACCATAAAATTTCTTGAGAAAACATAGGTGATATATTTTTTTAACCTGTGTCAGATTGTCTGCAAAGGTAGCTGCTAATGATTTGTCCCATGCCTATATTTTTGCTCACCTCTTCTGCAACCCAGAGTTGGAATCTCCTTCCCCTCCCTTTGAATCTGGGCTGGACAGGTGATTTTCTTTTCTTTTCTTTCTTTTTTTTTTTTTTGTGGTATGCGGGCCTCTCACTGTTGTGGCCTCTTACTGTTGCGGAGCACAGGCTCCAGACGCGCAGGCCCAGCGGCCATGGCTCACGGGCCTAGCCGCTCCGCGGCATGTGGGATCTTCCCGGACCGGGGCACGAACCCGTGTCCCCTGCATCGGCAGGCGAACTCTCAACCACTGTGCCACCAGGGAAGCCCGCTGGCCAGGTGATTTTCTTTGGTTAATAGAATGAAGCTATGCCTGTTCTGGATTTAGCCTCATAAGAGCCTGGCAGCTTGTTCTTTCTACCTTCTCGGTATTCTGGGCATCATGTAGGAATTTCAGTCACCTTGCAGGAGAGAATGGTCCTGCCAGCCCTCAGACATTCTAGCCACCCCAGATGAGGCAGAAGACATTTGAATAAGACCATCTTGGACGTTCCAGCCCCAGCTGAACTAGTGTAATGTCATCAAACAGTTCCATGGAGGCAATGTGGAGGGGCCAGTATGAACACTGCACATACAGTGGGTTTGCATTACAGTTTATGAACCCTAGCCTAAGAACACAAATCTTTTATAATTAGCTGCAAGAAAATCTGCCCTCTTCTATGGAGGGAGATGCTATCTTTATTATCCTGGACAGTAAATGAAACTTCCTTCTGCTTGGGAGAGATACAAATCTCTATTTCCAAATCTGTTTACTATACAAACATTCTTGAAAAGATAGTCTGAGACAAAAGCAGCCAGTGCCTTGTTCATAATATGTGTAGCAATACAAGAAGTCCATGAAGAATTGCCTCCTGACAAACTCAGGATCTGGAACTAAACTATCCCAGCTCTCCTACCTCTGCTACTTTCTATCTCTTTGATCTTTTATAAGTTAATGAATCTCTCTGCCCCTCAGTTTCCTCATATGTGAAATGAATTTAATAACAGTAATACTAAGAATTGAACTGGGCAAAGCATTAGAACAGTACCAGGATCAAACTAAGTGTTTAAAAATATTAGCTATACTATAATTGTGATAATTCATACAATTGAATCCTGTTCATTCATTAGAAATGAATGAAGCATTACTATGGAATAATAACCAAGGTGTATTTTAAGTGAAAAAAAAAAAAAGCAAAGTGCAAAGCACTATAGAGCATGCTATCATTTGTGTAAAATAAAAATAATAAATAAATAAATTTATATACCTACAGACCCACATACATAGATGCTTGTTGTATATTCCTAGCCTGTCTCCAGGACACTGGAGACTGGTAATTGGGTTGTCTCCAATGAGAAGAGTTCATGGCTAGGGAAGAGAGTAGAAGGAAAACATACTTTTCTCTCTATATTCTTTAGTAACTTTTGAATATCATGTGACTGTATTAACTATTTCAAAAAATGAATAAACTATATCTGAAGTGAAAACGTGGTTGTTTATGAGGAAAACAATTATAAGTTGAGATTTATGTTATTAAAAGATATAGGATATTAAAACACTATTTTAATAATGCAGAGTTTTGAATTGGTTATATAAAATTTTGAATAAAGAAGATCTTCCATATCAGGGGAATACAAATCAAAAGCACAATGAGGTATTACCTCACACCTGTTAGAAAAGTTGTTTTCAAAAAGATAAGACATAACAAGTGCTGGCGAGGGTGTGGGGAAAAGGGAACCCTTGTGCACTGTTGGTGGGAGTGTAAATCGGCACAGCCACGATGGAGAACAGCATGGAGTTTCCTCAAAAAAGCACAGATAGAACTACCATATGATCCAGAAATCCCACTTCCAGGTATATATTTGAAGGAAATGAAATCATTATCTTTAAGAAATTCCTGCACCCCCCTATCTCTATACATAATGGAATATTACTCAGGCATGAAAAAGGAAGAATATCCTGTCATTTGTGACAACATGGATAAAACTTGAGGGAATTATGCTAAGTGAAATAAGTCAGACAGGGGAAGAAAAACACTGTACAATATTACTTGCATGTATAATCTAAAAAAGCTAAACTCACAGAAACAGAGTAGAATGGTGATGTCTAGGGACTAGGGGATTGGGGAAATGAGATGTTGGTCAGAGGGCACAAACTCTCACCTATAGGATGAATAAGTTCTGAGGATCTAATATCTAATGGGGAGTATGGTGCCTACAGTTAACAATACTGTGTTGTACACTTGAAAGTTGCTAAGAGTAAATATTAAATGTTCTCATGACAACAGCAACAGAAAAACATAATTATGTGACGTGGTGGCTGTGCTAATTAACATTATTATGATAATCACTTTTCAGTATATATGTGTATCAAATCATCATGCTGTACATCTTAAACTTACACAATATGTCAGTTATGTCTCAATAAAGCTAGAAAAAAAGTTGATCTTCATTCGAAGTACAGGTAAAGAGTAGGATCGCAACCAGGATTGTGTGTTGGGTAGTTTCAAGTTGGATAAACTTGGTTGAATCGATTCAGTCATTTTGGGTTCTTGTGGGTTTAACTCAACCTTTGAAATTTCAGTTTTGTCCTATTCCAGACTGCAAAGTCCTAATGCCAAACAAAACCAGAACCTTTTTTTAAGGCTCTATTGAATTCTGCGCACTTGCGAAGGGCTGTGGTTTTCATCATTAAACCACAAAAAAAAAGCAGGATTAAGACATGTGGGCCTTACAGTGATGGTGAAAACTTCACATTAACTATGGATGAAAGGCTCAGTGGAGCTGAGCAAGTTCAGATTAAGTCTGGCAAATTTATTGTTACTTTCCAGAAAACTAGCCAAGTATTACAGGGGGGAATACCCATCCTCTCCTCCTCCACCACCACATGCTTCCCTTTGCACCAATTGTGACATTAAGATTTTGGCAACTTTGCTCTGGATTTATGGGAACTGGAAAGAAGGCTAATAGGCAGCAAACTCTTGGGCTCTCTTTGTGGATATCCATTCCCAATGAAGTTCACATTTTGAAATACGCTATTGCTGATAGCTGCCTTTTGTATGAATCTCACCCTTAAAATGTCCCAGACCTTTTTGTGATATGGCTAGTTCTCAGAAAAATATTGCTGTTGCCAGATTGCCGAGAACCCTTCATACTGATGTAATACTTCCCTAAATGTCATTGCTTGTTTTAAAATATTGCAAAACTATATTTTGTTATATGTAAATTTTCAATAGGCCAAGAATCATCCATAGGTCAGTCTTCATCTACCACCCCACACGGTGACATTTATAGATACTGGCATTTTAAAACTTGAGTTCAAATCTAGATTTTAACCCCATTTCCTGCTGTGCAAGCTTAAAAAATGACTTCACCTGTGTGAGCATCACTTTCTCTAGAAGAAACAGGGCTTATAATATGATATATACTCACATCAGTCAGAGACTTACCTTGAAGGAAAGAGATGGCACATTCAAGAGGGTTGATGAAAGAGAGTTTAATGAAGGGCCTTGTGGATGGGGTTACAGGAAAGCCAGCAAGGTAGTGAAAAAGCCCAGGTTAGCAACAGCAGCAATCCATGACTATCTTTACACCTCAAGGGGTGAGAAAGGGAGTGGTTACTTGAAGCCTCAAGAACTACAACTATAGATAAAGGCTGCTCAGTAGGAGCTTAAGAGGGACATACTACATGTAAAGTGTTTAAGAAAAAACTAGTATAAGCATATCTATTAATAATATTTAGCTTAAAAATAAATAAAATATTCATAGATGGAAAAAATGAATTTTGTAAAGATATCAACAGTTGGAAACTGGTGATAATAGTCCAGTTTCTCCTTAGAAAGGCAACATAACAAAAGGGATTTATTAAAATATGAAATTACTTATAAATATTTTACATAAAATATAAAATTTACAAAAGTATGATAGGACATCATTGGACAAAAGCAGATAATTCTGAAACAAAGATAAATGCATAAAAGGAGTTGCAATATGATAAAAATTACTGGGGGGAAGATGGATTACTCAATAAATTTTGATTAGGAAATTGGTCAATAGTTTGGGGGGAAAATTGGATGCTTATCATATAACATACATTAGAATAAATAAAGGTCAAAAGAAATGTTATCAAGGGTTGGAAACAATGAACTCTGTAAAACTAGAAGAAGACATACACATTATATAGTTGATCTGATCTATATTGGCTATGTTTTCATTATTGAAAATTTCTAAGTATTTTCTAGTTCCCATTATAATCTATGTCTTAACCTTTGAGCTATTTATCTTTTCCTTATTATTTTAATATGATTTTTAAAAATTATACATTTTTGTTTCTGGCTTATTTATTATGTAGGCAGAGAATATGTCTGTATACTAGGCATTTTAAAAAACTAAATGAAACTTGCTTTATAGGTTAGTCATAGTTAATTTTTATAAATGCTGCCCGTGTGCTTGAAAGACTACATTCTCCATCTGTAAGACAAATGTTCATTATGTGTATTGTTTCAGCTGTCTTTAAATTGAGATGCAAACGTTTTCAAAAGATAATTAGGCAAGAATTAATTTTTGGAATATTCATTTGTTTTAGGCCTATGTTTTTGGGGTCTCTTTTACTCAGGCCAAATTAGTTTCCTAATTGGAACATTATCTTCACCTTTTTTTTTTTTTTTTTTAAATTATTATTGTTTTTTGCTGAACGCGGGCCTCTCACTGTTGTGGCCTCTCCCGTTGCGGAGCACAGGCTGCGGACACGCAGGCTCAGCGGCCATGGCTCACGGGCCCAGCCGCTCCGCGGCGTGTGGGATCTTCCCAGACCGGGGTACGAACCCATGTCCCCTGCATCAGCAGGTGGACTCTCAACCACTGCGCCACCAGGGAAGCCCAAGGAGGTTTTTTTGGGGGGGGGCGGGGGCATTCCTTGTAAATACTGACAGACTTGTGTTAAAAATTCTCAGTAAAGTGGGAGATCAGTTAGTTTCTTCTCAAGGGTCTGTGGAAATAAATTTTAGAATAGTTAGATCTTCCTGATGAATTAAATCTTTTTTCATTATGCAATGAAATTTATTGCTAGTAATGTTTTTTTTTTCTTAAGGTTTCTGTCTTAAATTTTACTTCATTAAAATAAGTATATAGACTTTTTGTTGTTAATATTTGCCTATGTTTTCTCCTTATTTTACTTCCCACATTTAGGTACAAAAATTTTGTCTTCTTTCAAACTTTAAGTTTTATTAAAAAGGATATATAGCTGAATTTTTTTAAAAAAGGGTTAGTCTGAAAAATGTTTTTATCTTTTAACTGAAAAGTTTAGCTTGCTTACACTTATTGTAATTATTTATATATTTGAATGTATTATCTCATTTTACAGTTTCCATATATCTCACTGTGCCCATGACTTTTTTCCCTTTGTAGCCTCTTAAGTAGATCAATATATGTAGTTTATACCATTTTAATTTCCTTTCCTCATACATTTAGAATTATTCATTTTCTTTCTGTTTTAGTTATTGCCCTTATGGCAAATTGTATTATTTTTAAACGATTCTTGTCACTCTTTCTTTACCTGTTCTTACAGACCCATGTCTTCTGGTGGATTATATTCCCTCCCTTGACATCAGGTTTCAGTATATGACTTGCTGATCAGCAACTTTAATAGCCAAGGTGTGTATCTGCCAATTCCTTTTTCTCTCTGGCCTATCCTAAGCAAGGGGTTGCTCCTTCAGCCTTGATTTGGAAAGAAGAGGATGTAGAGCAGAGCCATACTCAACCCATGAAAGACATAAATTAGACAGAGAACTAATCCTTCGTTGTTGCAATTTATTTTCGCTGTTTCTTTGTAAACTGCATGATCCAGCCTATGAATTTTAACAAATATTCTAAACAAAATCTAAAGCTGATCAACATCTTTACCATCCTCCCAAATAACACAAGATAGTGAGAATGGTTTATATGCTACCTTTGACTTTTACTTTAGTTCTACCCTTTTTTTTAATCCTCAAAGGAGAAATGATTATTTTACATCAACGATATTTATTTTGATTTACCCACATATTTAACACTTTATCTTCTCACTATTCCGTTTTTTTCCCCATCTTAGTCTTCTGGGCTTGTTCTCCTGCTTCCTAAGTACATTATCTCAATTCTAGAGTCTAGAAGTTACTTTGGAGAAGATCTGTGGTAATAAACTTGCACAGTTTTTGCTTCTTTAAATATGTCTTTATATCACTTTCATTTTAATCAATAACTCCACATTATACATAATTCCAGTTTCACAGTTATTTTCTCTTGTACATTTAAAATGTTTCACAGTGCTTTTTATTGTTGTTTGTTGAGGAGTCACCCAGTTAGTACAAATGTTGTTCCCAAGCAGTTGATCTCCCTTTTTTCGCCCTGGCTGCCTTTAATTTCTATTCTTTGTTTTTCTTCTGATATTTTATTATAATATGTTTGGGTGCATTTTATGTATTATGTTTGGAGTCATTGTGTTTCTTGACTTTGAGGATAGAAGCCTTTCATAATTTCTGGAAAATCTTCAACCATTAAGTCTAGACACTTGTTTACCTAATCTTTTTAGTATCTCCTTCTGGTACTCCAATAAGGCATATAATGAACTTCTCACTCTCCATTCCATGTCATTTAACAGATATTTTTAAATATTTCTTATTATAGAGGGAAAATAGTAGTAACTTTTTCTACCCATTTCCTGCTTCTAATTGCATGGAATGATAGTCATAGATGATAAACCTGTTAGATGACAGTTATCTGGGTTAGGAGCTAGAAAATTTGTAAAAATTTTAGATCTGATTAACCTATTCAAGAGAGAGTAATCTCACTGCAAAAACCCCCAAGAATACCAAAGGAAACCATCAATAAAATGAAAAGCAACCTACTGAATGGGAGAAAATATTAGCAAAAATCATGCTCTGACAAGGAGTTAATATCCAAAAGGTACAAACAGCTTATATAGCTCAATATCAAAAAAAAATCTGATTAAAAATGTGAAGAGGTTCTGGGTAGGGGATTAAGAGATACAAGCCACTATGTATAAAATAAATAAGTAACAAGGAAATGTTGTACAGTACAAGGAAATATAGCCATTACTTCATTATAACTTTAAATGGAGTATAATCTATAAAAGTATTAAAGTACTATGTTGTACACCTGAAAGCAATATAATATTATAAATCAACTATACCTCAATTTAAAAAAGTAATTCATAATCTTTTGATTTTAAGAATGTCTAGTTGGTCCCTATAAAGATGCTGATATTACTTATTCTGAAACTTGTGATCCTTCTGGAGTAACACAAATTTTTGTGCCATGTGTTAATGATTCAAATGAGGTCCACTAGTTATACCCATCAAATCTTTATATGGATTCTAGTGTTCTTACACTCACAGTTTGGACAATTAACTA
This sequence comes from Monodon monoceros, assembly GCF_005190385.1. Classification (NCBI taxonomy): domain Eukaryota; kingdom Metazoa; phylum Chordata; class Mammalia; order Artiodactyla; family Monodontidae; genus Monodon; species Monodon monoceros. The sequence goes on from NW_021703777.1 coordinate 119,701,841, forward strand.
TTTGAAAATACCATTTAATAGCACTTACCTCCCACCCCAATCTAGAAATGATGCAGTCATTTCAATAAAGGATTCTCTACCAAAAAAAAAATGGGCAGAGGATGATCTGAATAGACATTTTTCCAAGGAAAACACGCAGATGGCCAAAGGTACGTGAAAAGATGTTCAACATCACTAACCATCAGGGAAATGCAGATCAAAATCACAATGAAATATCACTTCACACTTGTTAGAATGGCTGTTATTCAAAATACAAAAATTAGCAAGTATTAGTGAAGATGTGGAGAAAAGGGAACCCTTGGGCAATGGTGGGAAGGTAATTAGTGTAGCCACTATGGAAAACAGTATGTCGGTTCCTCAAAAATTACAAATAAAACTACCATATGATCCAGCAACTCCACTTTTGGGTATCTGTCCAAAGAAAATGAAAACACTAACTCAAAAAGATATATGCATTCCTGTGTTCACTGAAGCATTATTTACAATAGCCAAGATATGAAAACAACCTAAGTCCAACAAAGAAGGAATGGATAAGGAAGACATACATACAATGGAATATTATTCAGCTATAAAAAAGAATAAAAACTTGCCATTTGTGTCAACACAGATGGACCTTGAGGGCATTATGTTAAATAAAATAAATCAAACAGAGAAAGACAAATACTGTATGATCTTGCTTACATGTGGAGTCTTAAGAACAAAACAAAACAGCTCATAGATGCAGAGAACAGACTGGGTTGGCAGCGGCTGCGGGTGAGGGGTGGCTGAAACAGATCAAGGGAATGAAAATGATTCTAACTTCCAGTTACAAAATAAATAAGTCATGGGGATTTAATGTACCCCATGGCAACTACAGTTACTAATACTGCATTGCATATTTGAAAGTTGCTAAGAGAGTAGATCGTAAAAGATTTTATCACAAGAAAAAACATTCTGTAACTATGGTGATGGATGATAACTAGACTTATTGTGGCGAGAGATCATTTCCAATATACACAAATATCAAATCATTATGTTGTACACCTGAAACGAATATAATGTCTGTCAATTATAACTCAATTAAAAAAAAACTCACAGGAATTATATTTGCCTTTAAACATTTTGATAAACCTAAATATTTAACATAATTTATTTACTATCTGTGAATTATGTCTTTTACAATTGCTGTTCTGTATTTTGATCCTTGTACTTACTATTTTTTGATTCAAGATAATTTAAGTTTATTAGAAAGAAGTTAATGATTGAAGACCCTCAGTGTAAGTATATTTGTAGTTTTGTTTTCTTAATTTTAGTTTTATCAATTTTTGATCAGAAAACACACACACACACACACACACACACACACACATACACAAAAGACACAGAATGGGGAGAGTACTGAGAACAGCACGTAGTTCTTTCCAAAGATAAACTAAACCTGGCTTCTAAAAGCGATGGAATAATATTTTTAATGTATCAATTTATTTCTTTTAACAGGATAAATGTAATTTCTAGATCATTTTTTTCTAACATAAGCAAAGTTTGGGAATAGACTAAAATTCCAACCTCAGAAGATAATTATGGAATAAATATCTGGAGACCTTCCTGACCATAATTTCAGTAATGGAGAATAATTTCAGGGCTGACCATTGTATCAGTTATGGGGATTTACTTAGGGAAGTAGTGATACAGGGCTTTAAATAATTTAAAGAAAGTTGATATTTAAGTGTGTTAGTTCACAGGAGAATGAAACAGTAATTTTGAAAAGAGTCACAGTAATACATAAGAATCAAAAGACTAATATATTTCTTTCAAAATAATATTTTCAGGAAGGTGGGAGGAAAATTTTTCAAATGTATGAATTACTTCCTCTTTGAAGTTAAGGGCTTGACAAAGTTGATTTGGGATTTGACTTCTCAAAAGTAATGTAAAACCAATATGTGAGATGAGAGACATAAAAATAACGTGACTTACTTTATTCAAAGTACATTGTATAGTCAAAGAGAGGTTGCAAATGTTTATAGAACAATTTGGGAAATGGGAAATAGTAAAGGAATTATGTAAACTAAAACAATGTAGTATTAAAGAATCCAATCTTTAAAATAACATTTCCTGGATTCAAATCTCTGGCTCCACCACAGCTAATCCTGTTCAACTTTGGGCAACTTATCCTCTCTTTGCTTCAATCTCCTGTGAATTGGAAATAATGGAATCTACCTCATAAGATTTTTTTTAGAATAAATGAATTATTCTGAAATTCTTAGTGACTGACATGTAACAAGTGCTCAATATATGTGAGATATTGCCATTTATTATTGCTCTGATTATAATGGTAAGAAACACTTTCATTACATTAACTTATTATCTTGCTCTTTTCTGAGGTTGATAATATATGTGTATGTGTATGTATCCATGTGTGTCCGTGTGCTAATTTTTACTAAATTGTGCTTCAGAAAAGTCAATAAACAGATTTATATTTTGAGGTCCAATTATAAACCAATATTAAGAAGTCAGTATCTCCTAGTGGCTAAGAAGACAGCTAATTCTTAATAGTAGACTACCACTTACTAGCTCTGTGATCTAAGGCAAGTTATTTAATCTCTATGTGTCTCAGTTTTGTCTCACCTGTAAAATGGTAATAATAGAAGTACTGTCCTCCTGAGATTGTTGTGAGAATTAAGTGAGTTAATATGTGTAAAATACTTAAAACAGTGTTGACACATAGTAATTATTTAGATATCTTTATTACTAGCTACTATTTAATGATTATATGTTTATTCTACTTACATTTCTGTTCTTATCTTTTTGTACAAACAAAATGATAATGTAGTCAAATGTACTCACAGGTATATTTAAATGTCAAGGAACCAAACTCAGCTTTATGTATTAAGACTTAATATGTAGTCAGGACTAACTTAAGCTACAGATGGTTAGCTTTTAAAATAGATGTAGAAACCACATGGACTGATTTCTATGTCCTTACCTACCATTCCAAATACCACCCAGCTATATATCAATAATATTTAGTCATTTCCTTTTTTCCTTTGCTGCTTCTGCCTTCTTCCAAATCCAAGTGAATTACATATGCTGTACTTTTAAAAACAATTATTTAACCCTAAGTAAATTATGTACTTGATGTAGTTTTGAAATGTTACTCATTAAATCTTTTCTCATCTACATTTCTACATCAATTTTTAACTTTGGAAAATATATATGTAAAAAAAAAGATCAAAATTTAATTATTTCTTTAAAAATGTTTCCTTAAAGTGTGTTTAAGTTTTATAAACAGCAACTTGTCTATTTGTGTTTAGCTTAAGAAAACATAAAATAATTTCAGCTAAAGGAGTTTTGAGGTGGCCTGTGGGTAAAAAACATACCATTAAAATAGAATTTGTTCATCGCAAACTATTGGTTAGTAGCAAACTCTTGAAACTTTATATGCAATGACTAAAATTAGGTATCTTCTTAGATAAAAAACTCATAACAAAATGATTGAGCTCTGGTAAACAAATTAAGGAATAATTTTGTGTGTGGATTGCTACAAGTGAAGTAGCTATTTGTGTAATAAACTGACCAAAATTCAAAGGGAATTTTAACTTGATATTCATAGTTTATAATATTTTATAATGTCTTAAGGTAAAATTTATTTTTTCCCAAAAAGCCTATTTGCTCAGGTAGTAAGTATAATAGAAAATTTGACTATTTAAAACATGTTTTTACACATATTATTTGTTCTGATTGCAAACAATCCTGTTATATTATTATTTTCATTGACAGATGGCAGATGAAGGACATGAGACTAAGATCAAGCATTTGAACATATAATTTCTGACTTTAAGGCCTGGGTCTTTTGATTTTTGACTTCACTACGTGGAATATTGAGAAGAGTTCAATACTTTGAAATTTAGAAATTATAAACCATTTTTAAAAATTAACTAAACATTCTTTTTTTTTGGATGTAGTGCATGAATAAACTTTCAGAATTTTTATATTCTACAGTGTATAGCAATTACAAACATCTGATGGGTGCTTTAAGAGATGATGACTGAAAACCAACTGTATTTCTTCCTTAAGTATTTGTAGTCACTTAAGGCAATTTTTGCCATGTTGAAAGGGAAGGAGGGGAGATTGTCCTTTATTTTGAAAATAATATAAACAATGACTAGCTGCCTATTTTACATGTAATATATAAGGGGATGAGAGGAAAATAAAGAATTTTAAGTTGTGATGAATTACTCAGAGATGATCAGTGTAAAGCACTGAGGAATTACTCCTACGCAGGCACATTTGAGAGAGCAGCCCCTGTGAAGACTGTCTCTCCAACCAAAGCATAGGGAGGCTCGAAAGGCAAATAACACCAAGTTTCACAAGCAAAAGTGATTAATCGTTTAAGCAAGTCCTGGCTTTGGTTCAGAAGTGGTTGCTTACAAGAGAGTTTGGTTTGGCCCACTTCTGAGCCTTGAGTCGATTGTTGTGTTGAGAGCATAGTCTCAGATTTACCATTAAGATCTTTTTTGTTGATTCTTATTAGTTTTCCAGGAAGCAGTAGCTCTGGTTCTTTCTTAGAGGGCCCTGACTACTTGACCTCTATACCCTCTGGGCTAAATGCCATTCCAAGATGCAAGCTTAAATACACAAGCTCAAGGCTCAGTGGAAATGTTCTTTATCAATGAGAGAAAATCCCCTGATTCTGTTTTATCCATGCTCTGTCAAAAAAAACATGTGATACTGGACCACATGCCTTAATGATTCATAAGGTGAACCACAAATGTATAGACAAAGGGACTTTGCCATTTTCAATACAGTGAGAGTTGATAATTCCAGAGAGAAACAGGTCAAGCAAACTGTGTAGAACTTAAACGTATTTATGTTTGTTTGATTAAAGAAGATGGAGAAATGCCAAATCCATATTGTTACATTATTGAGAATACCCTAAAAGTATTAACAAAAGAATGTAATTCTGAGCACGTTCAGGAGATGTGTAATTATGTTCTGTCTGTTACTGTAAGTACTCGGTATGGTTTAGTGAATCAAAATTGCATAAGCAAATTTTACTCATTGCTGGCTTTGGTAAAAGAAAGCAAAAACAAAAAATTTTTAAATATACAGTTTTTAGGGTATTCCCCCCCTGCCCCATCCTGCTGAATGATTTGAGAGATAGTAACATTTAAAGAAATATTCTAGTTTTTGCCTTTGGGAAAGGTCAGAGGTATGGAAATTTTTTTTTTTTTTTTTTTTTTTTTTGCGGTACGCGAGCCTCTCTCTGTTGTGGCCTCTCCCGTTGTGGAGCACAGGCTCCGGACGCGCAGGCTCAGCGGCCATGGCTCACGGGCCCAGCCACTCCGTGGCATGTGGGATCTTCCCGGACCGGGGCACGAACCCGTGTCCCCTGCATCGGCAGGCGGACTCTCAACCACCGCGCCACCAGGGAAGCCCGGAAACTTTTCTAAGAAAGAATGGGGAGGGTCTGTTTGCCTCTGGGCATTAGAGTACATTTGATTAGAGGGAAAGGAAACCAACAATAAAATCAGTCTTCAGATAGCTTTCCTGGAGTGTTGACTCTCCATGCTGATCATCAATACCTCGCTGCACACCATGGTCGGGAGAGCGGAAAACACCCCTCTCTTTCATTTTTCTTCCTTCAAAAGGCCAACATGCTGTCTTTGGATAGATTTCAATCCTACTTTAATTCATTAAAAAGTGAAACAAAATCACCATTTACATCCTTGACAGCTGGCAGGTTTTATGTGTTCTTACTACTCCTGCCAACTAGCACAAGATTTCATTCAACTCAGTCACGGTTCCTTGGAGAGCTGCGAGTGTGGAGCCCATCAAAACACAGGGGTAACAACAGCACAGGAGCTGCAGGCATGGGGTAATGTATTAGGCCAATCCATCGGTGTGTAGGAAGTCATCCCTTTTTAAAACTTCAAAAAGGAACTACAACAAAAGGTTTGGGAGGGCTCATATCACAGGGAGTTTCTGTGCCACCTGGGATAGAAACATACCAAAATGTTGTTGATTATCCTTAATATACATTCTAGATAGTTAAAAGGAAGAAATGTATTTTTAAGAGAACATACACAGTAAAAGGAACCTGGGTATTTAATTACCTTCCATTTAAAAAAATAGAGAACAGTGGAACTTGTAATGGGTGATTGAAAATAAAACAGAATTGGAAATTTAGCAGAATTCTTGGGATTTAAAATACATTTTTATTTGATTAAAAAAATAGCTCTAATTTTCAATGAGGATGGGGTGCATTATGGGTAGGATGGGTATAAAATCATGAATTATGTGCTTCTTTATGTTATTTGCTTGAGGAAACAAAAAATTGAATTAAAACATATGCCCATAAGAGATGACTAGTTGTAAATTAATTAATTATGGTAAAGTTTAGATTCCTCTTTCTAACTGTAATTTTCTGTTGGCTTGAACAGGATCTTGGTTAATTATAATCATCACTAGCCTTGCAGTCAGAGATAATATGGGAATAAGGTAACCAAGTGTTAACTGCATTTCTTAGTCAAGATTAGTTTATACAAATACCAAATAACACCATATAGGAGGCCAGGTAGCCTCGTGTTTAGAGATCTATTCTTGAATTCTCATTTCCTGACTTCCTATCCCATTTTTGTTTGAGTAGATTCACTTTAAGCAAATTACTTAATCTCTCTAGGCTTCAATATCTTTATTTACAAACTAGAGTAAAATAACAGTATCTACTTCAGAGTTAGCATGAAGATCAAATAAGATAATGATATAAAGTGTTTAACCAAGTTACACACTATAAGCATTAAAAAATGTTATTTATAATTATTACTATAATCTATGGTATATATTTAATTTACCAGCTTCCAGAAGTACCAGCTTAAATAATATATTCAGGTGCCATACTTATGAATTAGAACTTTGTCACCAACCTTGGCCATGAAGGTCAAATGAATGCCACTGCTCAGCTTTGCTCTTAGTCCTTTAAAGTAGAATCAGAATTCTAATTTAGGTGTCTATTTTTGGTTTATCGTTAAAATTTTTGACTAAATGAAGGGGGTAGAAATAAACCTAGAATCAAATGGAGAGTATATGCTTTGCTTATCTTTTGATTTTTGCATCTATATTTTAACACCTAAAATGAATGTTTTGCTTAATCAATTAGCATGCATTATACATATGTGTATATGTGTGTATGTGTATGTACATATTCGGCTTTTGAGGAAAACTTCACCACCGTTACCAAGGGCATCTGGAAGGGATCTGTAGCCACTTTCATAATTGAGTCTCAATCCAGCCCAGGAGTATTGCCAAATTAACATGGCTGGCTTTATTAAATTAAACAATGGCTAGGCATAAGAAACTATTTACTAATCTTCACTATATTACAAAAAATAGCTGTTTTGTCAATTATAGACTGGTTCTATTACTTGACTGGGTCACTTTCACATTGTTTCAGTTAGTTAGTTTTATACGCCTGTTATTTTTCGATCTCTACTCCTTATCTCTGGTAGGAGGAATGGCTCAGAACTGCAACTACAGCCCAGAAAGAGGACTACTTTTGGCTCTAAAACAAAAACGCCAGAGGCACTGACTTTTCCGGCAAAATGTAATCATTATGGCATGTGTTCAGCCTTAGGTTGTTTCATTAATTAAGCCAACAAACTCTTAAAACAACTTGCTTTTAGAAAACCATCTTGTTGCTTTTTGCCTGTGCCTATTTGTTGCAGGTATTTTTAAATGTAATCTTAGGGCTAGTGTTTACCAATAAAATTAATTTGCAGAAAAACAATGAAGTGACTTCTGGTCATTATTATTTTTGTGTTCTTATTTATTCCAGTGTGGGAAGATGAGAGACATATTTTGTTCCCAATTAGACCTTACAGTGAGAAGTTTAGTGGGTAATGAGCTTTGGAATACATTTTTAGATAGTAGACAAGACCAAGAAATCTTTATCGAGAGGTCTATGAGGCTTCTACTTTGTAAGTACTAAAATTTCTGGACTGATACAGAATTACAAGCTTCAACATATGTGGACTATATTGGGGAGGCAAAGTTACAAAAGATGTCAAAGTAATTCTGTATTTCTGAATTGTTAAATTTCTTTAAAAATTCAGCTACAATTTTAAAGTCTATTGTTTTGTAGACCTGCCTGCTTCAAGCAAAAGAGAACTGCTACGATGAAGACTTTTGGTGCAAAAGAAAGATATTTCCAACATCTCAAAGGCAAAATATTTAAAGATGAAATCTTACCCTATAAAATACCCCTCTTTGTAATAGCACCATTTTGTATAAGTTGTTAAAGTACAATTTTCCAAAATTTAAAACATGACACTCATACAAATATAAAATGAACACGTCAACAACTGTATTCAACTCATTAATTAATGAGGGAACCAGTCACAGGTTCAGATTAGTTCAAAAAGCTTTTGAGAAGCTGAATATCTAAAAGAATTTAATAAAGGCCATTTTGAATAAGATTGCAAGGTTAGGTACAATGCTGGTTAACCTCTTAAGGGGCAAAAAACCCCATAATCTTTCGGGTTACCTTTTATTTTGGACAGAAATTGTTTGCATATCTACCAGACAAAATCTACAAATTAACATGTAACCTCAGTAAGTGTGAGACTTTAATCCATTATAAACAGAGAATTGAAAAAAAGAATATATTCTCATAGGTACTTAAATAATTCTTGAGTGGGCCTGTGCTACCCTCATCTGCCATTGAAAAGATACACCACGTACTTGTTTTGCCGTATTTTTAAATTTAATTTTTCTTAACAAAATAAAGCCATGATTCTCCATGTCTAGGAGTATTGTATTCTCCTACTCTTACTCAGGTTGTACTGGATCCTGTCAATACTTCTTACACAGTCTCTCCAGCATAATATTTCTAAAGCACATTCCATAAGACAAGTGGGATCCATGGGCAAACGCATTTAGAAACATTGACATGTTGTTTTTTCCATTACCAATGAAGTTAAAATTGAATCTTGGATACAATTAGAATTAGTAGGGGAGGGTGGAAAGCTATCTGTTCCATGTGCAGTCTTAGAAGGAACTATGATACAGACAAATGACAAAAAAGAGGATACCATGTTGGAATGGAACTTTAATTACAGACAGCTAAGAGATTAAAGTTCTTTTTCTTTGTAATAGGTACTCCATTTATTTATTTACTTATTTTTAATGTCTTTCTTTCTTTGACATTAGAGTGATAAAATGGATAGACTTTATCACACTTGGAAATAAGAGACACTCTCCAACTCTAACTCCTTTATAAGGTGGAGCTGAAATCAGGAGAAAGTCTGAGGAGAAAGAGATGTGTAAAAATGTCTCTGCTAATATTAATTAATGGATCAAAGTATGAATCTAAATCCTCTAAATCTACCCAAAAGGGCTTTTCATGTAACATTAAGAGAAGGAATTCTGGAGACAAAAACCAAACTAATAGAATAAGTTCAGCATTTCCTTCAATATGTGGGAGTAATTATTTGCTGTATTTTGGACCCAAATAAGTTATTAATTAACTTCAGAGTAGTGTTGTTATTAAATACAAATAATACTAGTAATAGTGAGTGCCTGGCATGTCTGAGGATTTCAACCCACTCATTGGTTTTAACTATTTTCTTGAGGTATCTCAGCTTAGTTCTATAAACCTGTCATATGTAGTTATCTGATTCTTTTTAAAGAAAGAAGTTCTAGCTGATGCTGCTGTATGATATATAGGGACGTTAAGAGAGTAAATCCTAAGAGTTTTCATTACAAGGAACACTTTTTCCTTTTTTGCTTTCTCCTTTTTTTTTCCTTTTTATTCTACCTATTAGAAGATAGATGTTAGCTGAAACTATTGTGGTAATCATTTCATAATATATGTAAATCAAACCACCATGCTGTATGCCTTAAACTTATACAGTGATGTATGTCAATTATTTCTTAATAAAACTGGAAAAATGGATTTATTTTTCCCATGGATTGCATATAAGGGTTAATGATTTTGCAATTGTTTCAGTTGGCTATTAATAATGCTTTTGGAAATCAGTTATGTCTTAAGAGTTCTATCCTTGGGAAAATAAACCAATAAAAGTTGAAAGTACATGAAGAAAGTATAACACAAACACTAAGAGGATTTATTTCTAAATTTTGAAATGTATTTCAAGCAAAAGTGCTAACAAACTCATTTTTATTAACACTTTGTGTGATATATGTTTAATCCCCAAGGTAACATGTACCTGTCCTGTTGGATGATCTGGTTTTGTTAAAATTGCAAATCTACTATGTCTTTAGAATCTCGTGATATATACCTTATATACCTTATATTGTGTTGCTAGAGATGTCACAGCAAAATTAAATAACAATAATTTATTTTCTCACAATTCTGGAGGCTAGGAATCTGCGATCAAAATGCCAGCTGGATTAGTTTCTTCTGTAGCCTCTCTCCTGTCTTGCAGAGGGTCATCTTTTCTTTGTGTCTTCACATGGTCTTCCTTCTGTATGTGTCTGTGTCCTACTTTCCTCTTCTTATAGGAACACCAGACATATCAAATTAGGACTCACCCTAATAACCCAATTTTTAGTTACCTTTTTAAAGACATTTGAGATAACAGAATATCTATATATTGGTCTCTGTCCCCAGGTGCTGGTACAGGACTCTTGAAACCCTTGTAATTTGCTGGGTTAAAGGAGTGTCTTTTGCTCTAATGAGGTGATTCTAGGCGAGCTCCTGGATGGCTCTTGGATGAGGGCCGGACACCGGAAAAACCAAGCCATGATAAGAAATGTGGGATTTTCAGCCCCACCCCCCATTCTCTTGAGAAGGGAGAAGGGTTGGAAATGGAATTAATGATCAATCATGCCTGTGTGATGGAGACTCCATAAAAATCCCAGAAGTATGGGGTTCAGAGGGCTTCCAGGTGAGTGGACATACTGGGAAGATGACACACCCCAACTTCCTGGAGACAGAAACTCCTGGGCTTGGGACCCTCCCAGACCTCACCCTATGTATCTCTTCATCTGGTTGTTCATCTATATCCTTTATCATATCCTTTAATAAACTGGTAAATGTAAGTAACTGTTACTCCGAGTTTTGTGAGCCACTGTAGCAAAATAATCAAACACAAAGAGGGGGTCACCTCTGATTTGTAGCCAAGTTGGAAAGAAGTTGTGGTTAACCTGGAAAGCTACTACTTGCAATTGGCATCCGAAGTATGTGGGGGCGGAGGAGGGATCTCGTGAGATTTAGCCCTTAACCTGTGGGATCTGACACTATCTCCAAGTAGATAGTGTCAGAATTGAGTCAAACTGTAAGACACCCAGCTGCTCTCAGAGATTTTTTGGTGAAGGAAAACCCCCATACATCTGGTGTCTGAAGTGTTGGAGCTTGGTAGTCATGTGAGAGTACAGGAGAAAAACAAGAGGAAGGACTGGGTTTTCTCCTGCTCAGAAGGAAAAGGCTGGTTATTTTTCCCCTACGTAAGACACTATCTCTAAATATAGTCCCATTCTGAGGTACTGGGAGTTAGGACTTCAACATACGAATTTGAGTGGGAACACAGTTCAACTCAGATCTCCGATTTGCCTAATAACAAATTTCAACCTTAGTTGCAATTGAGCCAGACTTGGCAAAAGAAAAAAAAAAAAAAAAAGCCAATTCATATTTTCCAGGCATCTAAAAGTTTAAATATGTATTGCATATGTGTTACACATCACCTGTTCTCTTTCCCTGGTATGTTTGAGTTTTAGTTGTGACTCCTTTGATTTCCAAAATTGCTCTGCCCAGTTTCGCCATTAGCTCTAATGAAGAAATTAAAAATTACCCTTGTTAATGACTTGTGTTTAGAATTTAATCACTGAACTTGTACTAAGATTATTTTGTACATCGTTGATACAAAGATACTGAAACACATAGAAATCAGTGAGTGAGTTTTGACCAAAATGTCAATTTTTACGTTCACTTTCTGATTTTCATGGTGAGAAAAAACAGAGGATAATGAATTTCCAGGAGAAAAACAGAGTTCTCACTCATAAATAAAGGGTAGGGAGTTTGATCCTTTAGGAAGGTGTATGAAACCTTGAGTGGTGTAACTGTATGCTGAGGAGAATCAACTTGGTGAAGTATAAGAAACATGAGATTATTTTATGCTTTAACCATTATCACCTTCAAAGTTGTAGAATGAAATCTCTCTTCTCTACTGGATAACATTTTGGGAAGATGTGATAACTTTCTAGGCAATTTCAATAATCAAAATTTTTGTCTACTCCAATTTATAGGTTCAGTATTGCATTTGATAAAATGATTTTGCCTCTCCCATTGCCAGAAACAAAAGTTCTAAGTATACCATAATCGGAGGATAGTACTGATGAATTGAGGACAACATTCTTTCACCTCCCAGATCGCTGGCCAGTTCTAGAGTGGTAAGGAAGCCTCGTCTGCTCTTTTACTTCTCCTCCCTGCTCCCGCCCCCATCTTAAAGCATAGGCTTCTGTGTGCAGAGCACAACTTAGTTACTGGCTACTTGGCTCCCTCTACCTCCTGCTAAATTTCTGTTTCCTTTCATCTATAGGGTCAGGGAAAAAGGAGTTCAGAAAAAGGGAATGTCCTTCATGTCTTTTCTGTTGCTATGCCAAAATGCTGACTCTCTCATGGTGAGGATGAGTGAGTTCAAGAACCCAGGAAGAAACCACTTCTTACACACTTATACACACACACACACACACACACACACACACACCCTACAATTCCCAGACAAGGGAGGTCAGACCTCAGCTAAATCCCTTTCAACTCCTCGTAGCACCTGCCCCTGTGGTAGATCTATTTGTTCTTTCTTCTTAATTTCTTTTGCCCTAGCTAGCATTCTTACTGCAATTCAGGTTAAGATGGCGAAAATTCAGCTGTCTTCTATAGTATTCACCTAATCCACAGAAAATTCATGTATTCTTGCCATGACCAATGGTGGGAATGCATAGTATTCTGTTTCTGTCTCTTTTCTCCACCCTCAGATCATTCTAATCTTATTCCTCTTCTCAGAGAGGTGTAGGGAAGATTATAAGTGATTCTTTTGGAATACCCCCTCAATTTGGTTTTGTGATCTTTCCCACAGGCTGAGTCATTTTTCCAAGGCTTCTTATAGGTGACGAAGAAAGGGGGAGTGAAGGTTGATATGTTTACTGGTGGCCCTGGAAGAGGGAAGTTATTTGTGGCTTTCCTTAGATTGTGGAATACTTAGAAAATTTTGCCTCCAGTTTGTGGCTGTAGTTTCCAAATCAGGGCACTCAACATGATATTATCTTAGTAAAACATTCATTCAGCTAGGATGCAACTGAAGTGGAAATGGCCAGCCTCTAAGACACTGAATGCCATGAGATTTCCTTGGAAATCTAATTTCTAAAAAAATTTAAAGCAAAACTGGAGAGTGACCATTCAAAGTATATATTTTTTCAATTCTTAGAAGTTCTAAACATAAGCTTATTCGTATGGCAGATCTACATTGATTTTCATGATACACAGTACTCTTAATTTATATGCCTGCTTCTTAAATGTAATTTATATACTATTAAAAGTCTCTATCTCTGTAGTTTTAATTTCCCCATATTTATAATGAGAAGAATTATGGTCTATCTATATCACAGTATTTTTAGGATCAAAAATGATGAAATGGGTATATACTTATTTTATAAACTGCAAAATGCTAAGAAATGTCAAATAGCATTGCGTTTTTTTTGATTTTTGCTTTTTGGCCCTACTTATTTCAAAGCTCATTTATGTATAAAATTGACTCCACAAGGGAGGAGATAGGTTTTAGAAGGAAAAAATATCACCCAACCCCAGTTGTTTTTTTTTTCTCTTAGAAGAACTAGAAACAGGAACAATGATGACCACTTTGAACCTGAATAGGAGGAGGATTGACTCCTCTGTTGTGCCCCCATCTGATATAAATGGGGGGAGCAGCCACTGGCTTCCAAGCTGGAACTGAGATTTGATCAGTAGGTTTTCTGTAGGATGTAGTGGTTCAGAATAAGAAACTTGTATTTGGACAGTACTTGGTTCCTTTTATACCAACACATAGTGTGATCTTGGTCAAGCTGCTTACATGTAAATGAGCATAACGATATTACTGCATTGGGTGGATGAAAACTTGTAACATGTTGGTGCATAATACTGTCCACACTATTACCCATTATTAGCTCTTGCTATATATTAGCATTATTTGAAGTGCTATACATGCATGATGTTATTTATGTAGCTCTAAGTGCTTTACATACTAATGTGTATGACATGCTTGCATGTACTATATACTTTTTAGCTAAATAGTAGTTAGCTGTCAGAAAGTTTAGCAAAAGCAAAATTTGTCCAGTTCTACATAATACTTTCATCCAGGCAGTTGGAAAGCCTGGCAACATCAGGGCAGTAAGCAGAGAGCCGGAAGGGCTGCAGACCACAGATTCAGGGTTTTCCCTCTGGCCACATAATTACTGGCATCTGCAGGCACAGTCTTTTGTGTGGGTTTCCTTGGATATATGCTGCATTACTATTTAACTGATCCCTTTTCAATATTATTCTACTGGACATGAGTTTGCTCATTTCATTCTCAGTATCTAGTTTCAAGACTGAAGAACCACAATCTTATGGCCAGAATGGAAGATATACTTGCTGTCTCGGAACAGATTATATAAGAATGACTCCTGATAAACTTCTTTCTTTTTAATCATATATTTATAAGAGAGCTCTGTAGGACCTAAATACACGTTATGAGGGAAAAAAAGGTTCTCTGGTCAAAATAATTTTTAAAATACTGGTATATATAAATTAAACAACTTTCTTAACCAAAAGGCTCTTAGAAATCAGTTCTCTAATGTGCTTTCTAAATCTGCAGTAAGGGAACAGTACTGGGTTCCCTTCTCACTCACATATAATGTTATCTTGGTCAAGCTGCTTACAGGTAAATTAACATAGTGATACTACCATATTGGGTGAACGAAAAAACTTGTATTCATTTGGAGCACAACATTATCCGTATTATATATACATATTACAGAAAAGATAGTGTGCCTTTTTGCCCAAGAACACTTTTTCATGGAGATTCTCCATGAAATGTATACTATTCTATGGAACATACTTTGGGAAATAAATTATCTAAGTGTAGCGTCCTCATTTTTCAGATGAGGAAACTGAGGTCCAGAAAGATGGCCCTGAAAGCAACTGGAGTCCTAATTTGAGTCTGCATGAAAACTGCCCCGTATTATTTCCCCTTCTCTCACCACATCAAAGTAAACCTTGGAGTGTCCTATTTGAAACAGAACTGGCAGCTCCAATTGAGTAGGTAGGCCACTTCATATGATGTCCTTTCAGAGTAAGCCACAATCTCTCATGCCCTCAATTTTTCCTTATCTTTTCACAGTGGTGAGAAAATCAGATTTCAATGTTTTTGGCTGATGTTTTATTTCTAAATTTAATATAGATACTATCTGCTCTGTAGATAGAGAACTTTTATTCATTCCTAAATTCATCCATTTGGCACCCAGCCGCAAAATTCATTTGTAAAAGCCTTCTATGAATCTAAGAAACAGAATCTCTTTTGAATGTCATTTGGTTTAGTTTAGCCAAATCAAAGATTACTGGTTGGGAGTGGAAGGGAGGTAAAGTATTTCTAATAATTATATCTCAACCAAAGGGTGCAGTTCTGCTGAAAGGGAGTATTTGGTCTGAATTAACAGTGTCTGTTACAAACAGCTCACCACAGCCTGCTGTCGTTTTTGAATTTTGATAGCCCAGTCTGCTTTTATCTCTGGGTATAACTCCTCTTGGGTACTGTCTCCTTTTGTGTGTGTGAGTTTGTCACATTTTTGACTTTGAGGGAGTAAGACTAACAGACCAGGAAACAAATCTTACATACAATTTATTTATCTCGCCTCTAACATTTTCTCAAAATGCCATCCAAATTATACTGATACTGAAATGATATCAAAGATTCTTCATGTATGGAGAGTTCTCTTGAAAGGACAAAGATACTTAACTTCAGAGACTCCCTGGAAGTTTGCATCTTAAGTCATGTGAATAAGCCCCATATTCTGTTGCAGGAGCTCTTTTTGGTTACTTTTTTGAATTATTTCATTCATCACAATATCTTGAGAGAAACATGTATCTGTGACTTGGACAATATTTCTAAGTTGTGTTAAATGTGCTATTTCAGCTTTACATGTCCAGGAAGAAACTTCCCACATTGCCCTCTGACTACCATCAAATATGTTGATATAATAGTTCTATCATTCTTTCCTCACTCAGCCTTTTATTCCATTTTATTTCTAATTGCTGTCTTCACTTCCTCCTCCTTTTTTATTATCTTCAGGCCTTAAATCCCGCTTCCTAGAATTCCTTTCCCAGATCTCTAGACTTGATAGCCTTCGGAGACTTTGTGAGCCCACAGAATCTGTGTTTAAGGACTAGAGACTACTTGTATAGTTCTATTTGTTCAGAACAAGAAGCTCCTTTACTTAGGTGCATGATCCACATAAGACATTTTACTTGTGATATTAAATTGTTCTTAGTGCAATATAAATTAATTTCATTAAGTTATAAAGTCTCACAAAATTTGCAGAAGATATAAATTGGACAAGTGTATACACTGTATATAGATGCTTGACAAAATTTTTATTATATAACTTCTTGATTTAGATCAGTGGTTCCCAACTGGGGTGAATTTACCCCAAGGGGATATTTGACACGTTCTAGAGACATTTTGGGTTGTCCAGCTAGAGAGATGCTATTGGCCTCTAGTACAGAGAGGCCAGGGATGCTGGTAAATATCCTACAGTGAACAGAAACAGTGCCCTACAACAAAGAATCATCCATCCCAAAATGTCAATAGTGCCTCTGTTGAGAAACTCTGATTTAGATAATGAAATCACATTATACATTCTCTAGCTATTGTTGAACATTTGTTAACATATTATTACCTCTGTAAAAAAAATATATCCAAAGGATGGATGGAAAGCCATGGAAGAGTAGCTTGGATTGCAAAACACTTGAATTTTACTATCAAATAAAGTATAACTGAAGTGTCCAAGATTATATTACAGAATAGCAAAGGTTACTAGGATTAAAGTAATCTTTCCTTTATTTCACTTTTTATTCATATCTTCTTATGCAATATTTGCTCTTTGATATGTCCTACTTTCTTCAGAATGAGACGGTTTGGACTTCTATGACTCATTTGTTTTTAGACACCATTTTTTATTTAAATGCAGTTTCAAACCTTCCAACCTCAAACCAATTGTATTGGCAGGTCTTTCCAATGCTTTTAGACAATCCATGGTACAGACAGCATATTTTCTTTAAAGCCTCAAATCCCAGGTTGTAAAGTCCCTATAAATAAATGTTTTCCTTGTGATGGGAAAATGTCTTATTTAAAAATTATTTAATAGCCTGCCATTGTCAAAGGGTAACATTTAGACACTCAGCAAGATATTGGTGTTGATGCTAATTTCCTTCTGCTTTTTATAGCTCATGCATGACTCTCACACACTCAATATTTTAGTTGTGTGCTACAGACCTTCAAGTGAAGCAATTCTTGGAAACGACATGATAGCATGAGTCTGTTACAGCTATTAAGTCATGGCAACTAGAGTGGAAATGAATACAACAAAAACAGTTTATATAGGAATATGTTTCTCAGTGGATCAGTTTCAATATTGCTCCCTGTGGTTGAATCAAGTTTATCCTAAAGGCCAATGTTTCAGCCATCATCCACATGGACATAAATAACACGGTGATGACAGAAATTTTATTTCCTTCAGATTTAGGTTTGTTATAAGTGCATATCTGAAACTTACTTGACAATAAATAATGCTATAAGAGAAGTTGGGAAGGCTAATATTATGTACCATTATCTCTTAGGAGGTCATTCTCATTTCTTGCTCTTTTCTTCTGGTGATTTCTATCCTTGAGGAACCTCTTGTCATTCTAGAATACAAGTGTTAGCATAAAACCTAAAGCTTGATTCTATGGTGACTGATGCAGCCATGCTGTTCTGTTCTCCAGATGACTTTGCAATGCCTTCACATCCTGTCTTGTTCAAAGGCTTTAGGAATTCACAGAGAACCACTGAAGCTATTGGTGTCTCATGCATTCTACTCCCACTCTACTCCCTGTCCAAATAGTTGCCCAGTTATCTACTAAACCCTCACCTTTCTTTCTACTGAACACTTAAGACATTTTTTTTTAACCTGGGTGGAATTCAACTTACTCTGTTATAGAAATATAATTTTACAACCTATATCTGCATTGATTATAGTGCGGTTTGAAGTCAGCAGGGTAAAAAGGGGTTGGGGAGTGATGATAGCAAATAACTTGTAACTTTTCAACAAGAGCTGACTGAGGCAGCATCCAAGGATGGAAAGGCAGAGTGTGTTTCTACTGTGATATCTTCTTCTCACACGAAGGAAAGAGAAAAAGACAACAAAAAGGATAAGTAGAAAAAGCATTAAACTTATTTAAAAAAAGCACATTCTGAAGTCATATAACATCTGTCCAAAAATATATCATGCTGACAATGTGCCTGTTATACATTATTTTTACTATTAGCAGTAATATATAATAGAAACTGCTTTATCTGATGGGATGGGGTTTGATAATTGGCTGATTTATAGAAAAATTCAGCCAACTATAGTAATCCTTAAAAAAGATATATCTGTCTTAAAATTTAAATTTTCATTGTAAGCATAAAATGTTATCATTTATCAATCTTTTGATGTAGAAGAGTTTTCTTTTTTCCTAAGTAGGGACCTCTTCTGTGTCATTCTTCTTGAATCCTCCAAACTATATTCTAGTTGCCACAGGTCCCAAAACTTGGGAGTAATTGTTAAATCCTGCCCCTCAGCAAAACTCCAAAATATATCAGAATTCAACTGTTTCTCAACCCTTCATTTCTAACATTTTAATGCAAAAAGGATAAGCCTACTAACTAGCTAGATTCCTGGCTTTCACCTTTGCCCCTTTTTCTCTACCCAGCAGCCAACATGATTCTTTTTTATTTTTATTTGCGGTACGCGGGCCTCTCACTGTTGTGGCCTCTCCCGTTGTGGAGCACAGGCTCCGGATGCACAGGCCCAGCGGCCATGGCTCACGGGCCCAGCTGCTCCGCAGCATGTGGGATCTTCCCGGACCGGGGCACGAACCCGCGTCCCCTGCATCGGCAAGCAGACTCTCAACCACGGCTCCACCAGGGAAGCCCCAACATGATTCTTTAAAAAGAAGTCAGATTTGTCTACTCTGCTCAAACTTTCCAATGACTTTCACCTCATACAGAAAAATACTCAATTCTTTACCATGTTCTGTCAAACTGTGTATGATCTGGACTTTCCCCGGGCTCTCTGACCTCACCTGCTCCTCCCCTCCCATCCCCCCCTGCTCCCTGATCACACGGCCTCCCCAGTGTTCCTAAACCGGCCCAACAAGCCCTCAGCTCATGCCCTTCACACCTGATGTCCCTCTAAGTGGGAAGCTCTGCCCTTGCAGAGCCACATTGCTGTTTCCCTCATCCTTTAGGTGTTTGCTCACATGCCATTTTAGCAGGTCTTCACTGGACATTGTAAACAGCACTCCTTCTCACTATCTATCACTGCACCCTGATTCATACATCATCTCCAGATATAAATTGAGGGATTCATTTCCTACCTTCCCCACTTAAGCTTTATGAGGGCAAGAATTTGGACTCCAATCAAAATGTTCTATAAATGTTTGTAGAAAGAACAAAATTCTGAATGAATGAACCAAATCATCATCATATTGTACATTTCTAACAATAGTTTTCTTAAAATCAGAACTTGAAAGCAGTAGGAAAGCAATTTGAAAGACAATTGTTCCAGATTTTTGTCACCACCCCCCGTCCCCCCAATTTCTTACAGTTATCTTGGCCACACCTGTTTGGTCAGCAATTTTATTTTACAGCTCCCAGTAACATTTTTGGGAACAAAAATCAACTGACTCTTGGTAAGTATGTATCTCGCCAGGTAGAAGTACTAACATGGAAGCATAACAAAGAAAGACCAAAAGTAGGTATTCAGTACATCTTGATAATTACATACATACTACATTTTTTCATATTTAAATCTGTATACACACCTCAGATAAAGGACTAAGATCATGTATACAAACATTTAAATATTAATTATCTTAAGTGATCATATTATGGGCAATTTTTTGTTTGTTTTTCCTTTGTGCTTTCAACATTTTTCCCATAGTATATACAATTAGAAAAAATAAAGAAAAAGAACACTTTTTTGAAGCCTATGAGCTTTTCAAGACATTTACCTTCAAACACCCTAACAGAGAAACTTTTTTATCATGACCATTTAATCAACTTTTGCTTTGTTTTCTTTTGAAAAATACAGTATTACATTCATGTTCAACCTTTAAACTTTCATTAAAAATTTTAGAATCATGTTTGAAAGCCTATTGATTTTTCATTACATTTTATTCAGAATTAGCTGCTTTGATATGACAGCTTATTCATCTATATTTATCACCTTCTCACTTATTATTTACATTTGAAAATTAGTGGGCCTAGATACATCTGTCTATGTGTATGTATTTAATAGGAATCATGAAAGAAAAATTATAATCTTTATATTCACAAATATGGAAGAGTCAAAGTAGGAAAAATATAAGGGTATAATAATTAAAATAAACTCATTGTATGTACATGAAAATCAAAGTTGCTGCTAAATAAACATAAAAGCCTGATTTCTGAAGACTCCAAAAGAGAATCCAGCATAAAAGAAGGGCTCTGGTTTATGCCAGCAATTGGGCCTAACCATTGTTGGTGCACAGGGTTTCAAGCTAGAATTGTAGCTATTGTTGGAAGTCCTTCTGGCTAAGCCCCCTGGTGATGTGAGTATTGGCAGAAAGAGACCATATGGTTTGACATCATTTCTGTATCAATTCTATACCATAAAGTGAAAATGGAAGTTTTCTTTTAGGTGTTGCTGAGACAGAGAGGCTCCTGCAAGAATGGTGACTGTCATCTGGTGTTAACGGACCAAGTTGAGTTTCACTAAAGATTGTGCAGACTCTGCCTGCCATTGGTTCTCAAAGAAGACAGTCGAGCTCACTAAATGGCAGAGCTGACTGTGACTGTGTTAGTGAATGTTGTTCTATAAACCAGGATAGACAGATTTGCAATTAGAAACAATACCATACATTATGGGGGCACAGTAAGCTGCAGAAACATTGCTTACCTTAGGAACAAAACTCTGTTTTCAATTAATCACTCTCCCTATATGGAACACTTAATTCTTTTACAAAGATTTAATATAATGGTACTACTACCACTACTATTAACATTTTAAAAGTACTCAGTATGGACCAGGTACTATTATATTATTTTATATATATATAATCCATTTAGCAATCCAGTGAGTTAGTTACCATTATTATTCCCATTTTGCAGACCAAGAAACTAAAGCTCAGAGCTTTTGAAAGACTAGTGCCAGGACTCAGAGCAAGTAAATAGCGGAGCAGTGGAGATTCAAACTCAGGTAGCCTTGGTTCAGAGCTCATGCCCTCAGGCTACATGGCCCTGCAGTATTATATTATTTGACAGAGTAGGCTCTGGAATTAAGCTGCTGGGTTTCAAGTGTTGCCTAAAACTTTTATTGTGTAACCTGGATAAGCTACTTAACCCCTCTGCACTTTGTTTCCTCAAACATAAGATCAGATTAAAATTACTACTTGCTTCATAGAGTTTTGTAATGATTGAATAAAATAATAAATTTAAAGTGCTTAGAAGAGTCCTTGACATAAAATCAGTATTCACTAAACATTAGCTGTTTCTCTCTCTCTCTCTCTCTCTCTCTC
This sequence comes from Monodon monoceros, assembly GCF_005190385.1. Lineage (NCBI taxonomy): Eukaryota > Metazoa > Chordata > Mammalia > Artiodactyla > Monodontidae > Monodon > Monodon monoceros. Next base: position 119,723,664 of record NW_021703777.1, read on the forward strand.
TCTCTCACACACACACACACACACACACACACACACACACACTCTCACACTGTCTTTTTGCCCTTTAGGCATGACATTCAGTGGGTGGCTCAATTAGTTCACGTTTGTTTATAATCCCTTCTAATCCTGAGATGATATTACAACATGCCGTCATATCTGTGTGCTTAGATGTTATTCCCTTTTCTTATTAATGACATCAATCATCAATTTCATTTTTTTCCAGCTCTCTTGTGATACTTGTTATCCAAAGCCATGGAATGTACTCCTTTTTTTGTTTTTCATTGTGCTTTATTCTACATTTTGAAATCTATTTTTACAAACATTCATAAAATTATTACTTTTTGCCATAAAATACTTTCATATAAGTAATCTTATTTTCTCACATAAATTTTAAGCTCCTTGAGTTGGGACCACGTGCCAGGCTGCCTCTCATTTCACTGAGCACTATTCTGGTTTTGGGTGCACAGTTGTCACTAAAAATATATTCATTAAAATTCGTGGTTTTGATAAAGAAATGACTGTTGATTTTCTTCTAGAACAGAGATTCTCACATTTTATGGCTCTTAGAAATAAAGAAAAATATATACTTAGAGAAGAACTATAACCATAACATTAAATAATCTTTAGTTATTCATAAAAAGAATATTGTATTTTTTTCTTTTTCTTTAAATTCAAGAAGTAATTAAAAATGTTAAATATGGTTAAGTCATTCATTGGCTTTTGTTTGAATGGCTCCATTGAAGACCATGGTGTAAAGGCTATTAATCCATGCCCATTAAAATCATTTCCTATGAGTTTTCTCTGTAAACGTTAATATAAAACACACAGCAATTCCTGTCACACCTAATGTGTTAATTTGAAATAATTACATTTACATTTTACGCCTTTTTGAGTTAATTAGATAGTAAATCATTTCCTAATCAGTGATAGAGAATAATGGCTATATGATTAAATTAAAACTTCAGTTGGCACACTAATTTCAATTTAAATTAAGATAACTGAGGGGAGCTAACTATGGGAAACTTTTTTTGACCTTCTTTATGATTGTTTTCCTACATGTTGATGTTAGTCTGCTGCAAACTGAAGCACTTGCCTCCTCTTCTTTAAAGTACTTCATTTAGGTAGGGAGGTGAAACATACACTTGCAGTTTCAAATAGATTTTTCAGTACCACACCAGTTTAGTAATAAAGAGCTATGTAGGAAAAAAATGACTTTGACTTTATCAAGCTTTAATCTAGGATTTTAAAAATTATGTTTACTCATCTCTAGACCATTAAAATAAAAAGCAGGGCTTCCCTGGTGGCGCAGGGAAGAGTCCGCCTGCCAATGCAGGGGACACGGGCTCGTGCCCTGGTCCGGGAAGATCCCACATGCCACGGAGCGGCTAGGCCCGTGAGCCGTGGCCGCTGAGCCTGCGCGTCCGGAGCCCCTGCTCCGCAACGGGAGAGGCCACAACAGTGAGAGGCCCGCGTACCGCAAAAAAAATGAATAAATAAATAAATAAAAAGAAATATGAAGAGGCATTTTTCATATACATTATTTTCCTTTTTTACCTTTTAAGATATTAAAGGACCTTATTACTCTTTTTCAGTTGTAAGATTACTCAGAAGCTTCTGAGTAATTTATTAGTTTCACATTTTTGTATCTATCTTGTTAATTATTTTTTTCTAACAGCTCTTTTCTATAATTACAATTATAGGATTGTGAATTTTGCTTAGTAAGCCAATAAATCATCTAAGAATCATCCTAAGTAATTCTCTTATTTACCTTTTTCTCATTTTTACTTTTGAAGCATTGTTTCATACTGAAGATTTAAACTTTCTTTTAATTTACTCAGTTTAAAGATAATAAATTTTATCTTTTTTTCTACCACATTTATTTTTAAAGACAAAAAAAACCCAAAACACATTTAGAAGTGTAAATGTCAAACTTAAAAGTAAACCCTCATTTGAGAATGTATGTTTTATTATATAGGAATAATTCAATTTCCCTTCAATATATAAAAACATTAAATAGAATATATTTCACTTTATTTTTTGAACTAGCACTGGAGCTTTAATGGAATATAAAAAGTTTCAGTGTGTGCAAAAACTTGTTAAATCATTTCCTCTCTGCCAAATGTATAAATGGCTTAGGGAAGTAAATTTCATTAGATAGTATGCTCATAAGTTTTAAGGTTTTATTGATCCACTGCATGCTACCTATTCTACTCAAATTTAATAAGAAAATCTTAGGACTTAGCAATGAAAGAAGTGATGAATGTGGAGCAATGAAGACTACAAGATGAAACCATCAGCAAAATGAAAAGGCAACCTACTGAATGGAAGAAAATATTTGCAAATCATATGTCTGATAAGGGGTTAATATCCAAAATATATAAAGAACTGATACAACTCAACAGCAAACAAAACAAACAATTTGATTAAAAAATAGGCAGAGGATATGAATAGACATTTTTCCAAAGAAGACATCCAAATGGCCAACAGGTATATGAAAAGATACTCAGCATCACTAATTATCAAGGAAATGCAAAACATACTCAGCATCACTAATTATCAAGGAAATGCAAATCAAAACCACAATGAGCTATCACCTCATACCTCATTCATGTTAGAATGGCTATTATCAAAAAAAGAAAGAAAGAAAGAAAGAAATAACCAGCGTTGGTGGGGATGGGATGTGGAGAAAATGGAACCCTTGTGAACTATTGGTGGGACTGTAAATTGGTGTAGCAAGTATGGAAAACAGTATGCATGTTTCTCAAAAAATTACAAATAGACCTACCATATGATACAGCAATTTTGCTTCTGGGTGTTCATCTGAAGAAACTGAAAACACTAATTCAAAAAGATATATGCACCCCATTTTCATTGCCTCATTATTTACAATAGCAAAGATACAGAAACAACCCAAGTGTCCACCTAAGGATAAATGAATAAAGAAGATGTGGTATCTATATAATCAATGGAATATTATTTAGCCAAAGAAAAGAATGAAATCTTACCATTTATAACAACATGAATAAATCTTCAGGGCATTATGCTAAGTGAAACAAGTCAGACAGAGAAACACAAATACTGTATGATTTCACTAATATGTGGAATTTAAGAAAACAAACAAAAAAGCCAACAAACGAAAAAACAAAACAAAACCCTGAACTCATAGATACAGAGAACAGATTGCTGAAGGGCAAAATGGGTAAAGGCAGTCAAAAGGAACAAACTTGCAGTTATAAAATAAATAAGTTATGGGGATGTAATGTACAGCAGGATGACTAGAGTTAATAATACTGTATTGCATATTTGAAAATTTCTGAGAGAGTAGATCTTAAAAGTTCTTATCACAAGAAAAAAAATTCTGTAACTATGCATGGTGATGGATGTTAACTAGACTTAATGTGGTGATAATTTTTGCAATATACACAAACAGCAAATCATTATGTTGTACACCTGAAACTAATATAATGTTTATGTCAAGTATACCTCAGTAAAAAAAAAAAAAAAAAAGGACTGCAAAAAGTATTCTGAGAAATTTCAAGAACAAGTCACGCTTTAATGTTAAAGAACAATCTTTATCTTTCAAATCTAAAAGTAAACATTGCGTCCTGTTTTGGTGCATACATGTCTTTGCCAGCACACTAAAAATGTTGTTCCCTTTCTCTCCCCCGTTCCCTACTTCCAGCATTCCCCCTTTTGCTACCAATTTTCTATGCAATTTAGTAGCGAACTGATCCTGAGGAAGAAACAACAATGCCTTTTGACTTTCTTTTAGAAATATACTCCTTACCCCATGCACAACAAGAACTAGAAAGTATAATCTAAACAGAGATGGCCTCTTCATATGAGATTTCTCCAATTCCCTTTTCAGACCAAGCCCTATTTAAAAGACACTTTGAAATGGTGAGAAAGCAATTGGCAAATAGAAGTATAATTCTTATGCCATGAATGCCCAGTCAACAACCACTTCACTCTAATTCAGCGTCTCTGAAAAAAGGAAAATGGCTATTTTTTGCACCTCCTACAAGGAAAGAATCCCGAGAAAACAGCAGCAACTGTTTGACTACCCACTCTTTAGCACTTGGGCAGCACTCAATCATGGTGTTTCAGAGTACAGACAATCTTCCAAAATGCAACAATGCAAACCTTGAATAATTTCTTTGGGAGGTCAGGACCACAGGAAGGCAGAGGCAGAGCTCTCACAGAGTCTTACTTTGGAAAGGAATGGTGGCTTTATTTTTACTCATGCACCTTTTTCCTTGTATGTGAAACCTGCTGAAGGGGAACGCGATTTTATTTCCAGCCACGTCTCCTATTCAACTTCTTGGTCCCATACCCATATTCAAGCAATCCTCTCTCTGTCAACTTGCTCTACATCCTTTCCCAAAGTTGTTACAGGTCAAGCTTGAATTCCCCTTTTGAACTCTGTAATTCTTAAACAGTCATCTGGATGGTTTCCTAGCAGCAGCTAGGGTTTGTTTGATCCATCTCCCTAGACTCGTATTTCTCTGATTGCTAAATTGTCTATTCTTTCACTATAGCCCTGTGCATTGAGGATCATCAACCTGTTTGATCAGTTCATGTTCCCCCGAATAACATCAATAATAATTTAGGCTGAAAAAAAGCAAAAAATAGCTTGCTACTTTTAGACTCAACTCCTTTGATTCTGTGTATAAATAAGGCTACACTTTTATTTTGAGGAATCATGCTGTTGGGAGATTGAGTTCAACTCCTATTCATTTTGTTCAGTCTTTCTATTATTTCCCTGTGCCATAGACATTTGGAAGTGAAAAAAAGAATGATTTGAAATAGTTTCACTTGAACCTAGGGAGTGCATATCACTCAAAATCCTACCTTTGCTACAGAGTAACAGAGAACTCCCTGAAGGATTATGAGAGAAGGGTGGAAATTTCTGGACATTAGGGGAGGCATCTACAACTTAAGAGGAAGAAAAATCATGTCCTATTCCCACCCACCCTATGAGAGGCCCTCTGTAGCCCCAAGATGGCTCAGGGATACTGTAGCTTGCCCAGCAATTTTCCTACCGTTGCTGTTACTCCACGAGCACGGGTCAGGGCAGGGATTTCCATTTTCAATTCCAACCCCACACAGACAGAGTAAACATGTCATGCTAACAGCACACATAGTTGTTTCTTTGGCTGAAGGATTCGTGGATTACTGTGGTTTGTGAGTTTATCAACCTGAGTTTTTATGTAACAAAAACATAAAAACTAATTTGATATTGTTTTTGTTTAATTTTCATATTCAAATAAAGCTATGGTTAAAGTAATATTTGGTAGAGAGTATAAGTAAGGTAAAGTACACTTTCACTTGATCTCCTCCTAAATGGAAGGGCCTAGGGTGTCTGTGTGTGTGTGTGTTTTCATGATATAAGAAAGAGAAGTAATATAATGCAGTGGTTGCTCTAAGAGGCTGATTTTATGTTTGTGTGAAAGTAAACTGAAGGAAATTATGAAATTCCTTTCCCAGGAGATCTTTAATAGTATCATGGGTTGCATCTGCTGAGATCTTTATGACAAATTCTGCCTACAGGCAGGGTAAGGGATTTTGAAGCTCTTTCATGGAATTTTATACCCCCATGAGTATGTGAAATTGAGTTCAGAAGTTGAAAGAAACAAGGATTCAAAAAGTCTATATCCCTTCAAGTAAGTTAAGTTTCTGACCTTGGATTTCAGTTTCTTCATCTGTAAAGTTATTATTGCTAAAACAGATCAGTGATTCTTAACATTTTTTGTTGTATAATACAACCCTGTGTGGGAGGCGCATGGACTTTCTGAAGCCCCTCCGTTAACTCTCTGGGGTCCACGGACTTCATGTTAAATTCTAGAGTTACCGATTTCTAGGGTAGCACAGAGTAGTTTGATTCCTATATTTTAAACATTTTGAGAGTACTAAAAAATAAATAGGAGATATCTGTTCTTAGGTAGTGACAATCTCACGTGGAAGACACAGTGAACACATACAGAAAAGACCTAGGAATGCTTCCACATGGTAGGCGTATCATGGGATGGAATACACGCTACACATAAGAGGACACGGAGATCAGAGACAGGGAGTCAGAAGGAGGAAAGCAATACAAGCCGATTCAGGTCAAGGAAGAACTGTTTCGGGTAGACGTAAGGAGGAACCGGCAGGGGACCAGTGAAAACTCAGAAGTACTGTAAGAAATGTCAGGCATATTTTCTTTCTTTTTTAACTTAAGGGAAACTTTGTTTTGCCTTCCTCCGAAAGCAATCTAGTTTAAAAAGGAGTTGAGGTTAAGACAGAAGAGAGGACACGAGACCCTCTAACAGAATCCAACAGGCTCAGACAGACAGGAGGAAGGACGGGCATTGGTCAGGACTTACATGTCAGGTCGTCTTCATCTTGGAAATGAGGTTGGCACGGGTTCTGGTCAGCTCATCATTTTCTTTAGTCTTCTGCTCAATGGTCTCCTCCAGCCAGAGGCACATCGGCTCCTTCCTCAGGCTCACCCGGAAGGCCAAGGCCTCCACTCGGGCCTTGCACTGGGCCCGGGCCATTCCCTCATTTGCCATCTTAAGTTTCTCTTCTTGGGCCTTCAGCGCTTGGTACCTTTTCAATCCGTACTGTGGAATCCTCAGCACACGACTTCAGCGAGCCTTATTCGTGCGCTAGCCTCCCATCACCTTCTGTTTCTCAAACCCCGCCCGAGGAGGTCAGCGGAAGATCTTCTCGTGGAGTTCAGGTCTGCAGGAAGTCGGCCTTTCTCCTTCAGGACCGCCTGCGTCTCAGCTTTGCCGAGTTCCTTCGTTCCTCATCGCCTCGTTCGCGATGCCCTCGAGCCCCGCCACCATCTTCCCCGCCTCCCGGTCCTCCACGCGGGGCGCCTCACACCTGCTCCTCATTAACATCTTCTTTTGTGGCGCTTCCACGGCCGGCCCGAGAACGCACGGAGAAGGAGCCGCGCAGGGTCGGCCTCGCCTCCTGGGAGGTCAAGTTCCAGCCCCTGGGCGTCAGGAGGAAGGCGCGGCCTAGTCTCGCGCGAGGCTGCTCTCAGGGCCGGCTGGCCGGTCTCTGACGGCCGCCCTTCAGGGCCGGGTCGAACAGAGGGCTACGGACTGTTTCCTCAGGGGCCGCTTCCTGAATGAGGGAGTCACCAAGTGCTCCGGAGAGTCCACGTCGGCCGGAGCTGGCACCTCAGCCGGGTCTTGGAGGCGGTGCCCACGCAGGTCGCGGCTCTGTCACCGACTGGACCGCGGGTGGGAGCAGACTGCACCCGACGCATTCGGCTTCCCGGCTTGCCCGTCCACGCCGTGGTCGCCCCGCCGAGTGGTGCCCGCTGAGGCCGAAAGCAGCCGCCGCCTTGCAGGTGAGTCCTCTTAGGCCGCAGGCCCAGCGCTTCGTTCCTGGGCCACGGCCCGGCCGGCCCTCTTTGGGGGCCCGGCCGGCCCGCTTTGGGGGCCCGGCCACTCGGCCACCTCGGAACGGGTTAGTTTGGGTCGTCCAGCTGGTCCTAGTCCGGGTTGTCTGAGCCCGGGGAGGGGGCCCGCGACTTTCAGCCTCCTCCCGGGGCCTTTTCGGGCGGCCTCGCCCCCTCCGTCTCTGAGGGAGGTCTGAGGCCAGGTCTCTTCCACAGCTGCCTCAGTGGCGGCGGCCTCGTCAGAGAAGTCCAGTTCTGGGCTGTGGGCCCACTTCTCAGAGCGTCGGCCAGTTGGCCACTGGCCTCTTCCTGCTGAGGACTTGGGGACATGGCGCCTTCAGGCTTCAGAGGGCGGGCAGGGGCAGTGGTCTCAGGACCGGAAGTCACCTGGGCCAGTCGGGTCTGCGAGGGGCCCTTCTCCACCAGGCACATTTTCTTGATCGAAGCAGGACGCTTTTTCTTTGAAAGAAGAAAGAGAACAAGGTCTTGAATTTCCTTGAAAATCTGACTGAGGATCTTATTTAATTGCCTAGCAATGAGGTCCAACTATTAACTGCAAGTTAAATTGCAAGGATGCAATGATAGGAAATACTTTCAAAGAAAATCCTGCACGTACAGGAAAAGAGTGAGGACAACATATATACAATGTAGAACGCGCCTTCAGTAGTCAAGGGAAAAGTGCAATCATGGCATACCGAGTAGTGATTCTGCCTGCAGAATTAGAAAAAGAAACTGCTGATCGAAAAATATTATTGCAAATAACAGGAGAAATATGGCGATGCATAAGAGAAAATGAAAAGGTAAAACCTAACATAAGCCCAGTGTGCCCATAATTCACAATTGTGGTAAAGGCCTTGAGGGTGATAAGGCCTTTAGATCCCAGTGACCCACATGTGGCATGAGAGTCTAGCCTCAGCTTTTGAAGTGGTGAGGTCTGGAGTATTGGTGTGTTAAGAGGGCATTCCAGTAGTGACCTCTTAAAGCAACTGGAGCAGAAGTGAGAAGTCTTGATGATTCAAGAAACATATGTCAATCAGAAAACTGATTGTTTTTACTCTACTTGCTTACCGTTCTGATATATTCACTTATAATTTATTTTAGGGTTTAAATTTTTGTCCTGTAAAACAGGTACTGTTTTCCTAGAATTGAAGGCTGATCAGTCAGCTATTAATTCCTTCCAAAGTCTTGGACAAATAGACATACTCATTGCAAGGGGAATCCCTTCAATTCATAATGTTTTGTAAAATAAAAATAAATTAAGCTTTTTGTTCTTTAGTAAAAGCATTAAAGTACATAAAAAGTTATTAGGAGAAACTTTACCAGTCCTTAAAGCCAGAGAGTAAATTTTCCATATTGATTTTTTCCCACATCAATTGTAAACTGGGATGAATTCCGCCATATGATAGTTATATCTAGTTTCTACACTGAATATACTTTTGGAACCAAGAACACTCTTCAGGCAATAGTAATTCTGTTTATCTATGTTAAAAATAGCTACATAGTATGAATATATAAAATAGCAATATGGCTCTTAAAAACGTATTTTACAATGTCTTGAGGACAGTCTTCAGAGCATTCTTGAGGGGAAAGGTTAGGGGTTGGTAGGAGATTGCATGTGATAAATACACTCCAGTGGGTAGAATTCCCGACGTGTTTAGATTTTTTTCCTCACGCTATTCCAAGGAATTTTTGATATCTCCATTTTTTTGTAGTGCAAATCAATATTGAGTCCAGGTTTTATTAAAAACAGCCAAGCAAATAAATTAGAACCACTCCCAACTGCTTGAGCTTGCATATTGAATTCAGACTCTCTGGTAAATGCATGTAGGTATTGATAAACTCAGCTCAGTTTAAAATTATGTTCTTCCCTATTTGGTTTAGTTCCCTGAGAATCTATTCCCATATGCATCCTCCATATTTTATACATATATATATATATGTATAAAATTACAAATCTGTCAGTTATTTTTGGATGTATAAACCCTCTCTTCTCAAGTTTGACTTTGTAATTGGCCCTCAAGGCATTCTGGAAACTGACTGAAGTTAAAGACCTGGATGGGCATGGGTATTTTATGTTGGCCAGAGATACTGGTGGGAGTTTATGCATTAAATTGGGTACCACATTTCAATGGGGAGACTAGAATCCCAGAGTGTCAGAGGCTGATTAATGGGGCAGAGACCTTAGTTACCTAAGTAAGGAGGGAAATCTTATCTTGATAGGCTGCATGACTGGATGATAATCCAAATCTCTGACCTTGAGAGACATTTGGCGATGACACCACATCACCACATCTCTTAAATCTACTCAATGAGTAGCCCTCTAAGATCCAAACTAACCTGTGTAAACACAAATCTAAGCCTCTCTTTCCTTTTTCATATCTTTCCTCAAATGTAACCTTTTCTTTGAGACCATCCAGCCATCCTATTTCATGTATACCTACCCCTACCCAGATGTGTATATTCTTTAAAGTACATGTTATATCCATCTCCCTTAATATAATGGAAGCTCTTGGAAGCAGGGAAGTTGACTATTCTTGAGGATGGACCTAAAGCAGCACTAGTGAGGTACTCTTCAAGGGCACACAATTTAAGGGGACACTAAAAAATCTCAGTAATCAAGATATGAAATATTTTAATGTAATAATCGAAAAAAATATCATTAATGCAAAATAATCCATGATGAATAAAGTAGCAATATTTTAAATAAAGACAGGATTCATAATAATACCATACTGAGCCATATTAGAAACCTAGGCAAAAGGAAAAAACTGGTAATACTGATCCAGTGGTGTGGGATTTTCACAGTGAGGTGTGAGTTGCTGTACCTGTTCCCATACCATTATGTAAGAAGCACAATGTTTGGATAACATCTTTAGATTTTGGTGAAGACATGTAACTCTTTTAGGTGGATTTCTCTGACCCATTGACTGGATTGCTGCCAAAGCTACGAACTTTCAGTCAAGTGTAGAGCAAGAGAAGTTTTCCCACCTGGTTCTGGCTGTTCACGTTTCTTGTGTCTTGGGGAATTGATGTTACTAATGGGTCTGTGGCATAAAAGGATCCCCATGGAGTTTGCAGCAAACCCTGATAGGAGAATAGCAGCAGAGGCTGTGGGGTTTTGGAGCAAAGCCACTCATTTTTTGTTGAATAATTTTTCTATCTCTGAATTTTGGCAATGTGCATCTCCCAACTTAGAGATATATAAATGCAATACACAGGCTTTTCCAGCCTTCTGTGCAGCTAGGGTGTGTGCACGTGAATTAGGATCTGTCAGTCAAATATTCTCACCCCAGACCTTGATTTAGGATCTAATGACTGAAAGAAGTAGATGCCACATACAATTCATTTTGCTTTGTGGGAAGAGGGAACTCTTTAATTTCCAGGGTCAATAGTAGCTGAAGTTCTAATGACAGTATGAGGGTGTGCCCACTGATGTCAGCAGAGGTGGCTTCACTGAACAATTCTGCATTGTGGTGTCAATTTTGACTGCACACATAACCTCCAAACCTAGTTATTTGTCCTTCCTGGAAGTTGTGTGAGTTATCCAGTGCACTTTAATTTCTTTTCAGATTAATTTGTAAAAGGTTGTTTCTGTTACAATTATGTGTTTTGACTTATATATTAATGTATGGATCCTGCCAAATGAAGAAAAGATTCCAGGTTTAACCTTAAGTAGTTTGGCCTATTAAGAGAAAATGTTTTCTTCTTTAAATAATGCCTGGAAACTTACTTATGCATTTCTTAACTTATCTTCCTTCTTGCTGTACATAGTGACTTGCCTATGTAGTATGAGTTACATATATACAGTTGGCTGAAATGAACAAGAATATGACTCACACCATTAAATAAATCACCTATCTTAATATATCCTAGATTCTTAACTTACCATCCATTCTATATAAACAAACAGGGAGTAGTGAGTATATGAGGAAAATTAGAGTGGTAGGCATCTTTATAGCACTGAGAAAGTAACCTGAGACAGGCGGGTATGTACAAAATAAGGGAAATATATTTCCCTTGGAGAAACAGACTGTATTTTCAAGTGTAGTCTAGAATCTGGGTTACCTTTTGAAGCAATAACTGAGGGTTTGCAGCATCGTGCCTCTTTGAGACATTCACAATTGCCCCATGGTTCACTACAGTTCACTAGGTGTGAGGAAGATTTGAAAGCACCTGGGATGAAATTGAGGCCAAACATCCCTGCTTAGTCACAGACGCCCTTTTCTTCTGCCGCCCCAAGGAGATCCCTGTGGGCTTTCTTGATGACTAAATCTGCCTGGTCTGGCTTTCTGAAGATGGTGTGATTTAAAGGGATAGATGCCAAGAGGAAAAAAAGGAGGCTGGCGGGGATTTTGGCAGCAAAGGCAAGGTCTTCAGTGGTGAAGGAATCCGGGTGTCTGCTGCCTCAGGGGCATATGCATTTTGTGATGTTTGGAGAGTATCCTACAGACTTTAGTGAAGACAGACTGTATTGATTTCTGTTTGCTCCTTCACGTTTAGCTACGAGTTTCAATAGCAACAAAACTTCAGAGGCTGTGAAAACTGGTTAGTGAAGCGATCAGGTGCACCAAGAGAAACAAAAGCACACAGACTAGTCAATAGAGAGCTTCATGCAGCTTATAAATGTGTCTCTCCTTTAGCTTCCTGTTCCTTTCCAGGAGATGAAACACCATAGTGCCATGTAACTAGTAACAGAGGTAAGTGTCCTTCTTCTTCCCCGCCCCCGCCCCCAGGCGAAAAGAAACTAAAGTTCTGATAATGCAGCAAATAATTCAACAGACTTTGAGTTTTAGATGAGTAGGATCTGTCCCCTAACAGGAAAGGTTTTTAGCCAGCAGTTTTAAGAGCAAAGTGATAACTGTGAGGGTAAAACAAGTGGCATATTCACAGGTGTGACAAGCGTGATAAATACATCTTTCTAGAAACTTGACCCAAAAAGTAATAGGCCTGGGGGTGGCTCTCTCCTGCCTCCAACAGGAGGGCTTTTCACTTCCACCTGTAAATGGCCAACTTCAGTCAGCAGTAGTTACTTTCGGTGATGTTTTTGCAGTCACCAGCCCAAGCCACCCCCTTCCCCTTACAGGTCAACAGCATACAGGATAGTCATTGGAATTAAGATCTGGCGTCAGAGCTGGGTGATCTCCTTCTGCATCCTCTTACCCTTGCCCCAGCAATCAAATTAGTTCTGTTAACAGCTTGCAAAATCAGCCAGCCTAGTAAACTCTCTGTCTTAGAAAGGAAATCTAGGCATTCATATTGGTTTATATTGTTTTTCTCCCCTCAGTGTGATCTTGGGAACCTTGCCAGGGGGTCTGATGGCTGTCGGCTGATGATGCCACGTGAAGTCTTTAATAAGCTGACATTTCCTGTTGATGAGCTGCCACGTCTAAAGGCCAAACCAAACAGTGTTTAGGCTCTTTGGATCCCAGACTCTGTTTTGGTCTCTTTCTCTTCCTTCTCCTGGAGTTGTCAGCTCTGCCCACCCTGTGTTTCTCCATCTCACCTTTGTAGATATGCAATACAAAGGTCAGATGGCAGGCATTGCCTTCCAGCAAGACTGAACCTACTGAAAAACCCTTGGGCTGTGTTGCTGGCTTTGTTATGAGACACAGAGGGGAGCATTGGCTGGAAGTGTTTCCTGTGAGAGGGAGAGGCTGTTTTCTGAGAAGGCAAATGGAAGCTTGTCAGATGGGTTAAAGGAGGAAGCAGAACCTTTTTCTCTTTCAGAGTTCTTGTGCCTGTTAATTGAAACATATGTGTAAAGAATGAAAATGCTGAAGTTAAGGAAGTAAAACCTGGGAGCAGGAAATTAAGAAAGAGTATTGCCAGCTCGACTGGCCTAAACTCTCATATTTGTAGTGTCTCTTACTCTATCACAATCAGTGGTAGATTATATCCTCAGACCTAAAAATGAGAGCCCTGTAGAAGAATTTTAGAGTTTGATTTTGTTTCTTAAGAGTGTGGGTTTTGGCTTCCCTGGTGGCACAGTGGTTGAGAGTCCGCCTGCCGATGCAGGGGACACGGGTTCGTGCCCCGGTCCAGGAAGATCCCACATGCCGCGGAGCAGCTGGGCCCGTGAGCCATGGCCGCTGAGCCTGCGCGTCTGGAGCCTGTGCTCCGCAACGGGAGAGGCCACAGCAGTGAGAGGCCCGCATACCGCAAAAAACAAACAAAAAAACAATATATATCATGGCACTTTTGTCACTATTTCTCTTTCCTTTGTATTAAAATAAGAAATGACATGTAAATAATCTGTGTGGTATTTATCAAGAAATAAAGAATGTGGAAAATTCAAATAATTGTGTATAGAACACTCATAAGAAATAACTACAGTGAACTGGAGCTGATCAACTTGAGATTAATAAATGTGAAATTCTAAGTGTGAAAACTGAAAACAAAATGTGCTTTTATCTAAGATTCTTTAAGAGGAAGAAATCATTATACCCTTAGGAAAAAGTGAATTTCTGGGAATTGCCAATGACTCGCCTTATCACAGAAGATATTTATTGGATAATAACATATTTATCCCTGTTCTTAATAATAAATGTTAAAAATATAAAGAAGAATTCAGCCTGAAAGTTACTATATAAAGCATAAAAAGTCAGATATAAGTACTGAGAAATTTTGAAGTAGAGTTAGCAACAGGTAAGGATCAAATATTGCTTGTTGCGTAAATCACATTTTATTTGTAGAACTTTGTGAAACATTCATAATAAAATGGGAGACTCACCTAGTTTCAGTTTCAAATAAACCTGAAACTCAGGGAGGCTCAACAAAAGTTTTGCCAAGGTTCATGAACTTTCATCGAATGTGGGCTGATTTTTTTTTTTTGGAAGTTGGACCAGTCAATAATTTTCACCATGTTTAGACTACATTTCTTTAAAAATGAATACTTGCAGATGGAAAACAAAGGAAGCTAAAATGCAAACAATCTTTGCTTAATTTTTATCAACATAATCTGGTGCAATATTTTCCTATGTTTTAAAAACTTAAAGTCAATTTTGACAGGGCAAAAAAATACCTTGGTTTGCTCTTCTATCTTTTCTGCAGAGAAAACTTAACAGTATTAATATTACTTGTGATGCTGCTTTTCATGAAAACACAATAGGAGTGAACATAAGTGCATTTGTATAATAATAATAATAATGACGTTTATTGTTCAGTTACTGTTTTAAATACTGTACAAGTATTATATCATTTAATTCTTTCTACAGTTCTCTGTAGAGTAAGGCTCAGTGAGAGGTAAACTAATTTGTCCAATGTTTTTGCTTTTGAAGTTAAAGTTGATTTTATGGGTAGCCCAGGCAATATAAGGCTGTTTACCTACCTTAGTCCTCTGAAATGAATAAGTATATTTCTGGGTCAGATGTTCCATTATCAGCCAACTTTTCTTCTGCTTCAGATTGTTTAGAAAGAGAATCATTCATTAGTGATGCTCTGTGAGAATGACTAAACTACAACTTGGAGAAAAGCAGAGTACCAGCATCACTGGATTCTCCCTGAATATCTTTGAGGAAGTATGACAGTTGATGGGAATTAGTATGAAGAGGAAGAAAGTTGAGGTACTGACACACATAATGCATTAATTGAAGGCATAAATTATTTCTTGAAGTGGTCTAGTGTTCATAATAAAGATGTCCCGGGCTTGAGTACTATCTACATTGTACATTTGTCATAATTTGTCATAATTACAAAAATATTTAATGAGCACTTTATAATTTTGTTCAAATTCAGTTTTCTAATTAAGGTACAAGCAAACAGCTGAAATACATACAAAAATATCTTCATACACATTTTTGTGCTTGAAAAAAATTACTAGTTAAAAAAAGAAATATTGCTTTGATTTGGACTCACTCCCCTTTTGGGGTCAGCATTCATAAATGGGAAGTATACAAGGACATATGTGCCATTTTTAAATCTTGTCCTGTTTTCATTTACCTTTCAATTCTACCTAATGAATGGGAGCCTTTAAGAATGTTATATGTAGACTTGAAAGACCTTAAAATTTATTATTCAAAAAAATTCTTGGATTTTTAAAGATGACCTGTATATAATCAACTAAGGACAAACTTTTACAATTTTAGAACAGTACACTCTTCTGACTACCTTCAGATTTGAATTTGAAAACTTGAACACTAGGTTAATAGATGTGTAGTTGAAACTTTCTACTGCCATGAAGGTTTAGGATAGGAGGTATATTAAATGGTTAATAAACCATTCCTCAGTGGAGCAACTATAGAAGTTCACAGCTGCCTGAACATGAGTTCAGTAAAGTTTATAATAAGAAAATTTTAGTTATTTACTCAGAAAATGAAACTATCCAAGTGGCAGGATAGCTCTCTAAAACAGATGCATCACTTCAGTCTGCTATTTATTGCATGCGTATTCTCATTTATCATGGTTTCCTGGTCCCTTTATAGTTCAACTCTGACAACCGTAAATCAACAGAAAAGATGAGACACAGTGGTAAATCAAAGTAAAGAACAATTAACTTGAATAAGTGGAAAACACGCTTGGTATTATGGTTAAAAACAATTTGTATAGCATTTAACAGGAAAGTAGTACAGCCTCTGATTGTGCCAAGTGTAACCAATAGTATTTTCAAAATCGTCAGACCATTTAGTTATTTGGCATAAACACATAAAAGAGTAATTAATGTATGGAAACCATCAGTTGCATTGTGCCTATTACTAAGAAGGCTTTTTAAATGAAATTCCTTAACCTTTAAAGCTATTTCTCCTTCATTCACTTAATCAATTGCTGATTCTGGTAGAAACTTCACCTTTTGCTGGTCTGTTGTATCACAGTAATCTCGGATTCCATTTGGAATCCTACACTTGGCTAGAACATTCATCAAAGCTAAAAACATTCTGTTCTTGATACTGATCCAATTGCTTAGCCTCTACCCTAGAGGATTTGTATTAAATATAACACTGTTGTGCACTGTGAAATTTCTCCTGGTTTAAACAACACTTGAAACATATCCCGTCTGTAATACACCAAAGGTGAATGGTGATCAGTCATACATTTTTGAAAACTGCAGTTCTGTCAGTCTTCAATTTAATCACAATCAAGTATCTGTACGTCCTTTATTTTTACACAAGAGAAGCATTCTGAGCATACTGTTGGCCCAGTAAAACTACAGGATGTACTATGTGGCTTATTTCTTAATTAAATATGTTGAATCATTAATACCAATCAAAACTAGAAAAAAACTGGTTTAAAATCCTGTTATAAAATGTCTTCCTTTTAAGTCCTGAGTTTTATAGCACCTAGGATGAGACAGAGTCAAACTGTTGTTTTGACCTATCATGCACATGTCGTCCTTCCAGGATTTTCCATGCAGGCTTCTTTACACTTTGTTTGAAAAATATAACATAAGCTTTGCAATAACACATGTGAAATGAAGTCAGTGCAAATACCGTCTGTATAAACTTGACAAGTTCAATTCATGGAAAAAGCTGAAATGTCAACAAGGTCTTGGTCAGAAGGTTACAAAATTTGCCTGCTATAATTATTATTATTATTTTATCTCTCTTAGCAACAGATTTTGGTTTGTTTAAGCTAAATAGTTCTTTAGGAGGCTGACATTGAGATGATTTAGTACATAACAGGGCTTGGCTTGTTAAACTACAAAGAATTAATCCCAATAGATTTCACAAATAGCACCTGCTCAAGCCTGCTAGAGTTGTCTGTCTACATGGAATGCGTCAGAACAAAATTTGGCAGGACCAACAGACAGACTGAATTATCAAAAATCCAGAACGTTTGCTCTAAAAGAAACCTGTTCTCTTTTTACCACTGAGTGTTTATTTGGAAATTAACCCTGAATTAGCCAATTTCAAATGACTAAGTAATCAAAAAACAATTTTAAACATTGTGAGATATATAGTAGGTAGTATTAATTGCTCTAAGAATCTCTTTAAAAACCTTTTTTTTTTTTTTTTGGTATGTGGGCCTCTCACTGTTGTGGCCTCTCCCGTTGCGGAGCACAGGCTCTGGATGCGCAGGCTCAGTGGCCATGGCTCACGGGCCCAGCCGCTCTGTGGCATGTGGGATCTTCCCGGACTGGGGCACGAATCCGTGTGCCCTGCATCGGCAAGTGGACTCTCAACCACTGTGCCACCAGGGAAGCCCTAAAAACCTTTTAAGAGGGACTCAGACTCTTCTGGAGTAACTGTGGATACAACAAGTGCATCATTGGGTGTAAACTTGGATACAAGGAATTTTGAAGGTTCAGTAAGTAGCTTTTCCCAGTTCATGTGGTAGATTGGCCTTTCCTTGGTATAAACTCTCTCTTTTTTTTTTTTTTTTTGGCCGCCCTGCACAGCATGTGGGATCTTAGTTCCCTGACCAGGGATCGAACCCATGCCCCCTGCACTGGAAGCGTGGAGTCTTAACCACTGGACCACCAGGGAAGTCCCTCTCATGTCTTTTCTTATAAGGGCACTAATGCCATCATGATGGCTCCACCCTCATGACTTCATCTAACTCTGATTACTTCTCAAAGGCCCCATCTCTAAATACCATCACATTGGGGATTAGAGCTCAACATATGAATTTGGTGGGACACAAACAATCAGTTCATAATAGTGCATATGTTTATATTTGATAGGAATATAAAGGTTAGAAATAACTAATTTAGCAATGAGCTAGGGCTTTCAAAATATACTAATTTTTAGGATGTTTAATAAAAAATCATGTTAGAGCATATTTCCTATATCTTTCATATTTCTTATTATGTGCCATAATTTTTCTCTATAGTAAATATTGTGCTCCTCCCTGAATTTCTGTCACTAACAAGTACTCATAGTAGTTTTGTAGGGCAGATGATCCAGTTGCTGTTAGTACTGGAATCAAAGGTTTTACTCTAAAAATTATATTTTCTATAGTTTATTCTTTGTTTCCTTTCTAGACTCAGAAAAAAAATCCATGTTCTTATTCAAGTATAGCAAATAATGTCTTCATTTTCATTTTATTAACTCCTTCTTATGAAAGAGAGGTTAGAAAAGGTGTTGAAATCTTTGCTAGAAATTATGTGAAAAGTCTGAATTCTCTTTGGCACACAGTGAAATGAGTGACAAAATATTGGGACTGAACACTTGTTATATATCAAGCTGATTTAATGGACCATATAGTAAATAGTTTAATTTTTATGCAATAAGGAAAGTTTTCAGTATTTTTAATGTTAAACATAAAGGTGATTTTCTAATATGTGGTTTAAAAAATCATGCATCAAAATGTATTATGGCAAGTCCATTATCAAGTAAAAGATCTCAAAAGTATAAAAATGCCAGTGTTATTGTCAATAGCAACAGTTTCTTATTTTATATAAACATTGTTGATTAGTTACTAGAGCCAGGTTTGTTTGTCTAATTTCATATATTTGCACTGTGGCATATTTTAGGATATTATCAACTTATGCATAAGAAATTTTGTGGGTTGCTGAAGTAGCCCTACCATGAAAACACATCCTTGGAATATATTCCTTATAAATAAGTATCAATATCAATCAAGGGATACCTTGGGATATATAAATTCCACTTACTTATAGAGCACAAGTAAGCTCTATAATATATCCAGAAAAAGAAATTATTTAGATAAGACATTACTACTTTAAAAGAAAAAAAAAGTTAATTGAGATATAATTCACATACCACAAAATTCACTATTTTGAAGTGTACAATTCAGAGGGTTTTAGTATATTCAGAAACTTGTGCAACCATTGCTGTTATTTACTTCCAGAACATTTTTATCACCCATAAATGAAACTCCACACCCATTATCAGTCAGTCTCCATATCTTCTTCCCCCCAGCCCCAGGCAACCACGAATCTGCTTTGTGTCTCAATGGATTTGCCTATTCTGGACATTTCATACAAATGGAATTATACAATATGTGTCCTTTTGTATCTGACTTCTTTCATTTAGCATAATGTTTTCAGAGTTCACTTATGTTTTAGCATATATCAGTACTTCATTCCTTTTATGGTTGAATGGTATTCACTGTGTAGATAACACCACATTTTGTTTATCCATTTCATTAGTTGTTGGACATTTGGGTTGTTTCCATTTGAGGAGGGTGCTATTGTGAATAAGTGTATTATGAAAATTTGTGTACAAATTTTTGTGTACCACTATGCTTTCAATTCTCTCAGGTACCTAAAATTGGAATTGCTGGATCATAGAGTAACATGGTAAGCTTTTTGAGGAAGGTTGAACTGTTTTCAAAAGTGGCAGCACTAATGTGGTGACATCACTGATTAGCCAGATTAGACAATTCCAGAACTTTATACCTCCACAAAAGCAACTGATAAGCTAGCAAAAATCCAGAACTCTGGAATCCTCGCAAAAACTTATCATAACCAGAGGAAAGCTTAAAGAAGAAAGTCGTTGCTGCATTGCACTAAGAGAGTGCTCTGGCATTTTAAGTTGTTGCTCATTTTCCCCACTCCCAGATTAGCAGTAGCTATGATGATGACAGCTTAAAATCCTGGTGCAGGTTACTAGTGCCAGAGGGAGCAATATAGACCTTATTCTCAAAAACTGTGGCTGTGAATTTCATCCTGTTTGGTAGATTCTTGAAGGACCAGCGCAAGGGCTTGCCATTGTTTTGCCTGATTTGGAGTATTGCCAGGACAAGGGTGGCTTCTTGGGTGGGTGTTTACAGACCAAAAAGGTTAGTAAACATGAGGTTGAGCTATGTGGGGCAATAAGGGCTTTTAAAAGCTCCTGCTTGCATCAGATAATTAAGCAACGCACATGCCTGGGATCAGACATATGCTCAGCAAAGGTCTAAGAGAATTTTAATCTTTTACCTCTGGCTCACCTTTACACTCCACACAAACACAAGTGAAGGCTAAGGCAGAGTTGTAAAAAGTCTGGCCAAGTGTTAAAGGTGTGTCCCAGAACAGAGCCCAAGTATAAACTGGGAATTTCAGTGGTCACACATGACAAAGAATATAGGCTTTACAAAAATAGTTCAGAAAAGTCACTGAAACAAAACAAAACAAAAAATAACAACCCACAATAAGCAGTTACAATCCTGCGAATGAGAATAATCTGATTTCTAGAGCTGCCACATTATAATATTCAAAGTGTCCAGTTTTCAACAAAATAATTACAAGACATGCAAAGAAAGAAGAAAATGTGGCCTATTCACAGGAAAAAAGACATTAATAGAAACTTTACCTGAAGTATCCTGTGCACTGGACTTACTAGACAGAGATTTTAGATCAAATATTTTAAATATGCTCAAAGTGCTAAATGGAACTATTGACAAAGAAAATGGCTTTAAAAAAAGAGCCAAGTAGACATTTGGAGCCTAAGCATAACAATAACTGAAATGAAAAGTTCACTAGAGGATTGCAACAGCAGGTTTCAGCAGAAGAAAGCATCAATGAAATTAAGATAGATCAATTTAGGTTATTCAGTCTGAGCCTCCAAAAGAAAAAAGGATGAAGACGAATGAAGAAAACAATAATGGAGTCTGAGATCTATGGGACACCATCAAGTGGGCCAACATGTGCATAATTGGAGTCCCAGTGGTAGAGGCGAAAAAGGAGCAGAAAGAATGAAAAAATATTGGCCAAAAACATCTCTTATTTGATGAAATATGTAAATCTGCCCATACAAGAAGCTCTAAGAACTCCAGGCAGGATAAATTTAGAGGGATCCACACTAAGACACATTATAGTCAAATTATCAAAAGCCAAAGTGACTGCATCATTTTGTTTCCCCACCAGCAGTATATGAGTGTTCTGATTTCTCTATATCCTCACCAACTCTTGTTAATGTCTTTTTTATTATAGTCATCTTAGTGTAGAGTGGTATCTCATGTTTTAAAATTGCATTTCCATAATGACTAATGATGCTGAGCATTTTTTTCATGTACTTATTAAGAAAACTTCTTAAACTGGCAGTTGGAACAAAACAGATCAGCCTTTGATCCAGCTAATGTGAAGACAGTTCGAGTAATATCCGACAGATCCATTTGGCCACCAACTGCAGTCAAGGATAATTCTCACACCTGTCCTGCTTGCAAAACTGGACCTAAGGAACTCTGTCCTCATGTGAGGCAAGTTGATAAAAAACATTTAACCAGAACTCATAAAGAAATCCTATAGAAGAAAGGAAAAAAATAACGTCATCCAAAGATTCAAAGGGGAAGCATATCTTTGGGGGAAAAAAACCAAAATAATGTTCTGCATTTTCAGCATGATATGAGAGGGTCTGGACTCTAGAAAGTAAGAATGGAAAACTATAAGAACCAGTTGAAATGAAAATGTGAAGAAAATGAAAAGAATTGATACAGGTAAACATTTCAAGAGTAACAGAATTAACATCTCCATTTGAGGAGATAAAAAAGCCTAAGTAGCAGTACAGGGAATTAGCAAGGTGGAGAATGAACATAAGAAGCTCTCCTTGAATTAATTGGAGAGTGACAAAGATGTGAAATGAGTTTATGGAGATTGAGAAAAGAGACAGGAACCAACAAAAAATTATAGGCATAGCTATGAAAGAAACCTAAACAACCATTTGAAAGACACAGTTCAGGTGGAATTAACAGATCTCTAGGGCACCACTCCCCCACGCTGAGAATTTTAGTTCCTGACTTGCTATCCATTCTCTTTAGTACTACTCCTCTCATGATTCTTGATTGTTGGAAATTGCAATTAGTACATAGATGATAACTTCTCACATACTGCCCTCATAGTTCCTTATCAACCAACTGGTCCAATATTCATAAATGATGATGTAAAATTACCTAAGCTAGACCACTTCTGTGACCTCAGGTTTGGGAATCTCACTCTCTTGACTTCTTCCTACCTTGCTCTAGCTTACTCCCTCTCATACACATAGACACAGTTCTTCTGTTTTCCTGGCAGAAAAACTTTTTACACTCACTGCATAGACCTTATCACATTTTCACTTCCCTCCTTCAGATACTCACGTTCCTTCTTCCTCAGCTTATATTCTAGTAGTAATCATTATAATCACTCCTTCTATACACCATCAACTCCTGACTCCCCTAAATTGTCACATTTTCATGGAAAAAAACCAGACTCTTGTTAATCCTAACTCTGCTTGCTCCATTTCTATACCAATGCAATAGAATAGAATGGTATAAAATGCAAAATCATGCTGACTGGCTTCATTTTAAATTCATGGTAGAACTGGACTGCCCATAGAGCTACCTTGCTGTCCTGGTCTTTTCATTCTCCCTGTTGGCCTGAGGACCATTTTACACCTTTCTTCTCCAACCTCCAATAGATCATCACCATCTTCACTCTCAGCTACCTTTGATTCACATTTGACTGAAAAATAAAAATTGAAGTAATCGGGAGGAATTCTCCACTTCATCACACCAAACTGCATATGCATATGCTCTGCCTCCCTCTAACAATATAGAAGCTATTATTGACTTCCATTAAGTCAGTAGTCTATAGCTTCCTCTTCCAAATGGAAGCTGTAGACTTCCATTTAAGTCTAACCTCTCTCATCTATTTTCGGTCCCTTTCCCAACAGTTTTCCCCTTTCTTATGCTAATTTTCTGCTTCCTAATTTTCACTCCTCCACTGAATTATTCCCATCTGAATACAGATGTGCCATATTTTCCATCTTCAAAAGAAATTCTTTTGTTTCAGTAGCTACTTCTAGCCACCACCCCATTTATTTGCTTACCTTTACAGCAGTATTCTTTGGAACAGTTTTCTGTACTCATTTTTCCTATCTTTTCCATGCTTCCTTAAGCCCACCCCAATCAAAGTTTCAGTTTATCAGTCCAGCAAAACAACTAATGCTAAGGTCACCAACCACCAGATTGCTAAATACAAGGGTCAATTCCTAGACCTTCTCAAGCTCTACCTATTAGCAGCCATAGCTGATACCTTCTCTTCTTGAAACACTTTCCTCATTGGCTGTCACTCTGTTGGCTTTCTTTCTCCCTTTTAAGCTGCCCCTTCATCAGTAATTTCTCAACTACTTTACTTGTAAACAGTGGAGTGCTTTGGGACTAAATCTTTGAACTTCTTCGAAGTGATTTCAATCCAATAGTATGCCTTAAACACTATAAACATGTTGCCCATCCTTAAACTCCAAGCTCAATATCTCTATATGGAAATCTAATGAGTAATCGCAAATTTCAGAACTGATCAACTGGTTTATTTTCACTTAAAATCCACCTCTCCTGCAGTCTTCCTCATATCCTGTTAATTGCTCAGACAATTTTTAATTGCTTTAAAAAGACCACTGTGTTTACATCATGGATTAAAGAAGAGGAAGAACAGATTTGATGATATCAGTTACAAAGCTAAGGAAAGCATATAAAACCAATGAGAAAGAATATATTATTCAAAAGTAAATGGTTTGAAATGGTTCTTTGAAACAGATCATGTTAGATCCTCACTTCACTGTACAGCAAAATACATCTCAAATATATTTAATAATACAATGGAAAAATAAAATCAAAACTTTTATTAAAAGTATGCTAGGGTGGCTCCGTGCGCAATGGATAGTGCATTGGACTTCTAAAAGTATGCTGCAGCCAAGCAATGTAATTTTATATTCATTTAAAATTTTTATTGACTAAGAATATTTAACATAGAAAAGAAAATATATTAACTAAAAAATGAAAGATACAAAATTGTGTGTTGCACATTTTGTATTTGTCCAAAATTTTCATTTTTCTCTAAAAAATACATCAAAATATACAAATTAAAAATTTGTCTCTAGGTAGCGTACTTTGGTTTAAAATTTTTTTTCTTCTATTCTTTGCCAAATTTTCTATTTTGATTTTGTATTAGTTTTAAAATAGAAAGTTTGCATTATTCCTTATAAGGAAAGGGGTTTTTTTTTAGAGAAGGAATTTTTTAAGGCAGATTGAATAGAAGTATTTATAAAAGTAAATTCCCAGCATTATTCTACTTAGGCCAATATTATGAGCAGGCTCTTCTTGTTTTAAATGGGACCAAGAGGAATCGAGGCAGACTCCTGTAATGGGATGCTCAAAGAAGGTTTATAATCAGTGAATTAAGGTGGTTGGAAAACTCTGTACAGGGTATCTGTTAACTTCAAATTTTGTGGAAGATAATGGATTCCCTCAAGGATTCTATGAACGAGAGATAAGAACATCATAAGGAAAATAGAGAAGTTTTTCTTGCCTTCAGGAGGGCTGAATAAAGCCAAAAGCAGAAATTTAAATTCATATTCCACTTGGAACAAAGGTCAATATTCATTATATTTTGGATTCATAAAAATTAAAGAGAGTTTATTTTTCAGAATAAGATGGTAAGGAAAAGTTAGGAGATTAAGAGACTGAACATAGCTCTCCATGGGGCAGGGTGGGGAGAAATTCAGTGGATTTACTTTAGGTTATTCATTTCTGAAATAATATTTCTTCTATACAGTGCAACCTTTAAGGCACACTGCCTTTCACATGTCCTGGGATGTAATGAAGAAGGATATAATTTAGCAGTCAGTTATGTTTAGCAAATAAAAGCAGACCGACTTTATTTTTTTCTTTATGGGAGACTAACCAATAATCTGTGATCATTCCTTATTCAAACTGAACTTTTGATTCAATCCATCATAGCATTTCATTGATGTATTGATACTACTAACATAGAAACACAGAGCTCTTTAAGATAGGGAATATGCATTATTGCTCTCTAATTCATATTGTCTGATACAGATTTTATAAAATACCCTAGATTATAGTCAACACTCTGTGAAAATAGCTCATTTCCCCTAAAATTAGATTTAAATCTACTGTGTTGTAATTTATTTAAATTTACTTAAATTTAAAATTTACTTCTGAGCATTCCACTTCTGTGCATTCCACTTTATCCAGTTTTGCCAAAAGTGAGCTGTTGAAAAACAAAGCAATAGGCCATTTACCTCAACAGCAGTAATCTTTACTGAGTGCACTTAGGAGAATTCCTGGTCCATATGTGCTCAGACTACACTGTTTCCCACTGCCCAGCCCCAAGCCCTTTCAAGGAAAGAAGACCAGATTGCTTAGGGAAAATATGTCATCATGGTGCAGCCAGGGCCTACGGAAAGTGCTTACTCTTAGTCACGCTTTCTCAATCCTTACTAAACTTTCCTTCCTTTCCTTTCCTTTCCTACAGCAAAGAGTGTAAAGAATTTAGCACATTATGTACTGATTATAAGTTAATGTGTCCGTTTACAGATCTCATCATGGTGATAGGTGTCTTGGAAATTAAAAGAGACATTGACAGACACAGTAATGTTTATCCCCTCCTTCCCTCTCCCCCCACCCCAAAGTCACCTGTAGTGCCAACAGCATATTTTATCAACATTTGTCTCTAACCATAATACATGTCCTGACAATTGCCATGAATGCTCACTGTACATTTTCTGTGATCAGTCGGATGAGTTAAAAAACTTCCCAATCCCAGGAATTCTGATTTTCAAAGTAAGACTTTAATAAAATGATCTCCAGAAATATAATTTAAGTAACTTAAAACTGCTGACTATATTTCATTCCATGAAATATGCTGTGGCCACAATTACTTAAATGTGCCCTAGTTGAAAATATATATAATTTTTATCTTGAACTTCAGATTAGGATAACTTTAGATCAGGACCTTTGATCAGGAAAAGACTAGGAAATATTACCCATCCACGCATAATATAATTCTCTAAAATTTAAAAGCAACTGCAATAACACCAACAAAAAAGCCCTGTGATTTTTTTTTAATGCAAGCCCAAATTCTAGGAGCATGAAGAACTTTAGGCCAAAACATAAAATCAGTACTTTAAAAAATGAAAGCAGACAAACAAAAGACAAAAGGGAAAAGAAAAATCCCCCAAACTTCCACAATTTGAAAAAGTATTGACTTGGCTTTCCTTAAGTGCTGTCTTGTACATCCTGTGACTCATATTCCAATTACTGTTACAGTCTTTCTGGTCCAAATTGCTGAGAGGAAGGGAAGTATTGCTGTAGACACTTAAAGTGATTAAATAACCCGTGTACAAAACCTTATAAAAGCTGCACCCCGAGAAAGATGCAGTGTTGCTCATTTCTTTGTTCCTGTTTTACTTTTATGATCCCTTCTTGGAAGGAAGGTACATTCTGTCTCTATTTGAAGAAAAGTCTAGGTAACAATAACATTGCCAAAGTTGAAAAATGTGTTATAGTTGTTTTCCATATACTCACCTTGTGGCTGGCTCACTCACCATGAGGTTGGTTTATTTTTTAATGCAATTGTACTGGGTCCTTATTCAAAATACTCTTCGTTAACATCTTTTTGCAACCCTTATTTGCAAGAGAGTCAACATTAGTGTATTCAGCAATCGCTTTCTAAGACCCTTCCATTAGTCCTACCATTATGAAGAAAGCAGTTTGGGGGCTATCAGGTGGAATTTGAAGCTGCCCATAGGTAGCAAGAACACATCAACCTTAAAATGCCTTTTGTGAAATAAGATGAAACATTCTATGAGGTAAAGCTCAAAGATTTTTTTCCAGCCATTTTCAATTTTATATAGCCCTTCTTATAATCATTTAATTGATTAATTGATAGGTTACATGGATTTTCCACCCATTTTTCTTATGTTTATATCATAAGGTGTGCCTTGTTTTAAAAAATTCTGACAGAAAATTATCCCAGAAAATGACAAAACAATAAAAAGGAAATATCTTTATTTTAATACAAGAGCTCTGTATAGTTCTTTAAATAGATATTACACATTTAAACTTTCAAACTTCAAAAGTTCAATTTATACGCAACTGTTTAGCAAGACAGTTTTTGCATGGCTCATTGGAAACCTTAGTCCTTTAACTGGATCTCTTCCATAGAGGTAACTTGTATTTAAATATTTTAAAAGGAACATTTTCAAAAAAATGTATTTCATCTCTTTTTCCAAGCAACTCTTCTATTACTAGGAAACAGTAATTATTCTCTTTTAAACATTATCTTGAATATTTTCCACACATCTGCTAGGCTATTTCTAACTGATTTTATTAAGTCACCAAGTGGCTGTCTGGAATAGATTATTTTATCAAGCATCAATATGTGGGTTACCACTAATAATAGGATGTTGGGAGTAGAGAAAAATACTTAGCCAGGAGTACAGGGTTACTTTTTTTGTTGTTGTTGGTGGTGGTTTATTTTAAATTGGAAGTTTGTAGAAACTGAAGAATCAGCAAAGTAAAAAATATAAATATGTGTGGTTTTTTTTAGCAGTTTTTGTGTCAACTCCCACAGCTTTCTTCAGCATGGAAGCAGATTCTATAACTGCTGTTCTCTTTTCACCCAAGCAGTTGCAGTTCACGGAGAGAAGCAGAGCAAGGATTAGTTGCTGCTACGCTCATGAATTTTTACAGGCTTTCCTAGACATAGGGATATACGCAATTTCCGTTTTGTCTGAATCTAAACCAGTTTGGTCGTAACCTTTGTTGGCTGTGTACCAATAAAGAGGGCCTGATAACCTTATTTATTTTTTAACAAGTATAAATGCAACAAAATATAAACCACTTTGAGTTTATTATTTTTTAAAATTCTAAGACATATTTACATGATTGTACTAGTAGAATTCCCTTGCCAATATCTCTGGGATTCTCCTATCCATTGGTAAGGCTTTTAATAAACAATTTTTAAGGGGAAACCACACACAATTTTGTAGGATTTGTGCTGCCCCACACAAACTATTCTTTAGATTTTGAGCCAGGCCACCCCCAGAATGTCCATTCCAGCATGAGAGGGCTGTCAGCAAGCATGCTGAGTAAATAAAGGCTGGTTCCTTTGCTGTAATAGTAGGAAATTTCCTATCATCCTGCCCTTAACTAGGATGAAATCTCAATGTATTCAGTGTGCATAGACCTGGAAATACTATCTCCTCTTAGGAATGAGCTGGAGGTCGGCCAGTGTATGTTGGGAGCTGGGGAGGCTGTAAATAAGAATTTAGTGAGTTTAGAAAGAACAAGAGAGAGGGACTATAAACAGAGCCATTGCTTTCACACACAGGAAGTGATGATTCGTTAACTTCCAGAGCTGTGCGTGAAAATAACTCCATTTGTCAGAAGATGAGGGAGATTTTCTTACAGCTCACCAGTATGTAATCAAAATGATCTTCTCCAAACATATTTGATGTTTATTATGGAAGACTCATGTAAGTTATGATAAAAAGTTATGATATTAGTAGACATTAGACCCTCTACCTTCCTTGGGACTTAGAGTTAACTGTTTAAACAAGACTCAGCAACTTTAAGTGTAGCTTTTAAGATTTAAGTAGACCATTGGCCAGGTTGTGAAACTCAGCAGAGTTGCATGTGCTCTTTCCTTTCACTTCTTATTTTGTTTTTCTTTTCCTTGTCACTACTTTATATCATCCCATGTCACAGCTTGTTAAGGGCTTCAGGCTAGTTGGTAGGTACTATGTAAATTCTAAAGATAGATGTCTACCCACAGGAGCTTGTCCAACAGTGCTCCAGAAAGACCGTACTATTCATTAGCTTTCAGCTGGTATATGTATTTTTTTTTACTCTGTCGGCTGTAGGCCTAAAAACATTTATTTTTAATTGATAATTTCTTTCTAAAAACTATGTTCATCTTGGAGGAAGCATTTTGTACTTTAAAATGACATATTATGAACTTTGTTAATTACTCATAGGGACTCTGCTCTCTTTCCTTTGATCATAACTTATTTTCTGGTATTGGCAGTAATAATAATAACTAATATTTATTGATTAACTCAGTGTGCCAGGCTCTTTTCTCAGTGCTTTATTTTTATTAATTATTTTAATCTTCAATCATCAGTAGTACAAATACTGTCCCCTGTTTGCTGCTGAGGAAATGGAAATACAGAGAGGTTAAGTAACCTGTCCAAGTTCATTCAGCTAGTAAGGGGTAAAGTCCTGAATGAAACTCATAAATAGTGCTCAGTCACATTAAGAACTTCTTAACATTGTCAACTAGCTAGAGATATTCCATAGTTATTCCAACTTAGATTTGACTAAAATATTGGATTATGTGCTAATACCAGGGATAGACTATTATTTGGGAAAAATAACAACTAGTAATGATATACTTTCTGCCAGGTAACTTCTAAGTGTTTTATACATATTAACCAATTCAATCTTCACAACACTCTAATGAGGTAGCTTCCATTAACATCTCCATTTTACAATGAAGAAACAAGGTACAGAGAAGTTAAATAACTTGCCCAGAGTCACACAGCTAATAAGTGGCAGAACTGGAACTTAAACAGGCAATTTGTCTTGAGTCTATTGCTTTAATCACTATGTAATGTATTTCTCAAAAGTCATAGGGGCTCTTTCCTTAGGTCAAATTAAGGCCTTTTATCCAAGGTTCTGTATTTACTTTTATTAGCATTTTTTATAATGTTAGTGGCTGTGTCTCTAATTTTATATTTCTAGTTCTAATGAAGCCCTTGTCATCCATTAAGCAATTAAACCTATCTAAGTAAGCAATATACATGACATATATGATATAAATTGTCAAAATAATATTTAGGTATTGAGAAAAATAGAACTTAAACTGTTACCACAGTGAATTATCTAAAATTCCTATCAAGAGAAGTTACTGAATGGCTATATTGGATAATTTTTATGACCCACTTTCCAGTCAGTGGTTCTCCTCTTGCTTGCTGTATCTGGATTTTGTACTCCTTTGGGCAGGAAGTGTCCAGGAAGTCCACTGCCATTGTGAAATTTGGCTCAACCACAGGTTCAGAAAATTAGCAGCATCAACCACAGGATGCTGAGACCAGGTGGCAAGTTCAAAAGGAATCCCTTCTCCAGCAGGTTGCTTTTGCTTTCCTAATAAACATGTCTTCACTTCCTCTTAAGGGATAACTTTAAAAGCAGAAATTGGAAAATTTCACAAGATTCACAGGATAAACTCTCTTCTAAATACATCACTTTAGACTATAAGCAGTTAGAAAGCTTTAGTAAGGCCAGTTTTAAAGACACAAGACTTCAAGATAGTTTAGATAAGGTTTGAATAAGTGGCCAAATGTTCTGAACCAGAATTCCAAGCCTGTTAGTAATGATAATATTATTTAGCACTTAGATAATTCTTTGCAGGCAGTAACCATTAATCATTGGTATCCCATTGTGTACTACGCAAGTTTTAAGATTATCAGTTTATAGAGGCAAATATTGAAGTGGAGAGGTGAAGAGTGTGTTCAAGGTCATAACCTGGATTTATTGCCTGAGCCAGACTCTGACATGTAGTTTTTCTGACTCTTTATCCCTGTCATATTCTATGAGCCATTTCCTTAATTTTGTGCCAAGTTTTTTTAATGTAACTACCTGAATACACAAAGTCAGTCAAACTCTGCTTGCAATACACAGGTTGTTTATAGGAGACAGTGGAAAGGAGTTATATGACCTAGAATGGATTCCTTATTCAAACATGTACTGCCTGTGGAATCTTGAGCAAATTTCCAATTTTTCTTGAGCCTCAATTTTCTTATCTGCAAAATAGGACTAATATATTTCACCTCATGGGAATTTCTGAATTACATATAACAGTGTATATGGATAATTATCGATAACTGTCATTTTTGGAGTTTCTACTGTACGTAAGTCACTTTAGTTCAAATTCTCAACAGCCAATTTATTTTTAATCTGATTTTATGGATTTATTTATTTATTAGTTCAACAGATATTTTTTTGGATGCTTACTATGTACATTGTCTCATAGAATAATAGGCAAGACAAATTTCCTGGTCTCCTGGAACGCACAGTCTTCGAGAAGGGACTGGTTTACAATAAACAAATAAATAAATATGTGAGGTATAAATTCCATATGGAATAAATTGTGTGGTAAATTCCATGAAGAAAAACAAAGCCAATAAGAGTAAAGGGGATTGACTTGGATAGGTAATTGTTTTATAGAGGGTGGTCAAAAAAGTTTACAGATAAACATATTTGAGGAATGATATGAGAGAACTGTGGGAGATGGTATTGTGATATCGGGGTTAGGGTGCTTTCTAGGTAGAGAGAATAGCAAATGCAAGATCCCTGGGCTTGCTTAGCTTTTTCATGACCAACAAGGAAACCAGTGTGGCTTGAATGAAGCTAGCAAGGAAGAGAATAGAAAGGGTAGAGGTAGAGCAGATTGCAGATCATGTAGGACTTTGTAGGCTGTGAGAAGAATTTTGGATTTTACTCTTAAGAAGACTAAAAGACTTCAGAGGGCTTTGAGCAAAAGAGTGACATGATTTGGTTTATATTTTAGAAAGCTTGGGTGAAAAAGCAAGGAGACAGTGTAGAAAGCTATTGCAATTGAAAGATGGTGGCCTAAAATAGTGTCAGCAATAGAGATCAGATTCAAGATCTCTTTTGGCATGGTTGTCATATTATACAAATTCAATAGATAAGGTTAGAAATGAAGGTATAGACTTAAATTGTCAGCATGTAGATGTATTTAAAGTCATGGGATTAGATGTGATCACCTAGGGAGGAAGCATAGAGACAGAAGTCCATGGAAGAAGCCCTGGAGTACTGCAGCTTACCAGGAGGGTAGGAGGAACCAGCCAAGAAGACCGAGAAGGAGGACAGTGAAGGTCAGAGCAGGACAGGTAAAGCAATATTTTAAGAAGAAAGGAATGATCAATTATGTCAAATGCTACTGAACAACTGGATAAAATTAGTGGCATTTGACCATGTGATTAGTCATTGTTGTGGTCACCAATGACCTTAAAAAGAGTAGTGCTGATGGAGATGTAGAGACTAAAGCCTGGTGGTCTCTCATCTGAATACACTGCGTTAGCCTTCACATCCATTCTCCCTTTTGTAGTCAGAATTACTTTTTCAAAACATACATTTAATGTTTCTGCTGCTTAAAAAACCCCCATGGCTTTCTGTCTCTTTCAGGATAATTACACAAAGCCTTAACCTGTTCTCTAAAGCTCTGCTCTCTGGGATTCCATCACACTGTGTTTATTTTAGTTTCATACACTTCTCCCTGCCTCAGGGCCTTTGAATAGGAGGGTCCTAATTCCCCTTCCCTCTTTTACTAGTTACTTCAGATATCAGTCCAGTGTTATTCTTTCAATTAATTCTTTTCTGGACACATAGCACTGCCTCAGAGTATTTCACAGAGTGGCAGTTTTACATTTTTTGTGTGATCATGTAATTAATAGTATCTCCTCTGAATCATCAAAAGCTCCATGAGGGCAAGAACTCACATGACTACTTTGCTTATTAACATGTATCTCCAGCACTAATGTCACAGTGCAATGTAGGTACTCCATAAATATCTGTTGAGTGAGTGAATGGACTCAACCCGTTTCATGATTCTTTTCTATCTGGGAATTATATAACAACTTTTAGGATCCTAAGCATATCTCTTTGATGGGACTAATAAACATGTTCTGTTATTAGCTACTAAAGCTCCATAGTCTAATTACACTGGCACAATGAAAAAATATAGATAATAACAGAAACATCCAGCCTTTTCTTCTTTCTAATTATAAAGTAAAACATTAGAAAGTGATGCAGGAAAAGTGAGTCCCCAAGAATGCTACCTTTAGGTACAATCAATCATTGGTAATGCTCCCAACATGACTTCCACACAACAGGGCTGGTTGTTATGTGCACGAAGTTAAGGTAAGAAAATGTCTTTCTTTCCTTACAGCTTTCTCATGATGCTGCCATTTCTAAACTGTCCCCAAGGCCAGCCTCTCACTAGGGTTCTCCTCCATTAGACTTTCTTTCACTACTTAAACTTTCTGTTCAGCAGAAAGGACATGTGAAGCATTTAAACAGGAATACTCATTAAATATATTGTATTAGATTAATATGGCCCTTTTCTCTTGAAGCCCTTTAAATGCTCTTCAATTTATGTAAGTGTTCATAATATCATAATCTCCATTCTACAGAACAGCTGTTTTATTTGAAGGGTAACAACAAAACCAAATTATAAAAAGAAGACGTAAATGCCTATCTAGTACTGTGTATTCAGCTGGACCAGTTTCCTCCAGAAAATAATTATCTACAATGTCTACCCCTCTCAACCCCATCTACTGAAGGTTCTCTGTGCAGAATTGGCTGGGAAATCAGAGTATTAAACTGTACTGCAGAATATGGAAGAAGCACACTCAAAGTATTAGGCAGTTTGGCCAGTGTTAAAAATACACCTAAAAAGACAAAGTTTGTTTAGTCTTTTCAGTAAATCTCTGAGGATATCTAATTCATTTTTTTTACTCATAAATATCATATCCCATATGGGGTTGGGGAGAAGGGAGAAGAAATTCAAATACTTGAGGACAAACTTCTTAGAGAATGTTCCAAGCGAAACCACATACCTCAGGCTACTCAGAAACAGAAGTATTTTGCAGTGAATATGCTACAAGAGAATTTGGTAAAGTAACCACCTTTACAATTCAGTGATTTCCATAGCAACCACACAATGACTCATATACAAAATCAAGCTTTAATGAAATGAACAGCCAACTTACTGTGCCAGATTATTTTATATCCCTATCTTCTTTCCATGTAGGATTAAAGCCAGATACTCTATATAACTATGTTCTATGGACTATTTAACAGGCATTTCATATGCTATTTCATTTAGTCTTCCCATCAGCTATTATTATCTCCATCATGTGGATTAGGAAAGATTAAGAGAGTTTAAGTAATTTGACCAATATGACAACACAAGTAAATGTTAAAGTTTGGATTTCAGATCTGCAGAACTCCCCAGTTTTTAATTTTTTCCAGTATTTCATACTGATGAATGCCCTTCTGAGAAGAGGTTGTTTCTTATTATTTTAGTTTAAATATCACATTTTTCAAGTCACAGTGGAACTGTTTTTACAAAACAAGATCTAAGTAACACGGGAAGTAGAGGTCTTTGGTGGGCATTTCCTCATTGTCTTACCATCACACAGACTGGTAACCCAGGTAACACAGGTGGAATCCGTAGTCATGCATGTGGTTGCTTCTCCTGTGTCCTGCAGAGGCACCTAGCCAGGTGGGCATGATGAACTAAAACCCAGGGAGCATTTTGCTTGCCATGCTCTATGTCCTGCCTGGGAACCTGCCTCAGGCCAGAAGAAAGGGAAGGGTACTTTTTCTGATATTCTCAGAGGGAGCACCTTGCAATGTTTCCCATTTGTGCCACAGGAAAGAACCCCTTTCTAGTTTGCACAATGAGTTGCCATTTTTAGCAGCAACTTCAGTATAACTTGATACTTTTTGCATCCTTAAGAGCACAGAATATTCACTGGCATGAATCCTCTTATTTGTAGGGACTTCATGTGATTGGAAAAAGCTCACTGAAAGGCGATAATGTCCAGCAAAAGGATATAGAAGAATTCTTAATACCTGAAGTCATTATGAGTAGATTTCATCATATAATAGGAAAACAAAACTACACGTCCCGTTGTTGCAGTTAATGAGTTTTAGATGTTTTACACTGAAAGCACTCAAAATTATTTTAAAATTTGTTTTCTGTACCTAAATTGCTTTCAAGGGACCATTTAAATTAATAACTGAGTTTTGATGGAAACATATTTTATATCAAGTCACATTGATTAGAGAAAATCTTAATATGGAAAATAAGAGTATGCTCTCCAGATAAAGATGGTCCATAGCTTAATACATTGGCTATCTTTCCTATTATTTAATGTTTATTAATTTGCCAAAAAAATAAAGCAATGCAAAATATAAAATTTGATTTATACTTTATTCTAGACTTTTATATCTTCAGAAATTATCAGAAATGCTTATTGTTTAAATTAAAGCCTTTTGGGTCTTTTTGAAAATTTTTATTGTTATTATTGGCTTTAGTTTATTACAAAGCAGGAGAAATGAAGGGCTTAAGGAGATAAAATTCTGTAAATAAAAGCATGTATAGCATGACTTATTTGCTTCTTCAAAATACATATTTTTTTCTCATCAGATTACCAAATTCTGATTTTCTTGAATTGGGCATTTAAGGATGTTTTGAGGAGGAAATTATTCCTTTGTTCTACTCAAGTCTTTGATGTTCTTACCAGTCTTGGCCCACTATATTGGAAAAAATTAGGACCACAACCTTAGTGAAGTTTGCTACAAATAACTGATCTTTTCCCTAATGGTGTTCTGTGACCTGTGCTGATTTTTTGTTTTTTAAGCTAAAAGAATATGCCACTGAAGGTTTCAAATAATTTCTGCTGACTCACGTTCGTGATAATATAAATCATATGTCATAAAGCAAACATAGAAGTAGAATTCATAGAGAAAATCAAAGTGATTTCAGATGCTTATGATAGGCATACTTCCACCAGTCTCCAAAGCTCTCACTATTTGACAGACATCACGAACATTTGCAGCTATACTTTTCCAGATCAACTGCCTTTGAATGATTTTCAGAACTCTGAGCCATGACTAAATGCCAAGTAAAGAAATTAAGCAAAGAAAAATTGGACTGGCTCTCAGGAAAAGTTTCCTAATTGTGAAACTTATTAAAATGTGAAATAAATATCCTCTTGGGGAGAGGATGGATGCCCATCTCTGAGGCTTTAAAAATAAGCCTAGACCAACTCTTAGAAAAGAGAATTGAGGGGAGGATTTATTACTGGCAAGAAGAGAGCTGGATGACATAATGGGTCTTTTCCCTTGCTCATACTAATGCTTCTTTGATGTTTTCATTTAAGTGGTAACTTAGTTTCAAAAGCAGATACTTGAATGGAGGGAGTGGACTCAGGTTTCAATGAAAACTTCACCAGAGAAAGTCAGAGATGAAGGCCACCATTGATTGTGTATTGGGCTTACTTTTATATTTGACCCTGGAAGACCATGGGACGGCCACCTAATGCATTTCCTGGCACGCTCCTATTGTGCTTAGTCTTCTTTATCTGTATGTTTATCTTGCTCAGTGTGGGCTTCTTGTCAGAAAAAGAAATATTTTTCTGTGCCTGTTAAAGCTAACCATGGTGTATGCAACCATATCCTTTGCATTTGTACAAGACTGCCAGCTTCCTGATTTTTTCCTGCGTGCTCTGTGTGCATACCTATAAATCTAGTGTCGCTGGGTTGAAGAAACATATGAGCAGCTCTTTAGCATTAAGAATATGATGGGAGAGATTGAGGTAGATTTGAACTGTCACCATCAATCAAAGCCAATGAAAAGGCAGCTTTCTAGGTGGTACAATGGCCTCTACTTGCTGGTACTGTGTTTCTCCTTTCATCAGGTATCTAGTAAGAGAAAGTGTGAAGGATTTGCACACGAAACATTCCCACAATGAATCTCAAGTGAGTGAATAAAAATATTGTAAGTGGGCTTTTACTGAATGTAAATCCTATCCTCTGGTTTTTAAAAACTTTAAGTTATTTATTTAAATCATAATACTCTTGAACCTTGTAGACCACCTTATTTGATTTTTTGTCTTAGGCCAGCTGTACAGGGGTTCCCCAGAATTTATTCATTTGTCACTTATCCTTTCTGAGTAGATATAGGAATGAAATACTGTAAAGACATGAACCTCAGTATACTTTGTCTTAATTATTGAATAATTAGAATTTTAGCAAAAGCGCTTTGGATATTTCTGGCTAGTTAATGTAAAATTAACAAAAAGGCTTTTATGATGAAATCATTTATAAAGCTATATTATTGTTTGCTTATTTTTTATATCTGGGAGAATCATAACATGTATGTTTGTTTCTACCTTCACTTGCAGCTCAACAGAACCCTGTAACATACATGAAATTTTTTTGGAACTTATAAGATGAGCAACAGCTTATCTCATATTTACTTTCTTAGAGTTCCAAGAGCAGAAGAACATCTACCACAGAGAAATACAAATAACTGGTAGCACATAATATACATTTATACAAAGGAATGAACAACTATTTTATATGGCAGCAGTCTAAATACAGCATGGCTTTCTAGTTTGGAGTAAGGTGAAATATATAAAATCTATTATAAATTCTCAGCTCTCCCACATCTTTCCATCATACCATTAATAATTTCATAACCCAAAGACCAAGATGGAAAATATGTTTTTTCCATGGACTAGGGTTACCCAAGAGTATAACTTTAAATCCAGATTGTTTCAGAACCCTGTAGATCTGATCTGTCCTTGGGACAGTAACCCGCCAAAATACTTTTTCTTGACAACAGAGTTGAAGTTCATGATAGAAATGTAAATCTGTTCAGACACACCAAGGAACAAATAAATCACATGGAAGAGCTAGAGAATGGAGCTGTCAGAGGGACAAAATGAAAAGACAGATGCTGAGGAAAGGCGCAAAAAAGGAAAGAATATAGACTAGTTAGAGCAGTGCAGACATGGAGGAGCTCTCAAGTTATAAATCATTTAGAGAAATTATTGCAGTATTGGTACTCAGGAAGAGCTG
Organism: Monodon monoceros; assembly: GCF_005190385.1. Taxonomy (NCBI): domain Eukaryota; kingdom Metazoa; phylum Chordata; class Mammalia; order Artiodactyla; family Monodontidae; genus Monodon; species Monodon monoceros. The sequence goes on from NW_021703777.1 coordinate 119,761,399, forward strand.
AGTTCAAGCCCTGGCTCCATTTCTCGCTGATTGTGGGATGTTGGGTAAGTTGCTTCTCTGCTCCAACCCTCCTATTCTGCATCTATGAATTTTAAAATTTCTGAATTGGACATGCAGCTGCAGTTTAGCTTTCAGTTTAAATCTGCAGCGCCCACCTAGTGGGTTGTAATTAAGAAAGTCAGTAGTTAGTGATACAATAAGACTATTTGTGTTAGAGTGTACCCATTGGTATGGGTCTTATTCTTAGTAATTTTATGAGAACATAGAATGTGAATGGCATGATTGTGGGCTGTGAGGACGAGACTCAGGATATGAGGCAAGATCCTGGTTTTCAAATAGGACCCTGAATGTTGCTTATTTGATTAAACTCCTGCTATACAGAAAGCATTAACTTCAGCATTATGAACTCAAGCATATAGGAGAAGAACTGAATTAGAAAGAAATAGACTTTGGACTGAGGGAGATACAGAAATGGTGGGCTAATAATGCTTTCCAGGACAATTTAATTTGAACTAATCCAATGAGAATATTGGCAGTTATGAGAATCTTCTGAGTTAAAAACAGCTGAATTTTCTCCTTATATATTATTTTTTATGTCATTTTATTTCAGTTGATCTTGCAAACCAGGAGATATTTCTAATATAATTAATTACAAAAAAAGGTGGAAATAGGGTTGGTTATCCTCACTCATTTTCCAAGCAAGATATTTCTGAACTATATATACCTACCTGTGTACTTATATGTACCTAAATTTGCAAATGAAAAGTTTTATAAGAGTCTGTATGTCCTAGATTTCTGTCAGTAATTTTCAAATGTATTGGTTACCTCAGTTGCTTAGAACCTGGTATGTTAGGGCCCAGTTTTGGTTCCAGTGAATTCTCACTAATTTCCCAACTGAAACTCTGCTCACACTACTGGTCTACCAGAGTGAGGACAAAATGTTATGAATGATTGTTCCCCCACAGAGGGGACAATGGTGTGTTTTCTAAATTAGCTATTATGAGAGGTTTAGTCCAATGGACATAAGCTTCAAGAGACCTGTTTTAATTATATCCTAGCTGTGGTTCTATAGCATCTTCTTTTAGAATTTGACTCTGATGCAGTTTCAATATAAGTTAAGATGAACATAGGGCTTTTGTGAGATAAAACTTGACATTTGTTGTAGTGACATTGAGGTAGGATTTGTTACATTCCCTTTACAACTCATAGTCTCAACAGTTCTTTTGAAAGTTCTCTGGCCTCCTTTCTTTAGTTAGAAACATTTTCCAGCTGGAAGATATATACAGTGACTTGTGCATGTCATCCTGCTGGTTTCTAAACATAGTGGTCAGGCTGATGTCTACGATATAGTTTATTTAGTCTTTTTCTTTGAATCTGTATCTTGTTTTGTGCCTCTCTTGTCTCCTAGCTCAGTGCAACAGAAAAAGTCCTGGCCAGCTGCCATCTTGTGAAACAGCTGCTTCTGGCTCTGGGAACCTGCAAAGTGGGACTAGGCAGTAAAAATGGAGCTTACTACTCCTAAGACTTGAACACTTCTTTGTTATTGATAGGTTAAATGAACTTTAATTGAGGAAAACCAAGTTGAATGCCTTTTATTTTTGCATTCCTTATCTTCACTGACATTGCTGACCCATTTGATGACTGTTGACCCAGCTCTCCTTACAACTATTTTTCTTTGGCTTTTATAACCTTACCCTTGCCTGACTTACCAATGCTTCGTTTTGTGGGTTCTCCTAACCAGTTCTCCTTAAAATGTGCTATTCTCTACATTTTATTCTTCTTTGGTATCTTATTTAGCTTCATACTCTGGGTTTTAAGCCATCAGTTCTCAGACTTTAAGCTAGTGGCTTTCAAATTTGGCTGTGTATCAGAATCATTTATGTGACTTTCTAAATACAGATGCATGGGCTGCTGCTCTAAGAATTCTGAGTGAGTGTTTTTGGTGTAGAGACAGGCATCTATATTTTAAAAAATACTTGACAGATGATTCTTATGAGCTTTCAGTTTGAAAAATCACTACCTGCATGAATGATCTATACTCCCAGCCAAACAGGCCACTGGTTTCTTTTTCTGATCCTTGGCTTCTTCCCTGACCTTCAGACCCATACTTCACATCTCCTAAGAAACAACTTCACATAGATTATCCACAGTTATTTCAAGTTCAATATACTCAATCAAACTCGTTATTCAACCCTGTCTCTTCCATTCACACTCTAGCTCTTCTTTTACTCTTACCTTTGATAATGCCACCCCCTGGACCAAGGGGAAAACCTCACCCACCCTCAGCTTCTTGCTTTTCACATTCTTTTTCTTTTCATCAATCTTCATAACATACCTGTGGTGATTAATTTTATGTGTCAACTTAGCTGAGACACTGTGCCCAGGTATGTGGTCAAATGTTATTTTGGATGTTTCTGTGACAGTGTTTTTGGAAGAGACTGACATTTAAATTTGTGCACTTTGAGAAGAAGAACTACAATCCTGCAGCCTGTGGAATGAAAATCACATTCACAGAAAGACAGACAAAGTGAAAAGGCAGAGGGCTATGTACCAGATGAAGGAACAAGATAAAACCCCAGAAAAATAACTAAATGAAGTGCAGATAGGCAACCTTCCAGAAAAAGAATTCAGAATAATGATAGTGAAGATGATCCAGGACCTCGGAAAAAGAATGGAGGCAAAGATCGAGAAGGTGCAAGAAATGTTTGACAAAGACCTAGAAGAATTAAAGAACAAACAGACAGAGATGAACAATACAATAACTGAAATGAAAACTACACTAGAAGGAATCAGTAGCAGAATAACTGAGGCAGAAGAACAGATGAGTGACCTGGAAGACAGAATGGTGGAATTCACTGCTGCAGAACAGAATAAAGAAAAAACGAAAAGAAATGAAGACAGCCTAAGCGACCTCTGGTACAACATAAACATAACAACATTCACATTATAGGGGTCCCAGAAGGAGGAGAGAGAGAGAAGGGACCCGAGAAAATATTTGAAGAGATTACAGTCGAAAACTTCCTTAACATGGGAAAGGAAATAGCCACCCAAGTCCAGGAAGTGCAGAGAGTCCCATACAGATAAACCCAAGGAGAAACATGCGGAGACACTTAGTAATCAAATTGGCAAAAATTAAAGACAAAGAAAAATTACTGAAAGCAGCAAGGGAAAAACGACAAATGACCTACAAGGGAACTCCCATAAGGTTAACAGCTGATTTCTCAGCAGAAACTCTACAAGCCAGAAAGGAGTGGCATGACATATTTAAAGTGATGAAAGGGGAGAACCTACAACCAAGATTACTCTACCTGGCAAGGATCTCATTCAGATTTGATGGAGAAATCAAAAGCTTTACAGACAAGCAAAAGCTACGAGAATTCAGCACCACCAAACCAGCTCTACAGCAAATGCTAAAGGAACTTCTCTAAGTGGGAAACAGAAGAGGAGAAAAGGACCTACAAAAACAAACCCCAAACAACTAAGAAAATGATAATAGGAACATATATATCAATAATTACCTTAAATGTGAATGGATTAAATGCTCCAACCAAAAGACACAGGCTTGCTGAATGGATACAAAAACAAGACCCATATATATGCTGTCTTCAAGAGACCCACTTCAGGCCTAGGGACACATACAGACTGAAAGTGAGGGGATGGAAAAAGATATTCCATGCAAATAGAAATCAAAAGAAAGCAGGAGTAGCAATACTCATATCAGATAAAATAAACTTTAAAATAAAGAATGTTACAAGAGACAAGGAAGGACACTACATAATTATCAAGGAATCAATCCAAGAAGAAGATATAACAATTATAAATATATATGCAGCCAACATAGGAGCACCTCAATACATAAGGCAACTGCTAACAGCTCTAAAAGAGGAAATCAACAGTAACACAGTAATAGTGGGGGACTTCAACACCTCACTTACACCAATGGACAGATCATCCAAACAGAAAATTAATAAGGAAACACAAGCTTTAAATGACACAATAGACCAGATAGATTTAATTGATATTTATAGGACATTCCATCCCAAAACAGCAGATTACACATTCTTCTCAAGTGTGCACGGAACATTCTCCAGGATAGATCACATCTTGGGTGACAAATCAAGCCTCAGTAAATTTAAGAAAATTGAAATCATATCAAGCATCTTTTCTGACCACAACACTATGAGATTAGAAATCAATTACAGGGGGAAAAAAGTAAAAAAACACAAACACATGGAGGCTAAACAGTACGTTACTAAGTAACCAAGAGATCACTGAAGAAATCAAAGAGCAAATAAAAAAATACCTAGAGACAAATGACAATGAAAACACGATGATCCAAAACCTATGGGATGCAGCAAAAGCAATTCTAAGAGGGAAGTTTATAGCAATACAAGCCTACCTCAATAAACAAGAAAAATCTCAAATAAACAATCTAACCTTACACCTAAAGGAACTAGAGAAAGAAGAACAAACAAAACCCAAAGTTAGTAGAAGGAAAGAAATCATAAAGATCAGAGCAGAAATAAATGAAATAGAAACAAAGAAAACAATAGCAAAGATCAATAAAACTAAAAAAAAAGGTCAGAAGACCTAAATAGACATTTCTCCAAAGAAGACATACAGATGGCCAAGAAGCACATGCAAAGATGCTCAACATCACTAATCATTAGAGAAATGCAAATCAAAACTACAATGAGGTATCACCTCACACCAGTTAGAATGGCCATCATCAAAAAATCTACAAACAATAAAGGATGGAGAGGGTATGGAGAAAAGGGAACCCTCTTGCACTGTTGATGAGAATGTAACTTGATACAGCCACTATGGAGAACTGTATGGAGGTTCCTTAAAAAACTAAAAATAGAATTACCATATGTCCCAGTAATCCCACTACTGGGCATATACCCAGAGAAAACCATAATTCAAAAAGACACTTGCACCCCCAGTGTTCATTGCAGCACTATTTACAATAGCCAGGTCATGGAAGCAACCTAAATGCCCATCAACAGACGAATGGATAAAGAAGATGTGGCACATATATACAATGGAATATTACTCAGCCATAAAAAGAAATGAAATTGGGTCATTTGTAGAGACATGGATGGACCTAGAGACTGTCATACAGAGTGAAGTAAGTCAGAAAGAGAAAAACAAATACTGTATGTTAACACATATACATGGAATCGAAAAAAAATAAAAAGGTTCTCATGAACCTAGGGGCAGGACAGGAATAAAGACGCAGATGTAGAGAATGGACTTGAGGACACAGGGAGGGGCAAGGGGAAGCTGGGACGAAGTGAGAGATTAGCATAGGCATATATACACTACCAAGTGTAAAATAGATAGCTAGTGGGAAGCAGCTGCACAGCACAGGGAGATCAGCTCGGTGCTTTATGACCACCTAGAGGGGTGGGATAGGGAGGGTGGGAGGGAGACACAAGAGGGAGGGGATATGGGGATATATGTATACATATAGCTGATTCACTTTGTTATACAGAAGGAAGTAACACAACATTGTAAAGCAATTATAGTCCAGTAAAGACGTTAAAAAAAACGATGTGGTACATATATACCATGGAATATTACTCAGCCATAAAAATGAACGAAATTGGGTCATTTGTAGAGATGTGGATGGACCTAGAGACTGTCATACAGTGTGAAGTAAGTCAGAATGAGAAAAACAAATATTGTATATTAATACATGTATGTGGAATCTAGAAAAATGATACAGATGAACTGGTTTGTAGGGCAGAAATAGAGACACAGATATAGAGAACAAACGTATGGACACCAAGGGGGGAAAGCGGGAGGTGGTGGTGGTGGGATGAATTGGGAGATTGGGATTGACATATATACACTAATATGCATAATAGATAAGTAATAAGAACCTGCTGTATGAAAAATAAGTAAAATAAAATGAAAAAAAAATTTGTGCACTTTGAGTAAAACAGATTATCCTCCATGATGTGAGTGGGCCTCATCTAATCAGTTGATGGCTCAAATAAAAAGAATGGCCTCCCGTAAGTAAGGGACAGTTTCTTCCCTGGATTTCTAGCATGATGGCCTACCCTGCAGTATTTAGACCTGCCAACCTCTACAATTGCACAATCTAGTTTCTTAAAATAAACACAAACAACATTTAAATATATACACACACATATCCACACACATACACACATATATACACACGTGTATAGCTGTATAGTTATAACAGGACTAAGTATTGGTTCTGTTTCTCTGGAGAACCCTGACTAATAACAAACTTCAGATCCCTTTCTTAAATCTATCTCTTCCTTCCATTTCCACTGTTTCTCCTTAGCTTTGGCCTCTATCAGCTTTTGCCTGTGATGACCCTAACTGGTGCCTCACTTTTACCAGTCTCACTTCCATCCATCAGTTTTCCACACTGCCTTGAAGATAATTTTTTTAAATCAGTAAGTCTTTAAATTGTTATTCTAATATTTAGAAACCTTGGGTGTTTCACTGTTGTTTCCTGAAGGGTTAAACTTTAAATCCTTTGCATGTAAGGCATTTTACATCTATGCTTAAGCATCAGCCCTACTCAGTTTTCTCTAGCCAGGAAACAACTTGCATCCCCTTAATTTGCCATTCTTCTTAACTCAGTGACTTTGTGCACATTTTCTCTTCTCCTTGGAATGAAGTTGCCCTACCTCGAGTCTGTACAATGAACTCTCTCTTTTCTTTCAAATGTAGCACAAGTATCACATTTCCTTGGACCTCCACTTCTGGGAGTTACCCAGACAGCAATTGGCTTTCTTACTTCTGTGCTCTTATTGCACATCTAAGAGCATAATTGGACTCCATGGTTGCCAGTTATTGGATATTTACTAAGAGTGAGGCAATGCATTATCTCATTTAATCCTTACTATCATCCCCCTTTTAGGAAACAGCTTTGGAGTAGTATAGCCACTTGATCAAGTTCACAGAGCTGGAAGATGGCAGACACAGGGATTGAATGACTCCAAAGTCTGTGTTCTTAATCACTATACTAGATTTCCTGTATCACTGCTTGTTATATCCACTGTATGCTGCTTATAGTTATTACAGCATATTTCTTACTAAAATCTACTTCAGAGTTAACTTCTGGGATTTTTTGTATATATATCACTTTATGAATGTGAAGGAAACTACTTTGGTCATATATAAACATTTAGAAGTGGCTTATTTAAAATAAATTTTAGATAGCTAAGATCAAGCTTGTTATTCAGTGTAAGATGTGGTATAGTACCTTTAAAGTCCAAGACTCTCCTAATTTCAGAATATTTACCATATGGCTAACTGATAAGAAAACAATTCCCACTTCCACTCAAGAGGTCAACCACCTACTATTAAAAACCTTCCCATTACCACAGATTGAGGGAAAGCCAAGCCTCCTGTCAGGCTTCCAGGCTATAATGCTCCAACCAAAGTAACTCCAATTCCTTCTTTAAGCTTTAAACGTTAGTCTACCATCCAATGAAAATCCATAATTTTTTTTCCTCCAAAAGTATCAGTCACAAGTATCAGATCATGCTGTTCATTTCCAGTGCTGGAATTCTGTTAATTTCCTATAGCATTGGCATTTACTCTGCAGAAGATAGAAGGAGGAGATGGTGATTGCTGCAATCTATATATTAATTGGGAAGTGCTCCCTCGTTTGGGTTTCTTCATTAAGCAATCTGTAGGCTTCAGGTATTCGTAAGAGATGAATAGACCTGCCAAATCGGAGGCCCAAGAAACGCATTCTATCACTTTTTTTTTTCCATTTAAAAACTACAAGGCATACATGAAGGATTTCTCTGGGTTCAACACAAAACCCAAGGGAAAATGTTAATATTGGAAATCCTAGGTTTTGTTTTTTTTCACCACACCATACATTATTTGACACAATCTTTTCATTTTCCATCTTGCAACACATCAAAAAACATTACATTTCCCTTTATTTCCAAGCCAACCATTTTGTACTTATGGGACACCAGACATATGAAGGGTTTAGTGTATTTTATTTATGTATTCATTTATTTGGTTAAAATAAAAACTGAGAAGGAACCTCTGAGTTCTTTCACAGCTGTGATTAGAGAAAAATGAAAATCCGAAGCAATGAAATTTATAGACCTATAAATCACATTCCATTTCAGGGTCTGAAAAATTGTAGAGATTAAGAAACTCGGTGAAGAGATGTTCATTACTCTTTCACATGGACGTTTGTTTAGTTGGTTTACTAATGTTATCACAAAACTTTTGGGGGCACCCTAATGCGTCACTGAGATGACTTTATGCTCATACATCACTTTGAGGAAACAAAGGGTAACAACAACAGGTGTTACTGGTGTGAGATATTGTGCAGGTTGAAAATGCAGTCCTATTTCTTTGGAAATCTTTGACTCCAAAAAAATATGTGAAAAACAGCCCCCAAATGGTTCTGTGCTCCAATTCCATTTTATTTTAGAATTGCTTATGTTACTAGGATTTATGAGTGTTACTTCCCTGAAAGAATGGCGTATCTTTCAGCTCTCAGTGTGTACTTTAATGGAAATAGTGTGCTTTCATGGAATAAAAGTTCTCTGAAGCCCTGCCTGAGACTGTTTCAAACCAGAACCTCCACACTGTGTCTGGAAAATCACTAACAGAGAAACGGACAGAAAAAGAGCAACTCTGTTTTTTAAATCTTCTTTCCGAAACTTCCTGTGTGACTGTCTTGCTAGGATTTTTATTCCATGGTAGCTGTAGGATATCAGTGATTTGCATTTTGGAAAGTTATCCTGTGTGTTATTTATATCCCATGTATCTGTTTCAGTTATGTGTTCAACTGCTGCATTCCACATGACCATTAAAGGAGCTGTCAAAAAGGCAAAACATTTACAGATAAAGACCTATAAAACTGAAGTCAAACCTTAATTACCCAGTGAAAGTCATGATGTTTTGAAACAATGGATATTTCTAAATATTTCACATTCATAAGCCTACTGTGATTTCATACATAAGATATACCTTTCAAATTAAGTTTAAACTAGGTAATTAAATGTAGCTGTTTTTCCCTGGATGCAACAGTGGAGAGGCAGGGTAGAGAATCCTTGGGTTGTACTGGATGGCATAACCTACAACATGCCACAGCTGCAGGTAATAGACATGTGAGTGTTCCTCAGAGATTTTCTTCATTATCCTTTGATTTAAAAATATTCACTTCAAATGCATATTATTTTTAGACCAAGGCAAGTTCTGCTTATTTTATACATTTGCATCTATTTACTGAGAATAATAGAATCTTATATTTGATAACAAATCTCCCTTATAGTTAACCTCAATAAGTTATCAGCTACCTCTGTTCTTTCCAGGCATGAGAAGTTCACCAACCCATTATACCTGATCATTCCTGTGAAGAGTAAGTTAACCTTAGAACTTGCTGTCACAGCAGGTTAAATTTATGATATAGATACAAGTCTAAAGAATATTTATTCTCAACCTTACTTAAAAATAAGTAATAATTAGTTGAATTAGGTATAGCTCTTATTTTTTACATTATAACGTTCTGCATTTCTCATACTTTATGTAGCATCATAAAATTTATAATATTGAATAAAACCAATAAGGTAATTTGTACAAAATTATAGAATTATAATTTAGAAGTACAATTAACTTTTTTTTTCTTTTGCCCCCATATAACATGACTATTATACTAGTGTATAATAATACTTACTACAGGAGGGGCAATTGAGAGTAAAATATAACATGTAAATATTCTATTTTATAAATTATTTGTCTCCAGTTTTCTTATAAAATGAGAAGTTTGCTTTAGAGTCTTATTATTTTCTGAATTCCATCTCACCCTCACCAAACATTTTGCAAAGAAAACTTGGAAATTTTGCTTCATGTAACTCCTTCCTTCCTCTTATGTTTTTCCCTATTCCTGACACCAGATAACCTTAATTTATTTTGCTTTACTGAGTAGATTCAACATATCTCTTTCTCAGCTAATAATAATAATAATCGTTAATTGAATGCGTCCTGTGTATTAGTGTCCATCATATATTGGGAATCTAAGATACCTAAGGTTAACAAGCCAGGAACTTTCCCAAATTAATGCCCAGTAAATCAGAGAATACACTTGACTGAGACAAAAGAAATAAATACAGATTGCATTCTACTTCAAACTGTGGAACAGTGGTACTTCCTTTGTAACTTCCTTTCAGTTTGAAATTATTGAAAGGAAGTTATATAATTAAATGGTAAAATATTTTAATATTTAAATGAACTTTGCCATGATTTTTCTTTTTTTGTGAAATACTGTTGACATACACTATTGTGTTAGTTTTAGATGTACTACGTAGTGATTTGACATTTGCATGCATTATGAAATGATCACCACAATAAGTCTAGTAACTATCTGTCCCCATACAAAGTTGTTAGAATATTATTGACTATATTCTTTAAGCTGTATATTACGTCTCACGGCCTATTTATTTTATAACTGGAGAATTGTACCTCTTAATCCCCTTCACCTATTCCACCCCCCAACCCTCCTCTCCTCTGGCAGCCGCCCATTTGTTCTCCATATATGTGAGTCTATTTTTGTTTTGCTTTTTTTTTTTTTAGATTTCACCTATAAGTGAGGTCATATAGTATTTGTCTTTCTCCATCTGACTTATTTCACTTGGCATAATGCCCTCTAGATCAGGGGTCCACAACCCCCCGACCACAGATTGGTACTGGTCCATGGCCTGTTAGGAACTGGGCTACACAGCAGGAGGTGAGCGGTAGGAGAGTGAGCGAAGCTTCATCCGCTGCTCCCCATTGCTCCCTATCGCTAGCGTTACCATCTGAACCATCACTTGCATTCCCGCCTGAACCATCTCCCATCCCCGTCCGTGGAAAAATTGTCTTCCACGAAACCGGTCCCTGGTGCCAAAAAGGTTGGGGACCGCTGCTCTTGATTCATCCTTGTTGTTATAAATGTCAAGATTTCAATTTTTTAATGGCTGAGTAATATTCCATTGTATGCAGACATATCTGGGAAATATAATAGATTTGGTTCCAGACCACCACAATAAAGAAAATATCTCAATCAAACAAGTCACACGATTTTTTTTGGTTTCCCAGTGCATATAAAAGTTACGTTTACACTATACTTTAGTCTATTAAGTGTGCGATGGTGTTATGTCTAAAAAAAAGTACATACCCTAATTTAAAATATTTTATTGCTAAAAAATTGCTAGCCATCATCTGAGTCTTCAATGAGTCATAATCTTTTTGCAATAGTAATATCAAAGATCACTGATCACAGATCACCATAATAAACATAATAATAAATGAAAAAGTTTCAACTATTATGAGAATTACCAAAATGTGAAACAGAGACAGAACTGAGCAGATGTTGTTGGAAAAATGGTGGGTATAGATTTGCTTGATGCAGGGTTGACGCAAACCTTCAATATGTAAAAAACAACAACAACAACAACAAACAAAACAAAAACATTATCGGCAAAGTGAAATAAAGGGAAGAGCAATAAAACAAGGTGTGCCTGCATGTATCCCACATTTTCTTTAACCATTCATCTATTGTTTTTTTTTTTTTTTTTTTTTTGCTGTACGCAGGCCTCTCACTGCTGTGGCCTCTCCCACCGCGGAGCACAGGCTCCGGACGCGCAGGCCCAGCAGCCATGGCCCACGGGCCCAGCCGCTCCACGGCACATGGGATCCTCCCGGACCGGGGCACAAACCTGTGTCCCCCGCACTGGAAGGCGGACTCCCAACCACTGTGCCACCAGGGAGGCCCAACCATTCATCTATTGATGGACACTTAGATTGCTTCCATATCTCGGCTATTATAAATAATGCTGAAATAAGCATTTGGTGTGCATATATCTTTTCCAATTAGTGTTTTTGTTTTCTTCTGGTATATACCCAGATGTGAAATTACTGGGTCATATAGCAGTCCTATTTTTAATTTTTTGAGGACCCTTCATACTATTTTACATAATGGCTGCAGCAATGTATAATCCTGGCAACAGTGCACAAGGGTTCCCTTTTCTCCACATCCTTGCCAATACTTATTTGTTGTCTTTTTGATGATGGCCACTCTGACAAGAGTGAGGTGGTATATCATTGTGATTTTGATGTGCATTTCCTTGATGATTAGTGATGTTGAACATATTTTCATGTGTTTTTTGGCCATCTGTATGTCTCCTTTGGAATAATGTCTATCAGGTCGTCTGCCCATTTTTAACTTGGATTGTTTGGTTTTTTTAATACTGAGTTGTATGAGTTCTTTGTATATTTTGGATATTAACTCCTTAAGGGATATATCATTTACAAATATCTTCTCCTATTCAGTAGGCTGCCTCTTTGTTTTGTTGATAGTTTCCTTTACTGTGCAAAATCTTGTTAGTTTGATGTAGTCCCATTTGTTTATGTTTGCTTTTGTTTCCCTTGCCTGAGGAAACAGTTACAAAGAAATACTTGTAAGACAAATGTCAAAGAGTATACTGCCTGTTTTTTCTAGGAGTTTTATGGTTTCAGGTCTTTCATTTAAGCCTTTAATCCATTTGAGTTTATTTTTGTATATGGTGTAAGAAGGTAGTCCAATTTGATTCTCTTTGCATGTAGCTGTCCAGTTTTCCCAACACCACTTATTGAAAATGCTATCTTTTCCCCATTATATATTCTTGCCTCCTCTCTTGTAGGTTAATTGACCATATAAGCGTGGGTTTATCCTGGGCTCTCTGCTCTGTTCCATTGATTCCTGTAGCTTTGTGGTACAGTTTGAAATCAGTTACTATGCCACCTCCAGCTTTGTTCTTCTTTCTCAAGATTGCTTTGGCCATTTGGGGTCTTCTGTGTTTCCATACAAATTTTAAAATTATTTGTTCTAGCTCTGTTAAAAATGCTATTGGTACTTTGATAAGGTTTGCATTGAATCGGTAGATTGCCTTGGGTTGCAAAATCATTATAGCAATGTTAATTCTTTCAATTCATAAGCATGATATCTTTCCATTTGTTTGCATCATCTTCAGATTTTCATCAGCATCTTACAGTTTTCATTGTACAGGTCTTTTACCTCTTTGATTATATTTATTCCTAGTATTTTATTCTTTTTGATGCAATAGTAATCAGGATTTTTTTTCTTAATTTTTCTTTCTGACAGTTTATTAATGTATATAACACAAGAGATTTATGCATATTAATTTTGTATTCTGCCACTTTACTGAATTGATTTATTAGTTCTAGTGGTTTTTGGAAGCATTTTTAGGATTTTTCTATAATATGTCATCTGCAAACAGTGACAATTTTACTTCTTCCTTTCCAACTTGGATTCCTTTTATTTCTTTTTCTTGTCTAATTGTTGTGGCTAGGACTTCCAATACTATGTTGAATAAAAGTGGCAAGAGTAGGTACCCTTGTCTTGTTCCTGATCGCCATTGAGTATGAGGTTGGCTGTGCATTTGTCATATATGGTCATTATTATGTGGAGTTATGTACCCTCTTTACTGGCTTTGCTGAGAGTTCTATCATAAATGGATGTTGAATTTTGTATAAGATTTTTATGCATCTAATGCGATGATCTGTATGATTTTCTTCTTCAGTTTGTTAAAGTGGTGCATCACATTGATTGATTTGCAGATATTGAACCATCCTTGCATCCCTTAGCTAAATCCCCTTGATCATAGTATATGGTCCTTTTAATGTATTGTTGTATTCCATTAGATGGTACTTTGTTGAGGATTTTTGTGTCTACGTTCATCAGTGATATTGTCCTATAATTTTCTTTGTGGTATCTTTGTCTCGTTTTGGTATCAGGGTGATACTGGCCTCATAAAGTGAATTTGGAAGTGTTTCTTCTTCTTTATTTATTTATTTTTGAATAGTTTGGGAAGGCTAGGTGTTAACTCTTCTTTTATAGAACTCTTGTTTTGTACAATTCACATGTGAAGCTGTCTGGTCCTGCACTTTTGTTTGTTACGAGTTTTGAAAATTACTGATTTAGTTTTATTACTGGTAACCAGGCTCTTAATATTTTCTATTTTTTCCTGATTCAGTCTTGGGGTCATAACTTCATTTATTAACATATATAGCATACCTTAAGGGATACAGCTGTATATTTTGTTTACTTCCTGCAAGTCAAGAGAAAATATACACATTCTGGTGAAAGTTTTGCTTGAAGTGTAAGTGAACTGTTAATGTGATTGTTTTTTCTTATGTAGTAGGTTTTCATATTTAGTGGTTCCCCAAAAGATTTGTCCATGTCTTAATCCCTGGAATGTTCCAGGAAAAAATGTCATTGCAGGTGTAATTAAGTCATGGATCTTGAGCTGAGGAGATTATCCTGGTGAGCCCTAATCTAATGACAAGTGACCTTATAAGAGAAAAGTAGAGGGAGATTTGTGACAGGCAGAAAATAAAATGACACAGACAAGGGAAAGCAATGTGAAGGCAAAGGCAGAGCAGTCAGTGATGTGGAAACAGTTGTGGTACCAGCTGCCACCAGAAGATGGAAAAGGCAAAGAACAGATTCTCCCCTAGAGCCTCCAAATGGAGTGCAGTCCTGATGACACCTTGATTTTGGACTTCTGGCCTCCAGGACTGTAAGAGAATAAATTTTTGTTGTCTTTAAGCCATCAATTTGTGGTAACTTGTTATAGCAGTCACGGGAAACTAAGATATCATGTAAGCTCAATAATATAAGTATGTGTTCATCAAACCCAGTAACTACAAATTATATAAGGGAAGGAACCACTAAGATTTTGTTGATTGCTATATCTTGCACAGCTTGCCTGGTGAAGCAGAGTACTTACGAGGCAGGGTATCTAGATACATGGCTGATTTAAAAAAAAAAAAAAGATTATGTTTCTCAATATCCCTTGCAGCTGGATGTGGCCTAGGGACTATTTTGTGTCAAAGGGGTAAAAACACATGTGAAGTGGTTACTACAAGTATGTGCCCTTGATAGGAGGGAGCATTATAATGGATGAGCAGGAGCCGCCAACTCATATGAAATATACTTGTTCTGGCACAAGATGAGGTGAGATTGAGAACAGAAGCAATGCCTGGAAGAACAAGAATATGAAAGAGCTATGCAATTCCTGAATGCCTACATAGACTTTTCTATGAAAGAAATGTTAAAAAGCACTACTGCTTCTTTTTAATGTTGGGGACAGGGAGGAGTTCTGTCACAACCAAACTTACTTCTAACTTATACACAAGATAACTGGCTCATAATATTTGTTGAATGAGTTGATCTAATTATTCAACATAAATATTGTATATTGACTGATAATTTCTTGGAGAAAATGAGAAAAGTTATTTACTTGAAATATTCATCGATTGAAATATTCTTGTACTCTGTCTCCCATTTATCTACATATCAAGGAATAAGAAATTATCTATTTACAAGAATTTAATGGAAATATATAGATTGTATTTCTGTTTCTCCACCACCTACATGTAAGCCATGAAATATTTTTACTGATTGCTTTTAAAATGTTAATTATAAATGCTTAAGAACCAAGTATCAACCCTAAGTCTCCATCTGTCATATCACTAAAGAGTAAATTTTTTACCAAAAAGAACTGTAATTACATCGACATTTATCATTTCAACTCTCTAGAATTAAACTTTTCCTATGGTAATTATCCATAAACCCATCTTGTCCTAGCACATTTGAAAAAGGAAGAAAATTTGAAAAAGGTTTTTAAGTGATGTCTTATTGATGCATCTAGATTAACTGCTGCCTCCATAAAAATATTGACTCTCTGGAATTTAATTTTTGTTTCCATACTTACATCTATATGCTGCTCAATGAGTGCCTGCTGCATTGATTTGTATGTCTTAACGAACCCCTACAGAGATGTTTCTCTCAGCAATATTGGGTGATTGTACATATTCTGGAATTTAAACAAATTCCATATCCTGCAGTTCAGCTTGTTGCCTTTATGAAATGCCGACCTAATGTGTTCCTGACAGATGATGTTTTACTCTGCATTTTTGAGGATCTTTTGAAAAATCTTCCTTTACAATTGTCTATAAAGGCAATTTTGTTCATATGGATGCCAGGAGTTAGACAACTAATTGACACCTACTGGTGAAGTTTTTGTGGGAAGGGCCAGGGTATAAATCATCAAGCAACTTTTTCCCTCTTTCTTGCCTTTTTTTCTCCTTATGTAAGACTCACAAACGTCTTCTCAAATATTCAGATCAGTTTTGCTCTCAATGAAGGATTTCCCAATCTGTGCAAGTAGAATTAACCTCACTGAATTTAGCGGAGGCACCATTTTTATGAATTTTACTTTTGTGTGGGATATTGAAAAAGAACATTCATGGGAGTTCTGATATATGGTAGTTTCTAGAATCTACTAATATTCCTGAAAAACCCCGTTTAACAGAGTCCCTAGTGCCTGTTGAGGCAAACAGAGCCACAGCATGGTTTCTAAATGCTGAAGGATTGAGGGAAATGGGAGCCGAGGTGCTTGAAGAGTGAAGATGATGTGTGGGGCAACAGCCCGAGGCTGCCCTGGCAGGTGAAGTAGATTGGCGTGGTATCTAGTGATCATGTTGGGATGGCCAAACTCTGAGCAGACTTGTTGGGGGTTAACTTTATACAAATACTCAGCCACACGCACACACAAATTGATGACTCTAAATAATTGAATCTTCATAGAAAAATTGCCCTGGATAGATTCACTTGTTTTGGATAAGTTCAGGAAAGAAGGAATCTCAACTTCTCCATCCAGGGCTTTTCAAAGAGGATAAAAGTCGTAAAGAAGATTGAACACATACAGAACTTCGAGCCCTTTAGGTCAGACTAGGGAGCATTACACTGAAGTATGCACTCTTTTTGCTTTCTATATTGGCTGAAGTTACTAGGTAGATATTAATTCTGGCATTGCTTAAAGTGTGGCCTTGAATCCCGTGATTTATTCGTTTTTAGATCTTTTTTCAGGAGTTTTCCTGTGTGCAGTCAGTGTACTTGACACTTTTTGAAATTTATTAAGACAGTGTCCTTGTCTGATTTCAGCAATCTGTCTCACACAATTAGTTGTAATTTTTACTTCCCATTATAGAGCCATGGATTACTTTTCCGCATCAGTCTCTAACTGAACTAAACATTAAAAACTGATTCTTGTTGAGCCACACAAAGTAAATGTTAAGAGTTATTTTGCAGCAGAGCACTGGTCATGTTGACTTTATTTATTGCTCAACCACCTTAATGTAAAATTCAGTATGGTCAGTTTCATAAAAATCAGGGCAAGAGCTACAGACAGACTGCATGATTCACTTCTGACCACAAGAAATGGACGTGCGTTTTCAATTCCAACTAAGCATTTAACATCTGCATGTTATGGCGTTTCCAAAAACCTGACAGAAATGTCATCAATGAAACTGAGAAGAAGATATTTCTGACAGACTTTTTCTTTGGCTTTCCTAGTACTCCATTTGCCAAATTTGTAAAGAAAAATATCTTGCTCTCTTGTACTTTCTAGATATTTACTTTAAAAAAAAAAAAAAGGAAATCTGAGATCAGTGGCAGAAGATGGGAATGCAAAATGAGCTGCTGTAATAATCAGAACTAAGAAATAACATATTCTTGGCTACCACCATCGCCTAGGGTACTGACTTGGCTCTGAAATAATAAGGGAAGTGAAGTGAAGGGTTTTTAACAATATCTAAAATTCCCTGAACTACTTGACAACTTAACATGTCAAGTCTATATCTTTCAGGACAAAAGTTTAAGTAAGAAATATATATGTATTTTTAATTCAGGATACAGTATTGAAAAATTGTTCTTCATCTTAATGAGATGGACCTGGTCCTTTTTAAAAAGGAAACTCTGGTTTCCTGTTATATACTGTGTCTAGGCTCTTAGGGTAAAAGTTATTTATTAGCCTAACCACATAACCACATAGCTGCATTACCCTGTAGTCCCTGCCATCAGGCAGCTGCAACACGGCTATTAAGTTTCAGAGCTAGAATGTAAAACCAAGTCTTATTTAACTCCAGAGTCCTTCTGCATGATGATTGGACTATTCTGATCCATAGGAAAAAGTGAAATGCATGTGCTAAGGTGTAATGTGAGCAGGGGATGATGTGTGTTGATCAATAAATAGCCTATCAACTAATTCCTCCACATGTCCTCTGACACCCTTCCCATTCACCTAGGCTCTTTTCAATGCTTTCCTTACACTGGAGCAAAGAATAGGCTTATAAATAGGTGCTTCAAATTATTTCACCTTTCTGTTTATTTGTAATTGTTCTGAAAATTTCAACCATATCAAAAAAGAAGAACAATTATGTAATGAACTCCCAGGTACAATTTCCACAACAACCAACTCATGGTCAGTCTTCCCTCCCTGTCATTTTGAAATGAATCTCCAAACATTATTTCATCCATAAACATGTTGAGTTATATCTCTAAATTAAAGAACTTTAAAAAAATAACTAATAACAGTATTAATAATAAATAAATGAACATTATTTCCTTAATCTCATCAAGTATGATGAGATTAATCGGTGTTCAAATTCCCCTGATTGTCTCATACTTTATTTTCAAAAGTTGATTAGTTTGAGACAGGATCCAAATAAGTTTTACCTTACTATCTTTCTATTGGTTTATATGTTTTAAGTCTCTTTTAATCTGTAGGTTACTCCTCAATCTCTCATATTCTCAATCTCTCTCTCTCTCTCTCTCTCTCTCTGCCTCTCTCCCTACTACAATTTATTTGTTGAAGAAACTGGATAAGACTTGTCCCATAACTTGGATGTTATTGCTTCCCTATGGTGTTCCTTTGTTCCCACTGTTTCCTGTAAATTGGTGGTAAGTTCTAAAAGGCTTGGTCAGGTACAGATTTGACAAAACTATTTTATAGCTGCACTTGTGTATTAAGATCAGGAGTTACATAATGTCTGATACTGTTTGGACACATTAACTCATTAGCACTTGCCAACAGTAATATTCTAATTCTCTCTGTTTTTTCTTTATTAGGTGGTGTGTGTGTGTGTGTGTGTGTGTGTGTGTGTGTGTGTGTGTTTGTGTATGTATGGTATATGTGTATAGGTATTATATATTATATAATACACATATTACCATCAGGAGTTACATAATGTTTGATGATCTCTCCTGTATTGTGTACATGTAATATATACATAGACATACATATATATAGTCTTCTCTTACTATAGTATATTGGAGATTACTCATAGTAGTATATAAAGATATTCCTTATGATGTGATTCCTTAGTTTTATGTGTCAACTTGACTGTGCTAAGGAATGCCCAGATTGCTGGTAAAACATTATTTCTGGGTGTATCTATGAGGGTGTTTCCAGAAGAGATGAACTTTTGACAGTAAAGATCAGCCTCACCAATGCAGCAGGCATCATCCAAACCCTTGAGGGCCCAAATAGAACAAAAAAGAAAGAAGGGTGAATTTTCTCTCTTTACTCGAGCAGGGATATCCATAATCTCCTGCCCTCAGACATCAGTGGCTCCTTATTGGTCCTCAGGCCTTTGGACTTGAACTGAATTACACCACCAGCTTTCCTGGTTCTCCAGTGTGCAGGCAGCAGATCATGGTATTTCTTGGTCTCTGTAATCACATGAGCCAATTCCTACAATCTCCTCATGTATATCTATATCTACATCTATATATCTATATATTCTATTGGTTCTGTTCTCTGGGGAACCCTGAATAACAACATATTCCTTAATTCCTTTTCTTGCTGCCTAGTACTCCATTATGTGGAAATACCACGGTTCACTCAGTCTGTTCCCTATTGATGAACATTTTGGTTGTTTCCAGTCTTTAGCTATTTCAAATAGTATAGCAATCAATAGCCTTGTGCACCCAGTTCATTGTATTCTGACCAGGGTATCTTTGGGGGGTGAGATTTCTAAGTCAAAGAATAAGTGCACATGTATGACAGTCTGAGAATAACTCTCACACACTGGAACTATCTTCAGTAGGTGTCTATTACCCCTGGGGAGTGGGAAATAAACCCTTAACATGAATAAAAGATCCTGTGGTATCTTAACTAGTTTCGCCGTCATGATCCCCCTCATTCTCTGCTCCAGCCACACTAGACTTCTTCAGTTTCTCAAACAATATGTTATATCTCCACAGAGCTTAGATTAGAAAGCTCTCCCACTCCTCCCCCTATGCCTGATTTACTGCTGCCCATCAAACGGAGCTCAGCTTAAAGTTCGCTATTTCAGGGAAGCATCCTTGACTTAGAGTCTAGACCTAGTTCCTTTTTTATTCACTCTTATAAAACCATGTTTCTTTCCTTCATATAACTCAACTCAGTTTCTAATTATATATCCAATTTTGTGATTAGCCACTTACCAGTCATAAGTTTCATGAAGAACTGTAATCTTACCTGATTTTGCTTAGTTTTATATCCCCAGCAACTTTCTGGTATAGAACAAATATTTCCCAAATAAATGAATAAATAAGTATAGCATATGCTTGCACTTTAACACTGGTGATCTCATGTCATCACAAGTGCTTTCACATTGCCATTATGCTAAAGTGTCCATGATCACAGGCTCAGTTTTTTTTATACTAGTAATTTCATAGACATTTATTTTTTCAATTAATAGTTATTGAATAACTACTGTAAATAATGGATACTGGAATTGCAACTAGATCCATTTCTTATTGTAAAGAAATTTACAATCTATAGTGTGTAGTAATAAGAATAATGCAAACATTTAAAATGATTTGGAAATAAACACTAGGTTCAGTGCAGAGTACTCTGAGAGGACAAAGGGAAAGCATTCTACCCTGAGTGTGGTGTGTGGGGAGAGGGTAGATGAGTGCTGCTGAGTAAGTTCTAGAGAATATGGAGGAATCACCAAGGCAAAGAAGAGGAGGAAGTGTATTGTAAACATGGGATAGTAAAAAAGGCACACTGTACTTTTGGAAAAGAGCAAGTGGTACACCATTTATTGTATGTTAAGAAATTTGAACTGAAAATTAAACAGGAGCTTTGTTAGTCACACAGGCACTTTAGAGTCTTATTCTGTGTGGCTGATGAGTTTGGGGTGAGAACTTGCAGTCAACTGATCTAGAATGTGGATATGTCTGAGGTCCAAAATATTAAACTATGACATAAGCAGACTTCCAAATCCCAACTGTCCATTTGTCTTATCCTAACATTACTTCCATCATCTCCATACTGATATAATAGAGGAAAAAGATAAATAAAAGATGACTTTAGTGGTGGTGTTGTTTCAGATCTAGACAAACTACTTTCAGGGCCATGTCCTTCTTGGAAGAATAAACAGTAATAGCTCTCAACTTGAGAACAAGAATTGTGTCAGGTAGCATTGTATGTCTCATAAAGGGTGCCTGTAGTGCATAAAAAATCAGCTTCAACCTGTTAGAAGATCCATGGCCCATTTCAATCATCCTTACTTAAATTCTGATGGCAATAGTGGCAAGATAGGGCAAATATTTCTAATAGTGACCATATATACTGTTGATAAGACCATGAGAAAACAGCAAATACATTTTAGGTAGGAATATAAAAGAAAGTAAGAAATTTGGAAATACCTAGTAGTCATGGATGGCAGGACTATTTTGGTTCAATTTCAACTTGAACATCATACCTTAGTCTAGAGTTCTAAAAGGTGAAAGACAATGCATAAGGATTCCAAAAGCTCAGAAAGGTCAGTACTTGGTGTTTAAAAATCCTAGAAGTACTTAAATCTAGTAGTGCAGGACTGCATAAGCTATAAGGTCTTGTGATTCACTTTAAGGCAACACAGAAATACTGAAAGATCTAAAAATTCTGTTTTGCAACACTTGGAGCATTCCACAGAGTCATTGTAGTTTCCAGGGAAAAGAAATATGCATGTGAACAAGAATATTGAGCAGTTGGTTGCACGTATCAAAAAAATATCTGGTCCACAGAGAAGCATCCTGTTACTACTAGATCATTGCACAAGTCCTCTAAATATAAGTTTGCATCTGTTACAGGGAATGAGGCAGGTTTTCCAGTGACCTTGGCCTGATGGTTTTCAGTAGGCTGTACATGGTGCACAGCTGTAGCGTCATCCTCCAAGTTTCCAGTTTGTCACTGATTTATTTTTGTCAAATACAAGATGTAATTGTGATAATTTACAATAGCCAGTAAACACATTATGACAATAAGAAAAAAAAATTACTACAAATTAACTACATCCATCCACTCAAAATAAATTTCTTGTGATCAGTGGCATAACTTTATTTAGTTGAATTACAATTGTGATGTAAAATTATTACATGCAAGAGAATATAAGATGTGATTTCACCAAACTAGTATTTTATTTGTAGAACGCAAGAGGTATCCCACAGTGTAGAGCATGAGCTTTGGAGACAAAAGCCCTGCATTAGGGACTTGACTTTGCACTTTGCTAGCATTGTGATCTTGAGCAAGGAGCTTGATAGTTTCCCCAAGTTCTTTGTGTCCTCATGAGCAAAATTAAGAATAAGTTTCTTGACAATCTCAAGAAACACACCTCAAAGTCTCATGACAATCATAAAAATATGTCAAAGTACTTTGAGAAGAGTTAATGTTCCCATCTGTAATCTAATCATATAATTATTTACTACTATTAGGAATTGGGGTAAGAAATACTAAACTTAGAACTAATATATTGAAGGATAACCTATATTCTCTTTTAAACATTATATAACTATGTACTAGTAACACATGACTAAAAGTGGAGCTTCTATTATAGTTAACAGAATTAATAAATATAAGCTTGTATCACTTTCAAGAGAAAATATTTCAGAAAGTGACGGAAGACTTTTAAACATTAAAATAATAATAAAATGGGTGCTTACATTTTACTTGTGTAAATTAGATGCCAAATATAATTGAAATTGCCGTTGAAGAAACCTAAGAAATTTTTGGGTTGAGTATATGACTAATACATTCTTTTATTTCAGAAGAAAACTTTTGTAGTAATAAGATTATATACCTAAAGCTATTGCTAATTTTTAAACTTTTGATTATTATAATTATTTATATGCAGCTGCAGCCAAAGCTAATATGTTTAAGTCTGAAATGGAGATGTACCTTTAGGTTACTTCAGAGTTAAAATTCCTTACACATTCCACATTGATCAGATATGGGGAGAATAAAAACGCTTTGATCACTGAGGAGACTAGACATTTTTAGCCAATCTATGAGCTAATAACAAATATCACTTTGCTAATTAAGTATAATATAGCATGTCTAACTTTTTCCCCATTCCCCAAATAAAATCCATTCTGAATTCTACTTGTAGAACAAATAAATGCAAAACAAGAAAAACTGCTTAGCGTTCACAAAGAAAACCTGAATACTTTATTTTACATGTCAAAGATAAAAATCACAAACAAATTAATGGAGAATATTACTTTGTTTTATCATTTAAAATGTGTCCTGTAACACAGTCCAGCATGTGACAAGATTAGGAAAATCTACCCTACTACTCTAAAGAATAAAAAAAACCAAAATCAGATAAAGTGTAACCAAGTTTAAGAAAATACTTATTTGAGCTTGAAATGAAGACTATAGAATTACTAGATTGCAGACAAAAGGGAAAGTAAAAGCTAAACAATGAGAAATACTTGAAGCCAAATATCCCACAGTATATTGAAATCAGGTATACAATGTATAGTCTTGAGCAGCACTTCAGTCACGAACAAGTGTTCACAAATGTAGTTCTGGCTCTTGAATTGTGGAAGATTAGAATTCAGTGTACATATGTAGCCTAGAGATAATACTTTTTTCCAATCTATGACCAAGAGCTAAACCTGGAGCCTGTTTTATGTGACACAGGAGTCAGAAAATCTTCACCCAGTAGTGCCAAGATGCTATAAGAAACAAGAAGAGAGTTTGCCTTTTATTCAGGGCATGGCTGGAGAAAGAATTGCTCACTCACCCAGGGAGAAATTAAAATCATAGCCAAGACTCTTCATACAGTGAAGTAACCTCAAGCTGAGTAATAAACATCAATAACCATAAAAACCCCACGTGGGGCTTCCGTGGTGGCGCAGTGGTTGAGAGTCCGCCTGCCAATGGCAGGGGACACGGGTTCGTGCCCCAGTCCGGGAAGATCCCACATGCCGTGGAACGGCTGGGCCCGTGAGCCATGGATGCTGAGCCTGCGCGTCCGGAGCCTGTGCTCCGCAACGGGAGAGGCCACAACAGTGAGAGGCCCACGTACCGCAAAAACAAAACAAAACAAGAAAACCCCACGTGTCCCAAAGTAAAATATGTTAGGTCTTGGAAAAGGCAATTGTAAAATCACATTGTAGTAATGCCTCCCTATTCCAGAGAACCTGTAAATCCCACTGTAAACTCTGAAGATGAGCTCAGTAAAACTGTACAGTCAAGAGGACAATAGATACATAAAGAGATGGGATATGCGGAAAGAAGAGAATTGGGCATGGCAAAGGAAAAAAAGTTAGATGGGAGCCTGGATTTGCATATGTTAATACACTGAAAACAAAGTTGTTGTTTTCCTTAGTAACATTCTAATTAAGCCCTGGAACACGACAATATGTTATTTGTCTATTTTCCAAATATTCCATTTTCAGAAAAATGCAATTAAGAAAATGGGACATAAAGCAGTATTGTATTTTACCACACGTTTGAGTTTAAGATGAGAAAAAAAAACAACTGAATTTTTTTCTCTTTCTCCATCTGCCCAAAGCTGGTGGACTCCTGTGAGTCTATCATTTGAATGTGCAGTGGAGAGTAGGACAGAGCAACCAGATGTCAGGCAGAGAGTCCTGAATATGAAGTCAGAAAATGATAAACCTAAAAATATATACTTCACAGACTTATCTGTGCAAGAAATTCAGTAGGTATAGGATTAATGGAATTTAAACCCAGTCTCTAGATATATATTATCTTTCGTATACTTTTGAAGCAAAAAGAAGACACATGAAGACTGCAAAAAGAAAAAAAGCATAAATGAAAATCAGCACTTACCTTAAAAAGACAGACCTGAATTTTAGCTTGCTTATGACTTGCAGAAATGCTACATTTGAAAAAAATTGTCCTTAAATAAATAAGAGAAGATGACAAACTTTAAAATAGCTGAAGTCAAGAGTGCAGACAACCAGTATGTATATATCAGAAAGAAAAAGTAAATTTTAAAGATCGCTGTTAGAATGTAAAGAGTGCTGGTGCAACGAAAGGTCATCAACGTAAGAGTTAGGAAGTACAATAGAATACCAGTGATGACGGAGGAGGGAACCTGCCATTTATGCCCCAGAGAACAAGGGAATCTTATCACAAGCTGCTCCCAAGAGTGGAAGTAACAGTACTTTTAGGGTACAATTGGAGGGAACGAATTAATTTCTTATTTCCCTATTTTCTTGAGTGTTTCTGTATTAATTGTCGTTGTGAGACCCCATAGAAAAAGCATTGAGCCAATTTGGAGGATTCTGGGTACACATAATGCCTTGAAATGAGTAAGATTTAGACAGGCAGGTAAAGTATGAAGAGCATTCTAGGTAACAGCAGGTGTTTGTTTTTTTTTTTAACATCTTTATTGGAGTATAATTGCTTTACAATGGTGTGTTAGTTTCTGCTTTATAACAAAGTGAATCAGTTATACATATGTCCCCATATCTCCTCCCTCTTGCGTCTCCCTCCCACCCTATGTATCCCACCCCTCTAGGTGGTCACAAAGCATGGAGCTGATCTCCCTGTGCTATGTGGCTGCTTCCCCCTAGCTATCTATTTTACATTTGGTAGTGTATATATGTCCATGCCACTCTCTCACTTCGTCCCAGCTTACCCTTCCCCCTCCCTGTGTCCTCAAGTCTGTTCTCTATGTCTGCGTCTTTATTCCTGTCCTGCCCCTAGGTTCTTCAGAACCATTTTTTCTCTTTTAGATTCCATATATATGTGTTAGCATATGGTATTTGTTTTTCTCTTTCTGACTTACTTCACTCTGTATGACAGTCTCTAGGTCCATCCACCTCACTACAAATAACTCAATTTCATTTCTTTTTATCGCTGAGTAATATTCCATTGTATATATGTGCCACATCTTCTTTATCCATTCATCTGTCAATGGACACTTATGTTGCTTCCATGTCCTGGCTGTTGTAAGTAGAGCTGCAATGAACATTGTGGTACATGACTCTTTTTGAATTATGGTTTTGCCAGGGTATATGCCCAGTAGTGGGATCAGCAGGTGGTTTTTTAATGTAATTGAACTACAGGCACTCATGACATAATTTTCCTTAGTACTCTAGTTTATGATTCCTATGTTATAATTCAATCTTTTCTTCTACTTAAACATTTCTGATTCTCAAGAAGGGATATCTACTCTGAAATATTTATTAATCAGTTCCTGTTTTGATTTTCTTATTTGCCAAAAATTTAGGGATGTAGAACTCAAGGCTTTTCCCCTAAAGCTAAGCTTTGCAGCCATTAGCACTCTTGACAGCCTTGTTTGTTTATGTCTATCATGCCAAGCACAAAGACTCACTGAAGGTGGTGGAGTCAGCAATGTTTCTTGACTGCTAGTAAGTTCTTTGCTCTTTCCTCTGGTCCAGTATAGATCACCTTTGTTTCCATGAGGTAAAAATGGTTCTGAAATAGGAAGAGAGGAAAAGCTTCCTTTACAGTTCCACTTCTCCCACTGGCCCAGGGTTTCAGCTATCCTGGCCTAATGCCCAGTATTTTCCCTAAGCTGTATTGATGTCACTTTGGTGGGGTGCTATACTTGGATGGGGTCCACCTTCAGTTCCACCTCTTGATGAGTACTGGCATTGCCCACAAAACTGTGATGAAGACAGGGGATCTCTGAAGTAGACTCCTCTGCACTGTCAAGAAGCCAGGTTAGTAGGGGGCAACTTTCAGAAAATAAAGAGAAAATGCTATGTAGTATGTGTGTATATGTCTGCTGTGGCTCTTGAGAGGAGGGCAGGAGTAACAAGAAATGAAAGGGAATTATTCACTTCAATTTGGTGCAGTATGACTACAAGAGTAATAGAATAGAGACAATTCCATTTGTTAAGAAATATTTTCTCCTGTCAGAAACTTTGTTCTCACCCTAGGTTGGATAGTTCTCTCATGTCTGAAGTCCTGAGAAAATTTTAGAGGAACTTCAGAAGAACTAAACACCAACACTGAAATGAAACACTGAAAGAACATTTGGCTAGATTTTGGTTACAAGTTAACTTAGATTTAGGAAAAAATACTTAGAAATGATCCTTGATTTTCAAATATAAAGCATAATATTTGGACTTATATGTTGAGACTTTTGAACCATGGCATTGTTACAATTTGACATCTCTTCAGTAGAAATTTATATACCTATAATGTTATCATCTCGATAACTTATGAATCTAATCATAATTTTTCCTCAATGAAATATATTTACATGTTGAGTAGAGCAAGATAAATTTACAAGCTAGTTTCATTGTCATATTAAATCTTGACCACTTTTTAAAAATTAATAAACTTTATTTTTTTAGAACAGTTTTAGGTTCACAGCAAAATTGAGAGGAAAGTACAGAGGTTTCTTACATACCCTCATCTCTTCCCACACATAACTTCCCCCACTATAGAGCTCCCACACTAGAGTGGCATGTTTGTTACAATTGATGAACATACATGGACACAATATTATCGCCCAAAGTCCACAGCCTACCTTAGAGTTCATTCTTGGTGTTGTACATTCTTTGGATTTTGAGAAATGTATAATGACAAGTATCCACCACTGTAGTAACATGCAGTGTAGTTTCACTGCCTTAAAAATCCTCTGTACTCTGCCTGTTCACCCCTTCCTTCTCCCATACCCTGGCAATCACTAATCTTTTTGTTGTTGTTGTTGTTTTTGCGGTACGCGGGCCTCTCACTGTTGTGGCCTCTCCCATCGTGGAGCACAGGCTCCGGATGCGCAGGCTCAGCGGCCATGGCTCACAGGCCCAGCCGCTCCGCGGCATGTGGGATCTTCCCAGACCGGGGCACGCACCCGTGTCCGCTGCAACGGCAGGTGGACTCTCAACCACTACGCCACCAGGGAAGCCCCAATCACTAATCTTTTTACTGTCTCCATAGCTTTGTATTTTCCAGACTATTACATAGTTGGAATAATGCAGTATGTAGCCTTTTCACATTGGCTTCTTTCACTTAGTAATATGCATTTAAGTTTCCTCCATATATTTTCATTGCTTGATGGCTCATTTCTTTTTAGTGCTGAGTAATATTCCATTGTCTGGATGTACCACAGTTTATTTATCCATTCATTTCCTAAAGGATATCTCGGTTGCTTCCTTGATTTGTCAGTCATGAAGAAGGCTACAATAAACACCCTCTGCAGGTTTTTGTGTGGACCTAAGTTTTTAATTCATTTGGATAAGTAGTGAGGTGCATGGTTTCTGGGTCATGAGATAAGAGTATATTCAGATTTGTAAAAAAAACTGCCCAACTGTCTTCTAAAGTGGTTGTACCATTCTGTATTCCCACCATCAAAGAGTAAGAGTTCCGGGCTTCCCTGGTGGCGCAGTGGTTGAGAGTCCGCCTGCTGATGCAGGGGACGCGGGTTTGTGCCCTGGTCCGATAAGATCCCACATGCCGTGGAGCAGCTGGGCCCGTGAGCCATGGCCGCTGAGCCTGCGTGTCCGGAGCCTGTGCTCCACAATGGGAGAGGCCACAGCAGTGAGAGGCCCGCGTACCGCAAAAAAAAAAAAAAAAAAAAAAAAAGAGAGTTCCTGTTGTTCCACATCCTCACGATCATTTGGTGTTATCAGTGTTTTGGATTTTGGTCATTCTAATAGACATGTAGTGGTATCTCACTTTAATTTGCAATTCCCTAGTGTCATATGATATTGAACCTCTTTTCATATGCTACTTCCCAGCTATATATCTACTTTGCTTTTGACCACTTTTCAAGTATCAATTAATAAATCAATTTATTTGAACTAGCTTTTTGAGGTTTTCACTTAAGATTGAGTATCAGACATATTTCACTAAAATTGCAGTCACTATAATAACAATTCATTGTTGCTATCTTGGTCTGCAGTATCCTCAAAATAGAGAATATTTAATATCCTCCAAAATATAAAGGGTGACATGAATCATTCTTTTTATCTCTATATCTCTGTCTGCCCTAGAATGCTTAATGTTAAGTCCTTCCTTTTTATTTAAGGAAAAGTTAACATAGGAAGAAATTTCAGAATACTACCAGATCTTGCTTTCTGTCATATCATCCTCAACAGAGCTGTGGAGGTGATGAGCAGGAATGTTCTGGGTAACTAGCTAATTGGGTTAGCTGTTCATTTTCACAGATAATTTATTAAATACATTTATTGAGGGAGGAATTTATGTTCACAAAGAAGATACCCTGTAGAATTCTCATTCCATATATTCCTGGAAAGGATTGTTGAACTTGGCAAATATTTGCTTTATTTTTTTTAGATACTAGCATGCATCCCTACATCAGCTGAAGGCAGAGAATGGTTAGACATTCCACTTGATACCTGTATTTATGTCTTTCAAACTATGTTTCCAGCTTCAGTGTTTTAAATTAAATTAGAAATACAATAGGTAAAGTTTATTTCTCATTTCTAATTTGATTTAACTGTTTGTGGTGATAATAATGATAATATTCACCATGGCATTAATTTCAAAGAAAATAGCCCCTCAAGTTCTTCCCATTTCTCCAAAAGAGAAATGCCATAGATCCACATTACAGATTCAGTATAACATTCATGTTCAGCCCTGTCATTCATTAAAATACACATCTCATTTTCAAAGTTGCATTTCATGAACAAATTTAACTTGTTTAACAGCATGCCCAATTCTACCATACACAGTCATTGTATAGTATAGTCAATTTACATTTAAACATAAATCAATTTTAAAAGGATAACTAAAATTTCACTGTCATTAGAGGCAGATGGAAATTGAGGCAATTGAATCAAGGAGAAAGGAGACATTGATCTTGTGGCTGCACCATCCCTTGTCTCCAGTAACCCTTATAACCCTGTTCCATTGGCTTTGAATAATCAGGCTTTGGGAGCATGAGATTATCTTGGTTGAAATAGAGCCAGTTAAATTGAATTATGACAGTATTTACTCAGTGCCTATTAAGAATACTAGGAATGGGTGGGTATGGATTTGTTTATTCCAGCAAATATATTTATTGGACATGCAGGAAACTGTACAAGTTCATTGGTGGCAGATCACCAGTGATTAAAATGGGAAAGGACCCCTGTCTTGAACAAGTGCATTGGGTTTCTATCAAAGAAGCAGAACCACTAAGAGTGATATAGAATAAGAAACTAATTTTGAATATTAGATCTTGTATAGACTTCTTAACAAACTCCCACACTTGTCGGTTTCTCACTGCCTATAAACTGGGTTGAAGGTTGACCTGAAGGAGATGCTGGTACTATTGGCCATGGAGATGCACAAGTACCTGACTCAGGAAGGCCTGTCTGTTACCCCATGTTAACAAAATGAGCCAACAGATCAGCAACAGCTTGAGTGAGCTGCAGCAGTGCTTGGTCCTATATTAATTTTCAGAGAGAAAAGAACTTTTTCTTTACTTCTATCTTCTACATCTTATACAAATTTTTCCGATGGCCACCTTTAATCTGGACACATTCAAGGAGGGGGTTCTGGAAAATGTGGTTCCAGCTTAATGTCCCAGAGTACAAAGACATTACAGTAATTACAGTGGGGGAGATATTAATCAGACAAGCACTTAGACATTTAAAAGTATAACTGGTAGAAAGTGTAATAGAAAAGAGGTTCAAAGTGCTTTGAGATAAAAGGAATTGATAGGGAAGTTTAAAGAAAAGCTTGAATTCTCAACTAATGGAAAAGAAAGCTTTTACTAAGCAAACTTAGAGATGAAGAAAAATGGTGAGAAGAGCATGTGCAATTGTCTGGTGAGAGGGTCCACAGCACCTGCCTGAATCTATAGGTAGAATTTAATTTGGACTTTGAAATATTAAGTTCTATATATCTAGCTATATAACCACATTTAGTCTGTAACTAAATCTAGTTAAAGACATCTGTACATGAGATATAATTATAGATAAATACTTAAAGATTGAAACCATTCAACATCTAGATATAGTATAGACAATGAAAACAACTAATCAGCTCATTTTCTAAAAGTATGTTATTTTAAATCAAGGTTATTTGTCAGTCCTTAACCTTTAGAAGCTTAAAATCAATCAATTAGCAAAAATAAGTCTATCAGAACAAAGCAAATAGATAATTATAAATTATTTCAATTCACTCATTTATTTAAAATTATTTATTGTATGCCTACAAAGTGCCAGATTATTGTAGCAGGAGCTGAGAATGAGATATATTAAAATATATATATAGGCCAAGTGACTCAGAGAGTTTGCAGCAGAAAGATATATGGAAATAAACAACTATACTACAGTGAAGCTATTTATATATTTACATATATATATATATACACATATATTGTGTGTGTGTGTGTGTATATATATATATATAAAATACCATTAGCATAGGCGTGGATTTATCAGCAGGGCAATAACATTAGGTGAAATTTAAAGAATGAATCATTTAGCAGCTGAACATGGTGTTAGAGGAGTTTCAAGACAAAATGAAGATGGGAAAGTACTGAAGAGTGAATCAGCACCTTTATTTAGTCCAGAGAACTCTGTGCAGCCTGATATTATTTGAATACTAAGAGTGAATGAGGAGAGGTGTGTGCAGGAAGAGGACAGGATCAAATAGGAAGAGTTTATACATATGTTAAGAAATTAAAACTCTATCCTAGAACTAAGAGTGGATAATAAATGTGACCAAGAAAGATAAATGATTTTAAAAACTAAACAGTAATATTTAAGGTAGACAATACCAATATAGCAACATTCCTACCAGGAATTGATTTCTTACTCTCCAGTGTAATCCTATTAAAAATAAAATAAAAATAAAAAAAGATAGGATTGTCTTCCTGCCTCCCTGTCTCTTGCATTCTTCTAAGCAGCTTAGTTAAAGGCCACCTAGTCTAACTTGTAAGTATTGGTATCTCTCAAATTTATAGTATAGAGGTCTAGTCCTCTTCATTTGTTCAGTTCACTTGCTGTCTTGTCAATTTGTGAAAAAGGTCACTTTGCTAAGTTCATATTCCCAGGTCAATGATTATTGCATCATTGTTTGTATGGTCTCTACTTAGCCTCTGCTTGGATTGGGTAACACAGAACACCATTGATAAGCAAACATCTGCAACCAGCTTTACAGGTTGTCTCTTGTTTATTATGGATTAGTCTACATCAACTGCAACGTCTTCACATACATTTTTCTTAAACCCCCAAATTCACACCTTTCTTAAACTCCATTGTATTTCAAGATACTGTATTTTCCTTGTAAGTGGTTTAGAAATTAGAAAAAAATTATTTTGAGGAATTTTAATGTTTCCTAATTACTACACTTTTGAAGAAAGCCAAAAGGAAAATTAAAAATAATACCAAGTATTCAATAGTCAGCTCTTTAATTAGTATGCAGAGGCTTAAAATCAAACTCTAACCCCACAATAGACAGCTGCAAAACTCTTTCATTCATTCCTGCTAAAACCTTCTGAAACTTACTTTCCTTGCATCTTTCTCTACTTTACTTTCATAGTCCACTTACATCATTTTGCTCTTTCCCCTAACCTCTTATATGTGCTACCTTTTCCTCACCATTTTTATCAGGAAAAGAACAATCATATTACACTATATCCCCTTAAAATTGCATGACCAGAAGACTCATTTATAGAAGATAATATAAACTCTGGTCTAGAATTTATTTGGTATCCTATTTTAGGTTTATGAATAAAGGTTTTTGTTAACCTCAAGCATTTAGGCAGAAACTTTCTGAAAAGTTTAGAATTGTTTTTAATTGTACTTATTGTCCTGGACTAACAGATATGTACCAGCAAGTAGACTTAATTGTTAGCCTTTCATATGAGGAAGCATAATTAGAAGTAGTAAGATTGGAAAGATTAGGAGGAAATTTGAATAACTCAGTTGTGCATGATTTTTAAAATATCTTTGAAAGGTCAAGGAAAAAAATATAAAATACACTTTATATGGCCATTTCAGGATCCTTTCTTTTACAGTAGATTGAACAAAGATCCAAAATTGTAAACAAAATAGAGCTGAATCAATAAGAGATTTTATAATTAGACTATAAGTTTTCAAATAGTATTCTGTGATAGATACGTAGGACAAAATGAATGGGGCCTTTTTCTGTCTTTTGTAACTAGGCTCATGCCTAAAATTATGACAGGGAATTGCTAGGTGTTTTCCAACATTTGGATGACATTTTTTTCAGTGAGCCTCAGAAAGTAAATGAGCCAAAATTGAAACCAATTATGGCCCTTCAGATGAAACAACAGACCCCCCAAATAAAAATAAGACCAAAAGGCCCTCTGCTCTCTTAGAATTGAGTGCCTGTGGAGAGACACAGGTGGATATCACAAACAGAAGAATCATTGGAAGAAACTACTGTCCACACTTGATAAGAAACAGAAGGGTAGCTATTCAACTCTGCTCAGTGATTTTACTCAAAGGAAGAGAGCAGTTTTAACAATTCTCAGTTTTCCTCTAAAGGAGAACTATGTAAATATAGTTGGATGTTAATATCTCTTCTTTAATATGGGTGTTATTATATATTTCATTAATCCCACCATCACAGGACTCCCACAGAGCAAAGTTTCAAATGATCTAAAAACCATGAAATAAAGCAAATTGAGTGGTAGCAAGCATAAAAAAGAAGAAAAAGTTGTATTGCTTAAAGTAAAAATGCCTGGTTGGGCCAGAAGATAGTAAAAGATAGCCTCGAGTGTATATAGTAAGTGGTGCAAGACTTCAGGGGAAGTGAACATTTTTTGCCTTGGTTTACAAAAAACATTTAAGTAGTGAAAATTTCTACAACCCTAAATTTTTTTTAATTTTAATCTTTTATATAGCAGGTTCTTATTATCTATTTTATACATATTACTGTATATATGTCAATCCCAATCTCCAAGTTCATTCCACCACCACCCTACCAACCCCTGCTTTCACCCCCTTGGTGTCAATACATCTGTTCTCTACATCTGTATCTCTATTTCTGCCTTGCAAACCAGTTCATCTCTACCATTCTTCTAGATTCCACATATATGTGTTAATATACCATATTTGTTTTTCTCTTTCTGACTTACTTCACTCTGTATGACAGTCTCTAGGTCCATCCACGTCTCTACAAATGACCCAATTTCATTCCTTTTTATGGCTGAGTAATATTCCATTGTATATATGTATCACATCTTCTTTATCCATTTGTCTGTCAGTGGGCATTTAGGTTGCTTCCATGACCTGGTTACTGTAAATAGTGCTGCAGTGGACATTGGGGTGCATGTGTCTTTTTGAATTATGGTTTTCTCTGGGTATATGCCCAGTAATGGGATTGCTGGGTTATATGGTAATTCTATATTTAGTTTTTTAAGGAACCTCCATATGTCCTCCATAGTGGCTGTATCAATTTACATTCCCACCAACAGTGCAAGAGGGTTCCCTTTTCTCCACACCCTCTCCAACATTTGTTGTTTGTAGATTTTCTGATGAGGCCCATTCTAACTGGTGTGAGGTGATACCTCATTGTAGTTTTGATTTGCATTTCTCTAATAATTAGTGATGTTGAGAAGCTTTTCATGTACCTCTTGGCCATCTGTATGTCTTCTTTGGAGAAATGCCTGTTTAGGTCTTCTGCCCATTTTTGGATTGGGTTGTTTGTTTTTTAATATTGAGCTGCATGAGCTATTATAATCTTAAATTCTTTTGTGCCAACTTATAATTGCTACTTTGAGATTACCATTATAAGAACACTACTTGATTCTCTGTTATTCCACCCTGCCAATTTAAAAAATAGAAATAAGTCTACTTTTCTAATAGGGCTACCAGAAAAAATTTACTGCGGAAGAATTATTTTTAGAGTTTCATGTTGTAGCTGACATGAACGTCAGTATACCTACAATATGTATAGTTCAAGAAGTAACCAAAGAAGGGGCTATAATACCAGGGCAAGAGGCATATACAGAATTAGTAGAAAAGAACCTATAAGAATCCAGGTGAATCTTTCCAGATCATCATAAAGTTTTCTTTTAGCATGTACATAAATATATTAGGCCATGCTTTAAGATGATCAAGTTAAAAACTTGGCACAAATTAAAAGACACATGCCTATTATAGGCTATATCTTCATCCAGTAACCAAGGTTTATTTTCATTTGCCTTAGAGTATCTTCAGCCTCAACTAAACTAATCAATGTATCTTCTGATTTTAAATGAAGACTACTTTTAAATATGAGAGTTCCATATGCAGTACAATCTCTATTGCTAAATGAAAATACCAAACTAGTTGAATGTGAAAGTTTGCTTTCTCCCCATCTTACCATCAACTTAACATTCTAGTCTATTACTCATAACCAATGAAGGAGAAGTCCGTGATTGTGTTTCTCAAGTTTAAGGAGTATCCATGAACAGAGCAAATATTTTGGGTAATTCCTTAACAAATTCTGATTTAATAGTGTTTGTTAATGGGTCTTATTTTAATAATAGAAAGGGACAATGCTAGACAGATTATGCAATAACTACTCCAGACTCTCCTGTAACATCCAGTCTGTTACCAGAAGTCAAATTGTCTTAAATGGCCAAATTTGTGGTCTTCTCTAGAGCATCACAACTCGTTCTTTTAAAAGGTGGATAAATAAATACTGGTAGTTGTTAACTAGTTCATTACTCTGAAAGGCTGTGAACAAAAAGAGATTTGCTAGTCAAAGTTACTGACATCAAGGTAGAATCAAAGGCACAGAAATACCAATAATAAAGTGGTCACTGCTCTAAACAGGCTGCTTTGATTAAGGTCCTTATGTAGGGATCTGTTATAGAACAAAAACACAAGTCCATGGTAAAATTCAAGAATTACATTATTGGTTAAAAACTTGACCCCCAATTCTGAGAAGAAATAATGGTAACAATCTGGATATAAAATATAGGAGGAAAGATATCTGGCAAAGCCAAATGTCTGCCTGGTGCCATTAGATAACCTCAAAAGGACAGCTTGCAAAAACTTTCTTTGAGACACTCTATTATAGTAGTCTTGTAAATTGGGACAACTTAGTCTTTTTAGAGTAGGATGATCACTGATTTAATTAAAACAAGTTCCACCTGTGAAGTATGAAGCATAGAAAATAATTTTGTAGATTTATTAAAAAATTAATGCAATGAAAGGACTTCTTTTTCTGTAATGGAGTAAAAGGTGCTGTACTTGCCTTCCAGCCATAAGTAACTAGTAAAATAGATAAAATATATGAAGCAACTGTGTTATGATGATGGACAATATTAAGAGCAGGAATGTGATCCTTGAGGGAAGGGGGAAAAAATAAAGTGTATGATATTCCTTTTGTATTTTTCTTACTTATAAGCCATGGTATAGTGAGGGGCAACCAAGCAGAGCACAGCATCCCCACTGAGTTGAGAAAACAGAAATTAGAATTCAGGGAGGTTGCAGTGGTGAGAGTGTATAGAGGAGAGTCACAAAGAGTAGGTAGTTATGGAGAAAGAGAGTTTTAAAAATCTGTATGGGGTTACCATTAAGGCTTGAATCCTAAGCTGCATAAACGTAGGGTGAGACACCATGAGGCCAGGCAAAAAAATGTCCATAAGAGAAAGAACAACTACCATGAAAAAACTGCAACAATTTCCACAGCTTCCAAAGGGCTGGGTGATAATTGACTTGGAAATGGTCAGAGTAGAAAGAACTAGTTAAACACCCAGGGCATTCAGTAGAGATCCGAAAAGGTAAAATTAGGTGCTAAATTAAATAGGCTAAATTAGTTCTAGAGTAAAGGAAATTCTAGACAATGCTCTAATAAAGCTTAAAAACAAATCTGAAAAGGATCAGGTAGACTCACAAGTAATATAATTGCCTGCTGAAAAATAAAGTTGAAGGGAAAGTATAACATATGAAAACTCAGCAACAGAAAGGAGTGAAAATTTTACAAAATGGTAAATACAACTAAATTTTTGTTTTGTTAAGAAACAATTGACAGTACAAAGCAAAAATAAATGCGTGCATCATTGAGTTTATAAATTTTGTAGATGTGAAGATTATGAGTGTTAACATAAAGGAAAGGAGGGGATAAGTTATGAATATTGTTAGAAGTTTCCACATATAGGTGAAAGAATAAAATATTATTTGAAGATAAATTGTAACAAGTTAAAGTTGTACATTTTAAACTCCAGAGTACATAATCACTAAGATAATAAAACATTATATTGTCCCTAATTATCCATGGGGGATTGGTCCAAGGAACCATATTGAATACCAAAATCTGCAGATGCTCAAGTTCCATAGTCAGCCCTCCTTATCCACAGATTCTGCATCTGTGGATTCAATGAACTGCAGATTGTAAACATAATACACAATCTGCAGTTCATTGAATCTGTGGATTCAGAACCCTCAGATAAGGAGGGTGAACTGTATATTCATTGAAAAGAAACCACATGTAAGTGGACTCACACAATGCAAACCTGTGTTGTTCAAGGGTCAACTGTATTGCTAATGATCCAATAGAGACCATGAAAAGGAATGTTAAAAAATACTCAATACTTCAGATAAGCAATAAATGAAAAAGAAATGAAGGAAACGATAGCAAAGATTAATAAAACTAAAAGCTGGTTCTTTGAGAAGATAAACAAAATTGTTAAACCATTAGCCAGACTCATCGAGAAAAAAAATGGAGAAGACTCAAATCAATAGAATTAGAAATAAAAAAGGGGAAGTAACAACTGACACTACAGAAATACAGAGGATCCTGAGAGATTACTACAAGCAACTATATGCCAATAAAATGGACAACCTGGCAGAAATGGACAAATTCTTAGAAATGCACAACCTTCCGAGACTGAACGAGGAAGAAATAGAAAATATAAACAGACCAGTCACAAGCACTGAAATTGAAACTGTGATTAAAAATCTTCCAACAAACAAGAGCCCAGGACCAGATGGCTTCACAGGCAAATTCTATCAAACATTTAGAGAAGAGCTAACACCCATCCTTCTCAAACTCTTCAAAAATATAGCAGAGGGAGGAACACTCCCAAAATCATTCTGTGAGGCCACCATCACCCTGATACCAAAACCAGACAAAGCTGTCATAAAAACAGAAAACTGCAGACCAGTATCACTGATGAACATAGATGCAAAAATCCTCAACAAAATACTAGCAAACAGAATCCAACAGCACATTAAAAGGATCATACACCATGATCAAGTGGGGTTTATCCCAGGAATGAAAAGATTCTTCAATATACGCAAATCAATCATGTGATACACCATATTAACAAATTGAAGGAGAAAAACCATATGGTCATCTCAATAGATGCAGAGAAAACTTTCGACAAAATTCAACACCCATTTATGATAAAAACCCTCCAGAAAGTAGGCATAGAGGGAACTTACCTCAACATAATAAAGGCCATATATGACAAACCCACAGCCAACATCTTCCTCAATGGTGAAAAACAAACCATTTCCACTAAGATCAGGAACAAGACAAGGTTGCCCACTCTCACCACTATTATTCAACATAGTTTTGGAAGTTTTAGCCAAAGCAATCAGAGAAGAAAAAGAAAGAAAAGGAATCCAAATTGGAAAAGAAGAAGTAAAGCTGTCACTATTTGCAGATGACATGATAGTATACATAGAGAATCCTAAGGATGCTACCATAAAACTACTAGAGCTAATCAATGAATTTGGTAAAGTAGCAGGATACAAAATTAATGCACAGAAATCTCTGGCATTCCTATACAGTAATGATGAAAAATCTGAAAGTGAAATCAAGAAAACACTCCCATTTACCATTGCAACAAAAAGAATAAAATATCTAGGAATAAACCTACATAAGGAGACAAAAGACCTGTATGCAGAAAATTATAAGACACTGATGAAGGAAATTAAAGATGATACAAATAGATGGAGAGATACACCATGTTCTTGGATTGGAAGAATCAACATTGTGAAAATGACTATACTACCCAGAGCAATCTACAGATTCAATGCAATCCCTATCAAACTACCACTGGCATTTTTCACAGAACTAGAACAAAAAATTTCACAATTTGTATGGAAACACAAAAGACCCAAAATAGCTAAAGGAATTTTGAGAAAGAAAAACGGAGCTGGAGGAATCAGGCTCCCAGACTTCAGAGTATACTACAAAGCTACAGTAATCAAGACAGTATGGTACTGGCACAAAAACAGAATTATAGATCAATGGAACAGGATAGAAAGCCCAGAGATAAACCCATGCACATATGGTCACTTTATCTTTGATAAAGGAGGCAAGAATATACATGGAGAAAAGACAGCCTCTTCAATAAGTGGTGCTGGGAAAACTGGACAGCTACATGTAAAAGAATGAAATTAGAACACTCCCTAGCACCATACACAAAAATAAGCTTAAAATGGATTAAAGACCTAAATGTAAGGCCAGAGAATATAAAAGTCTTAGAGGAAAACATAGGCAGAACACTCTATGATATAAATCACCGCAAGATCCTTTTGGACCCACCTCCTAGAGAAATGGAAATAAAAATAAACCAATGGGACCTAATGAAACTTCAAAGCTTTTGCACAGAAAAGGAAACCATAAAAAAGATGAAAGGACAACCCTCAGAATGGTAGAAAATATTTGCAAATGAAGCAACTGTCAGAGGACCAATCTCCAAAATTTACAAGCAGCTCTTGCAGCTCAATATCAAAAAAACAAACAACCCAATCCAAAAATGGGCAAAAGACCTAAATAGACATTTCTCTAAAGAAGACATACAGATTGCCAAGAAACACATGAAAGAATGCTCAACATCATTAATCATAAGACAAATGCAAATCAAAACTACAATGCGATATCATCTCACACCAGTCAGAATGGCCATCATCAAAAAGTCTACAAACAATAAATGCTGGAGAGGGTGTGGAGAAAAGGGAACCCTCATACACTGTTGGTGGGAAATGTAAATTAATACAGCCACTATGGAGAACAGTATGGAGGTGCCTTAAAAAGCTAAAAATAGAACTACCATACTATCCAGCAATCCCACTACTGGGCATATACCCTGAGAAAACCAAAAAGAGTAATTTAAAAAGAGTCATGTACCACAATGTTCTTTGCAGCTCTATTTGCAATAGCGAGGACATGGAAGCAACCAAAGTGTCCATCAACAGATGAATGTATAAAGAAGATGTGGCACATATATACAATGGAATATTACTCAGCCATTTAAAGAAACGAAATTAAGTTATTTGTAGTGAGGTGGATGGACCTAGAATCTGTCATACAAAGTGAAGTAAGTCAGAAAGAGAAAAACAAATACCATATTGTAACACATGTATATGGCATCTAAAAAAAAAATAAAAAGGTCATGAAGAACCTAGGGGCAAGACGGGAATAAAGATGCAGACCTACTAGAGAATGGACTTGAGGACATGGGTAGGGGGAAGGGTAAGCTGGGACAAAGTGAGAGAGTGGTAGTGTATATATGGACATATATGCACTACCAAATGTAAAATAGATAGCTAGTGGGAAGCAGTTACATAGCACAGGGAGATCAGCTCGGTACTTTGGGACCAGCTAGAAGGGTGGGATAGGGAGGGTGGGAGGGAGGGAGATGCAAGAGGGAAGAGATATGGGGTTATATGTATATGTAGAACTGATTCACTTCGTTATAAAGTGGAAACTAACACACCATTGTAAAGCAATTATACTCCAATAAAAACGTTAAAAAATATGTTCAATCCAAAAGTAATGAGAAAGATAGAAGTCAAAAGAAACAAAGACTAGAACTATACATAAGAAACATATTTTAAACATATTTTAAATGTAAATAAGACTCAGGTAATAGAAGAAGTAGGCTGAAAATCAGTGAAGCTATAGAAGACTGGAACAATACTATCAACCAACTTGATGTAATTGAAATTCATAAAATACTCAGTTGTACAACAGAAGGGTACTCATGCTTTCCAAGTGCTTATGGAACACTTATCAAGATAGACCATATTCAGGGGAATAAAAATCTCAAATTCAAATAATGCTAAATATATATATTTACCAAAATAGCATTAAATTAGAAATTGATAGAAGTAAACTAACTCGAATATTTTTAAGTTAAACAGCTGCCTGTTTAACATCTGACCTAACCATGACTGTAAAGAATTGCAAATAATTAGGAAATATTTTGAAATGAGTGATGTTTAATTTATAATATAACAAAATCTATGAGATAATGCCAAAGTAGTACATAGAAAGATGATACCATTAATTACTTTTTTTAGAAAAAGAAAAAACATAAAATTAAAGATTAAGATTACAACTTAAATAGTGAGAAAAAAAAGTTCAAATGAAACCTGAAAAAAAATGCAGAAAATAATAAAGAGTAGTGATCAATTAACTAAAAAACAGAGAGTTAATAGAGAAAATACACCCAAAAGTAGTTCTTAACAAAGATCAGCAAAACTGTTAAACCTCCAGGTAGATTTTATCAGAAATGAAAAACCGACACTATTACAGATCCAACAGGCAATAAAAATAGTAAGTGAATAAAGTGATCACTCTTCAGAAGCAGGATGGATTGCTACACAAAATTTGGTTCAGAGGTCAAGACTGATTATGCACACATGCCGAGAAGACATAAAAATGTTTATTACTTGCATAATGAGGCTTTTTGAGGAGAGCAGAGCAGTAACCCAAACTATCTGAAAATGGTTTTAGTGAGCAGGGAAAGGAGATTGACCTGGGTTTTTTATTGTGGTTATGGGATGGGGTTGGGATAAGGGTTCCCTTGTGTAGGCAGGGGCTTGTATGGTTTGAAAATCCAATTAGCTTCAAAGGAAGAAGCATGCTCACTCTTGGCTTTCCTAGATAGGAGGCAGAAGGAAAAGACAGATGGCTGAGGTTTAAAAGCTCACTCTTGGCTTTCCCAGATATATGGCAAAAGGAAAAGACAGAGGGCTGAGATTTAACAGCTGTTGGCACTCAAACATCAAAAAGTAGAGTCAGACTTTTTATCATAGAATATTATGAACAAATACATTTATGCCATTAAATGTTATAACTTGAAATGGACAAATGAAACATTCAAATAATCAAAACCTATAAGAGGAGCAACAGAAAATTTCAATAATAGTGTGTATATGTATATGTATGCAATCAAATTCATGATGAACACCTTCTCACAAAGAAAGATAGCTTCACTGTTGAATTCTATCAGATATTTCTGGAATAAATAGTACCAATTTTATGCAAACTTGGTTTAAAAACAAAGCAGAAAAAAATTTACCAAATAATTATTTGAGGCCAGCACTACCATGATGCCAGGAACAGACCAAGACATAACAGGGAAAAACCCCTGTAGATTTATGTACATAAACACAAAGACCTTAACAGTATTTTAGCAAATTAAATCAAATAGTATATAAAAAGGGTAATACATCATGACCAACTAGGATTATCCCAAGAGTGCCTTTTTGGTTTAACATTCAAAAATCAATCAGTGTAATTCATCATATTAATGGAATAAAGGAGAAAGCTATGATTATTTCAATAGATGGAGAAAAAGCATTTGCTAAAGTTCAAAATTTATTTGTGATAAAAAGTCTCAGTAAGCCAGGAATAAAGGGAGTTTCCTCAATATGATAAAGGTCATCTACAAAAAAAATACAGTGGAGGAGTATTGAATGTTTTCTCCTAAATTCGACAAGACAAGGATGTTACTCTCATCATTCTATATGGTATTGAACTAGAGTCCTAGCCAGTATAGTGTACCAAGGAAAAGAAACAATAGGCAAAGATATTAAAAAGGAAAAAATAACCTGGCTAGATATCTAGACATTGAAAATCACAAGAAATACACTTAAAAGCTTGTATAAATAAGAAGTGAATTTAGTACAGTCAAATGATACAAGGTCAATAGAGAAAAAGCAATTGTATTTATTTTAACAAGATTTTTTAAAAATATATTTGTTATTTTTGGCTGTGTTGGATCTTCATTGCTGTGTGCGAGCTTTCTCTAGTTGCAGTGAGCAGGGGCTACTCTTCATTGCAGTGCATGGGCTTCTCCTTGCGGTGGCTTCTCTTGTCATGGAGCATGGGCTCTAGAGTGCGCAGGCTTCAGTAGATGCGGCTCGTGGGCTCAGTAGTTGTACCTCGTGGGCTCTAGAGTGCAGGCTCAGTAGTTGTGGCTCACGGGCTTTGTTGTTCCACGGCATGTGGGATCTTCCCAGACCAGGGCTCAAACCCGTGTGCCCTGCATTGGCAGGTGGATTCTTAACCACTGCTCCACCAGAGAAGCCCAAGCAGTTGTATTTTGCTAAATGTGAATATTGTAACTATTCATGAATGAAATATACATGAAAATAAATGTGCCCTTTTAATAGAATGGAAAAAGATGAAATATTTAGTATAATTTAATACGATATGTTCAAGACTTGTACCTTGCATGCTGAAATACATTGTTTGAGATAAAGAGGTCTGTATAAATGGAGAGATAATATCATGTTCATTGATTTGAAGATGTAATGTTATTAAGATGTTGATTCCGAACCTCAAACTAATCTACGGATTTAACAAAACCTCAACTCAAATATTACCAAACTTTTTTTTAACTTACAGGTTATTTTAAAAATAAATTTATTTGTTTATTTATTTTTGGCTGCATTGGGTCTTCATTGCTGCACGTGGGCTTTATCTAGTTGCAGTGAGAGGGGGCTACTCTCTGTTGTGGTGCATGGGCTTCTCATTTTGATGGCTTCTCTTGTTGTGGAACACGGGTTCTAGAGCGCAGGCTCAGTAGTTGTGGTGCACAGGCTTAGTTGCGCCCTGGCATGTGAGATTTTCCCAGACCAGGGCTCGAACCCATGCCCCCTGCATTGGCAGGTGGATTCTTAATCACTGCACAACCAGGGAAGTCCCTACAGGTTGTTTTTTAATTTATGAGGGAATACAATAAGCTTAAAATAGCCAAAATTGTTTTGAAACAAACAGTGTTGAGGGATTTACACAAACTGTTTTTTAAAATTCCTGTTAAAGTTTTCTCAACCTGGACACTTGACATTTTGGGCTAGATAATTCTTTCTTGTGGGGAACTTTCCTGTGTGTTGTAGGAGGTTAGCGGCATCCTTGG
Source organism: Monodon monoceros (assembly GCF_005190385.1). Taxonomy (NCBI): domain Eukaryota; kingdom Metazoa; phylum Chordata; class Mammalia; order Artiodactyla; family Monodontidae; genus Monodon; species Monodon monoceros. The sequence goes on from NW_021703777.1 coordinate 119,805,586, forward strand.
CCCCTATTCACTAGATGCCAGTAGCATCTCCCACACCCCTATAGTTTGACAACTAAAAATGTTTCCAGACATGACCAAATGTCCTCTGTAGTCTAAATCAACCCCACTTGAGAACCACTGCTATAAAATTACATAATTAAGACAGTGTGGTACTGGCCAAAGTATAAAAATAAAGATTATTGGAACAAAAAAGATAGTGCAGAAAAAGACCAACACTTAGGCTCTATTGATTTTTTATAAGGTGCCAAAATAATTGAAGGGGAAAGGATAATCTTTTCAACAAATGGTTCCAGACCAACTGGATATCCATATGGGAAAAAATATACTTCATCTGTCACTTAACAGCCTACACAAAAGTTAGTTCTAAAATAGATCACATTCCTAGATATAATAATTAAAACACTAAACCTTCAACAAGAAAACATAGGAAAAAATATTTATGACAGGGACCTTCAAGATGGCAGAGGATTAAGACATGGAGATAACCTTCCTCCCCACAAATATATCAAAAATACATCTACATGTGGAAAAACTCCTACTGAACACTGGCAGAAGGCCTCAACTTCCCAAAAGGCAAGAAAATCCCCATGTACCTGGGTAGGGCAAAAGAAAAAAAAGAAGAAACAGAGAAAAAAGAATAGGGACGGGACCTGCACCTCTGGGAGGGAGCTGTGAAGGAGGAAAAGTTTCCACACACACTAGGAAGCCCCTTCACTGGTGGAGATGGGGTGTGGGCAGGGGGAACCTTCAGAGCCATGGAGGAGAGTGCACCAACAGGGGTGCAGAGGGCAAAGCGGAGAGATTTCCACACAGAGGATCGGTGCCGATCAGCACTCACAAGCCTGAGATGCTTGTCTGCTCACCAGCTGGGACGGGTGGGCACTGGGAGCTGTAGCTCAGGCTTCAGTGGTCAGACCCCAGGTAGAGGACTGGGGTTGGCTGCGTAAAGACAGCTGGAAGGGGGCTAGTACACCACAGCTAGCTGGGAAGAGTCAGGGAAAAAGTCTGGACCTGCCGAAGAGGCAAGAGACCATTGTTTCGGGGTGTGCGAGAAGGGATGATTCCTTCCCCATGTGCCCACAGAAGGCAGAGCACCAGATGCACCAGATGAAAAATCTGAAAGAGAAATTAAGGAAACACTCCCATTTACCGTTGCAACAAAAGAATAAAATACCTAGGAAATAACCTACTAAGGAGACAAAAGACCTGTATGCAGAAAACTATAAGACACTGATGAAAGGAATTAAAGATGATATAGACAGATGGAGAGATATACCATGTTCTTGGATTGGAAGAATCAACATTGTGAAAATGACTATACTACCCAAAGCAATCTACAGATTCAGTGCAATCCCTATCAAAGTACCAATGGCATTTTTCACAGAACTAGAACAAAAAAATTCACAATTTGTATGGAAACACAAAATACTGCAAATAACCAAAGCAATCTTGAGAGAGAAAAATGGAGCTGGAGGAATAGGGTTCCTGACTTCAGACTATACTACAAAGCTACACTAATCAAGACAGTATGGTACTGACAGAAAAACAGAAATGTAGGTCAATGGAACAGGATAGAAAGCCCAGAGATAAACCCATGCACATATGGTCACCTTATCTTTGATAAAGGAGGCAAGAATATACAATGGAGAAAAGACAGCCTCTTTAGTAAATGGTGCTGGGAAAACTGGACAGCTACATGTAAAGAATGAAACTAGAACACTCGCTAACACCGTACACAAAAATAAACTCAAAATGGATTAAAGACCTAAATGTAAGGCCAGACACTATAAAACTCTTAGAGGAAAACATAGGCAGGACACTCTGTTATATAAATGACAGCAATACCCTTTTGGACCCACCTCCTAGAAAAATGGAAATAAAAATAAACCAATATGACCTAATGAAACTTCAAAGCTTTTGCACAGCAAAGGAAACCATAAACAAGATGAAAAGACAACCCTCAGAATGGGAGAAAATATTTGCAAATGAAGCAACTGACAAAGGATTAATCTCCAAAATTTACAAGCAGCTCATGAAGCTCAATATCGAAAAAACAAACACCCAATCCAAAAATGGGTGGAAAACCTAAATCGACATTTCTCAAAAGAAGATATACAGATTGCCAACAAACCCATGAAAGAATGCTCAACATCACTATTAGAGAAATGTAAATCAAAACCACAATGAGGTATCACCTCACACCGGTCAGAATGGCCATCATCAGAAAATGTACGAACAATAAATGCTGGAGAGGGTGTGGAGAAAAGGGAACCCTTTTGCGCTGTTGGTGGGAATGTAAATTAATACAGCCACTATGGAGAACAGTATGGAGACTCCTTAAAAAACTAAAAATAGAACTACCACATGGCCCAGCAATGCACTACTGGGCATATACCCTGAAATAACCATAATTCAAAATTAGACATGTACCACAATGTTCATTGCAGCAGTATTTACAGTAGCCAGGACATGGAAACAACCTAAGTGTCCATCAACAGATTAATGGATAAAGAAGATGAGGCACGTATATACAATGGAACATTACTCAGCCATAAAAAGGAATGAAATTGAGTTATATGTAGTGAGGTGGATGGACCTAGCGTCTGTCATACAGAGTGAAGTAAGTTAGAAAGAGAAAAAGAAATACCGTATGCTAACACATATATATGGAATCCAAAAAAATAAAATTGTTCTGATGAACCTAGGGGCAGGACAGGAATAAAGACACAGATGTAGAGAATGGACTTGAGGACATGGGGAGGGGGAAGGTTAAGCTGGGATGAAGTGAGAGATTAGCATTGACATATATACATTACCAAATGTAAAATAGATAGCTAGTGATTAGCAGCTTCATAGCACAGGGAGATCAGTTCGGTGCTTTGTGACCACCTAGAGGGGTGGGTTAGGGAGGATTGGAGGGAGACGCAAGAGGGACGAGATATGGGGATATATGTATACATATAGCTGATTCACTTAGTTATACAGCAGAAACTAACACACCATTGTAAGGCAATTATACTGCAATAAAGTTGTTAAAAAAATAAAAATAAATAAAATGGGTAAAAAATATATTTATGACAATGAAATAAGGAAAAATTTGTTGAGATCCGATTACTAAAGTATGTAAGAAAAACTTTGTAAATTGTACTTCATTGAAATAAATAATTTCTGTTCTCTTTATAAAGACACTCAGAAAATGAGATGTTACGCTGTCAGAGGACAAAGAACTTTTATCTGGAATATATTTAAAAAATCATAATACTTATGTATGAATATATATAAAGAATATATAAAGAACTCTTACAGTTGAATATAAAGATAAGTAGCCCCAAATATTTTAAAAGGCAAATTATTTGAACATAAACTTCTCAAAAGGAGCCAACAAAGTGGCCAAAGTAAAAACAAGCTAAACATCATTCATCAAGGAATGACTAATTATAAATATAATGTAATGGCACTATACACATATGACTGACAATACCAAGTATCCATTAGAAGGTAGAGCAACTGGAATTCTAATGCATTGTTGGTAGGAATGAGAAGTAGTACAAGTACTTAGAAAAACTGGCCAGTTTCTAATAAAGTTGATGAGCACCCTCCAGTGGACCCAATGACTGTAGTTGTAGGTATTTACCCACAAGTTCAACCAAAAAGTTGTACATAAGTGTTCATGGCAGCTTGATTAACAGCTTCAAATTGAAACAACCCAAATTTTCAACGACAGGCAAATGGGTAAACAAACTGTGGTATATTTATAGAAATGAATATTTCTCAGCCATAAATAGAAACAGTCTTATACGTGATATACCATGCATAAATCTCAAATACATTATGCTTAGTGCAAGAAACCAGTCACAAAAGAATATATAGTGTATGAATCCATGTATATGAAATTCCAGTACAATAGATCTACTTGTAAAGAGTCTTGATGGAACTTTTTGGGGTGATAGAAATGATCTACAACTTTATTTGGATGTTCCTTTCTTGGGTGAATACATTTATTAAACTACATGCTTTTAAAATTTGTAGTTTTTTTTTGTATGTAAATGATATCTCAATAAAGCTATAAAAGAAATAATTAAATGGGAATAAAAATAAATTATTTCCTCAAATGTACATGCAACACCTTAATAGAGTTAATAATATCTCTGAATATAGCCCCCAAATTGTTTTTCTTTTTTTGTTCCCTCATTTCTGATTCTTCACAGACAGTGCAAAATGAAATTAAAACAAAAAAAATTCCTAGCAGGAAGCATGCTTATTTTGAATTTTAATTCTTTTAATACTATGAAAATTCTCATTTTCTTATTTGATGAAAGAAACCAATTTAATTATTCTCATTGTAATTGAAATTATTTGATCTCTTTAAACAGAAACTTCGTCCTTATTGAGTTCTTCTATAGCAAACTGGATATATATTTTAATTTGTTTTTAGTTAATTATTTTGAAAAATGCTACACCAAAATATTTATAGTAATTATAGCTAATTCCTAATTACTCACTGACATATATATATATATATACACACACACACACACACATACGTACATACATAATATATACATAAGTTTTTAAAATAAAAAGTAAGCAAGTTAACAAATCTAAGCAGTAGTAATTATGTAGAAGCAACCTGTGACGAGCTCGTACTGGAATTTTATTTTCAACGCTAGAGTTCTACTGCCCTCTGCTGTATTGATGGGGAAATGGAATACATAGGAACTGTGACTCCTTGCAAATACAGGAAGACTGAACAAGAGAAGCAGAATTTTCCCCATCAGTTGATTTCAATTCTATGATATATCTGTCCACTAAAGGAGAAACATGAATTCATATACAGTGAGAATTGCATGGATTGTAGCCTTTTAAAATGTGAAGTGACCTAAGAAATTAGATACCTTTCTCATTTTATCGAAGTCAAATTTGAGACTTCCAAAATTGAAGTGACTTTATCCAATTAAACTCAATGTGTCAGTGGTGAATCCAGGAATAAAATATAGAGCTTGCCTTTATTCAAACAAAGCTGAGCCAAAATTCACCTCTACTGAATACAGTATTCACACATGGTTCAAATTATTTGTAAAAACGAGAGAGTAGGCAGTAACATGAAGAATACTTGAATGTAGCAACTTTTTTTCAGGTACCCTTAAATACTGTATACAAAAAAATCCCTCCCTCCCTCCCTTCCTTCCTCCCTTCCTTCCTTCCTTTTTGTTTTTTCCTTCTTTCTCCTTTCTTTCCTTTTTCTCTGTCTCTCTCCCTCCCTCCCTGTCCCTCTGTCTTTCTTTTTCCTTCCTTTTTTCCTATGAGTATCAGAACACTACTGAAGGCGTTGTTTATGACTGATGGGGACAGCATGGGATAAAGGTAAAGAGCCTGGGCTTTGTCATTAGATGTGTGTTTTAATCCCATTTCTACCATTGATAAACCACATGATTCTTAGGCAATTTATTTCACCTTCCTAAACCTCAGTGGCTTCATCAGTAAATTGGAGATGGAAATAATAGCATGATGTCATGCAGAGATTGTGAGCATTAAATAGGATTGTGAACATTCAGGTATACTCATTTAAGTAATAAATATTATAAATATAAAAAATAGAATTTGTGCAGGAATTTAAAGTGCTTCTGTATATAATGGGCTTAGAAAATGTCTAGACTAAAATATAGATAATAGTGCTATTACTCCTACTACTATGTTGCAATTTTATTCCAAAATATTATACTTCTATTTCTAAGTATTCATTATAGCTAGCCCAACATTTGGTATGTACTATAACTCCTAAAAATTTCCCCTAAAACCAAAGTAAGATCTGTGAAATTTGTAAGTGATGTGATTTAAGGATATTAAGAACTCCTTCCCTTTCTCCAGATTAAAATTAGTGCTTTCATCAGCCATATCATAGTGGATAAAAGTCTCAGTTTGCCTTTGGATGAAATACTGACAATTATTTTAATGCCAATTTTTTTGGGGGGGAAGAACATGTATAGCTGTATTAGTCTCTATCGATGTGTCATAGACATAAGTCAGGCATTTTAAGGAAAGAAAGGTAGGGAAGGGTAGGGAAGGGTGCTATGGAATTGGGTACTGTATTTCGGTGATCGGCATGCAGTTCAGGTCAATGCACCTTGGGCTGTAGGTGCGTTATTTGTTACTGGGGTGTCACTGCTTCTAAGCTCTTCAGCTGACAAAGCAAGGGAAATTATGTGTTAAACGAACTTGTTATATACAAATATCTGTAAAATTTCCATATGTAACCATCAATATATTAAACTAAACATAGGTGCATACAGATCTTTCAAAATCTAATCCATAATCACATGGACTATTTTAGCTCCCCCCCACCTTGTTTATTTGTAAACTCTCATTCTAGCACTGAAAAATCTGGCTCTCACCATCTCCCATTTATTTGCTTAGTTGTTCATTTCCAGGATACATTTATACCAGTACCAGAATTGTTAACCTGCACCCCTATGGAAAAAAAGTTTATCAACTAGAGTGTAGTGTTTATGTTAGTGTCCTTTTGTCTTAAGTATTATGACTCCATTCATTTCCAAAGTTGCTTAGGTCAGGGTATTTTCCTCTCATTCCCTTCAGTGAGATTGTTTAATACATTTGTAATATGGTTATATTCTTTTGTCACCATCTGGATTCCATCCTGAGCTCCCCAAAACTCCTAAATGATTTGGTTTTTTTAATTTGCGTACATTAGGTTTTAATCTTTGTGCTATAAAGCTCTATGGGTTTTGATAAATACATAGTGTCATATATACACCATTATGATATTGTTCAGAATAATTTCACTACTTTAAAAATCCCTTGTGTTTCACCTATTCAACGCTCCCTTAGAAAACCTGGCAACCTCTGACCTTTAACTCTCTCTGGTTTTGCTTTTTCCAGAATGTGATATATTTGGACATATAGTATATAGCCTTTCCAGACTTACTTTTTTCACTTAGCAATATTCCTTTAAGGTACCTCTATATCTGTTTTGTGGCCTGAAAGTTCATTTCTTTTTTATCACTGAATAATATTCCATTATGTGGATGTACCACAGTTTATCCATTCATCTATTGAAGGCCATCTTGGTTATTCACATTTTTGGTGATTGTGAATAAAACTGCTATAAACATTCACCAACAATGAATGAGCGTTCCTGTTGCTCCACATCCTAATCAGTATTTGGTTTTGTCAGTTTCTTAGATATTAGCCATTCTAATATATTTACAGTGGTTTTAATTTGCAATTCTCTAAAGACCAGTGATGTTGAGCATTTTTTCACATGCTTTTTTGTTATCTGTGTATTTTTTAATGATTTATCTGTTCAGATCCATTGCCCATTTTTAATTAGGTTGCTTTGTTTACTTATTGAGATTTAAGTATTGTTTGTATATTATAGATACAAGTCCTGTATCAAATATGTGTTTTGCACATTTTTCTCAGTCTGTGGTTTGTCTTTTCATTCTCTTAATAAGTCTTTTCATTCTCTTAACTGACTTATTCTGTCTTTTACAGAGCAGACTTCTTTTTTTTCTATTTTAATAAAATCCAAGTCAATTTTTTTTTCTTTGTGGATCATGCTTTTGGATTTGTACCTAAAAACTCATTACCAAACCCAAGGTCATCTGGATTTTCTCCTTTGTTTTCTTCTAAAAGTTTTAGAGGTTTGCATTTTACATTTAGAACTATAATTCATTTTGAGTTAATTTTTGTGAAAGGTCTGTTTCTGTTGTTTCTGTATCTAGGTTCTTTTTTTGGGGGGGGGGGCATAGTGATGTCTTATTGTTCCAGCACTATTTGTTGAAAGACTGTCCTTTCTCCATTGAATTGCCTTCACTCCTTTGTCAAAGATCAGGTGTCTATATTTGTGTGTGTGTCTTTTTCTCAGCTCTCTGTTCTGTTCCATTTGTATATGTATCAATTCTTTTTCCACTACCCGGAGCTGTTTTGATTACTGTAGCATTATATTAAGTCGTGAAATCAGGTAATGTGAGCCCTTCAAATTTGTTCTTTTTCTTCAATATCGTGTTGTCTCTTCTTGGTCTTTTGTGTTTCCATATAAAGGATAGATTGCTGAGGGAATTTCCTGGTGGTCCAGTGGTTAGGACTCGGCACTTTCACTGCTGGGGGCCTGGGTTTGATCGCTGGTTAGGGAACTAAGATACCATAAGCCTCACAGGGTGGCCAAAAAAAAAAAAAAATTGATTGCTAAGATTTTGATTGGGATTTTGTTGAATCTATAGATAAAGTTAACAAGAAGAACTGACATCTTGATAATGCCTTCCAATCACAAACATGGAGTATTTCTCCATTTATTGTGATCTTTAACTTCTTTCATCAGAGATTTTATAGTTTCCCACATATAAATCTTGTTATATTCATTGTTAGATTTATACATAAATACTTTGGTATTATTTTAAATGGTATTTTTTAGAATTTCAAATTTTACTTGTTCATTGCTAGAAAGCAATTGAATTTTTTATATTAAAATAGTATCCTGTACCACTTCTATAACCAATTCTTAGTTCCAGAATTTTTTCTAGATAGATTATCATGTCATCTGTAGCAGTGTTCATTTTCTTTATTCCTTTTATTTTTCTTAATAAACTGGATAACTTCAATTGACCCATCTTCACATTTGCTAATTCTTTCTTCTGTCAGCTCAAGTCTGCTGTTAAGCACCCTCAATATTTTTTTAAGTTATAATGTAATTTTTAACTCCAGAATTTTTTATTTTGTTCTTTTTGAGAATTTTAACTCTTCATTGATATTCTTTATTTGGTGAGACATAATTGTCATACTTTAATTTTTTAGTTGTTTGAACATATTGTTAATAGCTGAAATAATGTCTTTTCTACTAAGTTCAACATCAGGGTCCCTTTATAAACATTTTCTTGTTGGCTGCTTTTTTTTCTGTATATACACTGTTGTTTCATCTTTCGTTGCAGATGTTTTATATAAGATATTATAACAACTCTGATGTCAGATCCAGCCCCCCTCAAGGGTTTGTTGTTGTTATTGCTATTTTTTATTATTATAATTATTATTGTTTGTCTCATTGCTGCTTAGTTGTTCAGTGATGTTCCTGGACTAATTTTGTATATTCTTTATTCACTTTAGTGTACCACCATGACTCCTTAACTAGCTTTCTTGTTTGTCTAAGTTCTTATTTTTACGTTTAAGCTTGGTTTCCTGGGAGTTATCCCCAGGTCAGTATAACTTAGTGGTCACCAGTGCTTGGTCAGAAGACTTACTTAAATGCCTGAGCTACTCTTTGCCAAGTAGGGCAAAAAAGTGAACTCATCACTTCAAACTTCTGGCAGCTTAAAAGTCAGCCTTAGCTTTCACTTTCTGTCTGAAGAGGACCTAAAGTTAGCTAGACATTCGTAACAAGAATTTGTCTTTCCCTGGGTCTTGTCTGAGTGTACTCAGACCTTCACCCGCATGCAGACTTCTAGAGCCTCAGAATATGTCAGAGCTTTTCAAAGTTCCCTATGGTTGTCTCTTTTTTCAGGTTCTCCTTTCAAGTGTTTTGTCAGGCTCTTGTTTTTGTCAACTGAAATCACAGCCTGAGGCAGCTGCAGTGTTACCAGCAGACTATTACTGTTTTCAGTTTTTTCAGTAATTCCCTGGGGATGGAGGGTTTTTTTAAAATTAATTATTTAGTTTAGTTTTGTTTTGTTGCAGAGATGAGACAGAGACAAATTTTAAAAAATGACAGCACTCTGGGGATAGAACACATTCAGGAAACTGCTTGTTTGTTCAAACTATTGACTGCTCTGGGGATGCATCTTTTAATGGAGCCCAGAAGACGCTAATCTTTGCTGTTGGCTATGAGGCTACCTGCTTTTCTCAACCACCATGCCACCTAGCTGAGGAGGGAAGAGGAATAGGAATAGCCCCAGTTAAAACGCCACAGACTCCAGTGTTCCTATAGAGGTTCAGCAGTTTTTCTTGAATAAACACTTCCAGTTTATTCTGTTCATTTGGTGAGTTTCAAGAGTTTTAGAATGATTGAGTTTAATTATTTAGTCATGATTTTCATTGTGTTTGTGTGATAGTGAGTTCACTGAAGGACTTATTCTGCCCCTCCATAAGTCAATATTCCTGAAATGTATATAAACTAAATCATATAATATAAAGTTCCTTGATTTTTGTCTCTTTGACTTGTCATAACATCTGATATTCTTTCATGTTGTTATATATAGCAATTGCTTTTTATTGCTGTGTAGTGTTCCATTGTATGACTATATTGTAATTTATTCTATTCTTAATGAACATTTGTGTTATTTCCAATTTGGGGTTGTTACATTATGAAAATTCTTACGTTTTTGTCAAATATGACTGCTCATTAAGTATATACCCAGAAGTGCTGTGTCGTAAGGTAGGAATATATTTAGCTTCAGTGGATATTGCCAAATAGTTTTTCTAAATTACTGTAAGAATTTGTCTACCACAAGAAACTTATGACTATGTTTATACTGTTTAATAATTACCATAATTTTGAACGTAAATGTCAGTATAAATTTATTTAACAAATTTTATAGCAATTCAGTATATTGATTCTTCTCTGGAAAATGACAAAGACCTGGGGCTTCCCTGGTGGTGCAGTGGTTAAGAATCCACCTGCCAAGGCAGAGATTTGAGCCCTGGTCCGGGAAGATCCCACGTGCCGTGGAGCAACTAAGCCTGTGCGCCACAACTACTGAGCCTGTGCTCTAGAGCCTGTGAACCACAACTGCTGAGCCCACGTGCCACAACTACTGAAGCCCAGGCGCCTAGAGCCTGTGCTCCACAGCAAGAGAAGCCACCATAATGAGAAGCCCACACACTGCAACAAAGAGTAGCCCCACTCAACACAACTAGAGAAAGCAGCCCACATGCAGCAATGAAGAACCAACACAGCCAAAGGTAAATAAATAAAATAATTAAATTTAAAAAAAAAAAGAAAAAAATGACAAAGACCTTATACTGCTTTAACTATCAATTAAGTTGTTTTCCATTTTGTTGTTTAGTGTTTTAGATTGGCCTTTTTTAAAGTCACACACACAAAATTGTTTTTTGATGGTCAAAGGTAAATTAAGTTCTCTAGTAAAGTTTTCACTGTTTCCATTGTTGTTGTTGTTTGTACCCTATTCTGTTCTGGGTTCACTATTCCTTGCTGAAGGACATCTTTTTTTTTTTTTTTTTTTTTTTGCAGTACACGGGCCTCTCACTGCTGTGGCCTCTCCCGTTGCGGAGCACAGGCTCCGGACGCGCAGGCTCAGCGGCCATGGCCCACGGGCCCAGCCGCTCCGCGGCATGTGGGATCCTCCTGGACCGGGGCACGAACCTGCGTCTCCTGCATCGGCAGGCAGACCCTCAACCACTGTGCCACCAGGGAAGCCTGACATCTTTTAATAGATATTTTAATTAGAGTCTGTGGGTCACAAACTGTCATAGTCATTTTATACTCTAAAAATGTCTTAATTTTGCCTTCACTCTTCGAGAGTAATTTGATCTACTCTACAATTCTTAAACAACAATTATATTCCCTCACCACTTTGAATATATTTTTCTTTATTCTGCTGGCATTTATTATTACTACTTATAATAAGACTGCTGTTAGTCTAACTCTGATTACTTCATAGGTAGTCTGTCTTTTCTCCTGCTGTTAGCTTTTATAATATTTCCTTTTGCTTTCAGTGTTTTTCAGACTTACTGTGACATGTATTTTTCATTTTGCTTAGAATATACTTTTATTTTTAGTTTTCATAATTTTAAAAAATTCTAGATAAATTTTAAATATTATCCCTTCTTTGTCATTTCCTGCTTTCTTTTTTTCTAAATGGCAGTTTCCTCTGAAATTCTAATTAATTCATGTTTCTCAATCTGCCTTCCATGTGTCTTGACCAATTATTTTTATATGTTTACATATCTTCATGTTTTGTTCCTGGTGGCATCTTCATTGCTTTCATACACTAATTTTCTCTTCTGCTGTGAGCTATCCAAACCCAGCCAGCCAAAAATAAATAAAAAATAAATAAATTTATAAATAAATAAAGTATACTCCCTGTTATGTGTGTATATGTTTATTTCAATGATTGTGTTCACTATCAAGATTTTACATTGATAAATCAAAACTACAATGAGGTATCACCTCACACCAGTTAGAATGGGCCTCATCAGAAAATCTACAAACAACAAATGCTGGAAAGGGTGTGGAGAAAAGGGAACCCTCTTGCTCTGTTGGTGGGAATGTAAATTGATACAGCCACTATGGAAAACAGTATGGAGGTTCCTTTAAAAACTAAAAATAGAATTACCATATAATCCAGCAATCCCACTACTGGGCATATACCCAGAGAAAACCATAATTCAAAAAGACACATGCAGCACTATTTACAATAGCCAGGTCATGGAAGCAACCTAAATGCCCATGGAGAGACGAATGGATAAAGAAGATGTGGTACATATATACAATGGAATATTAGTCATAAAAAGGAATGAAATTGGGTCATTTGTTGAGACATGGATGGACCTAGAGACTGTCATACAGAGTGAAGTAAGTCAGAAAGAGAAAAACAAATATCGTATATTAACGCATATTTGTGGAACCTAGAAAAATGGTACAGATGAACCAGTTTGCAGAGCAGAAATTGAGACACAGATGTGGAGAACACATGTGGAGAACACAACGTATGGACGCCAGGCGGGGAAAGTGGCTGAGGGGTGGGGGTGGGGGTGTGATGATTTGAGCAATTGGGATTGACATGTATACACTGATGTGTATAAAATTGATGACAAATAAGGACCTGCTGTATAAAAAAGATAAATAAAATAAAATTTAAAAACTAAAAAAAAAAGATTACCTAAAATGAGATTAAAGGAATGCAGACCCTGCACACACCCTAATCTTATCAGCTACTCCACCCTTGAACCATTGCCATAAAACTCCTCACCAAACTCCCCTGGGTTGGGACACATAGTTTTCGAGGGCAGGAGCCAGCTGTATCCCCCTTTGCCTGGTAAAGCAATAAAGCTATTCTTTTCTACTTCACCCAAAACTCTGTCTCTGAGATTTGATTCAGCATTGGTGCAGAGAGGCTGAGATCTCAACGTCAACAGTTTTAACAAATTTGTTTAATGGCCATAATATAATTAGAATAAAGAGATTTCCAATTAGCAGTTTCTGTATTATTAATACCTGCTGTTTGCCTGCTAAGCCAATCACACACATTTACCCTCATCTTACTTCAGCATCCTTCTTCTTGTACAAATCTTGGCTTTAATTAGGCATCAACCACAATGTCTTAGAACAAGAAAAAGGATGGACTTTTATTTCCCTCTCATGTAGTGGTCCAGATGCAGGCAGTTGATCCAAGTTAGGTAGATATCACTACCATCCTCAACATAGGGCCTCTATTGATGGGTTTAAGGCAGCTTCTCTGGTTCTCATCAACTCCCAGCCAGTTGGGAAGGGAAAAGGAATAAACAGTTGTTTCAAGGGCAAGATTCAAAAGTAGCACATATCTCTTTTATCCACATCCTACTGGCCAAAATTTAGTCACAACTACAGCTAGCCACAAGGAGGACTGAGGAATTTATTCTTTAACAGTGTAGCTGTGTGCAGAGCTATAACTTTTTTGCCATGGAGAAAGGGAAAAGAAAATATTCGATGTTAACTAAGAGTATTTCATAGGGATACACCATGGCATACATAAAAAGCACAGGCTCTGGCACCAGGAAGCTCTGGCTTGGTGTCAGGCATTTCACATAGATAAAAGGAAACTCGATTCCTCTCTACTAAAACTCCCTTCTAAGAGTAAAATCACAGCCCTTAGATTGGGTAGCCAAAAATATCACCTGATCTTGGCCTCTAAAAACCTTTCCTGCATCAGGCTTACCTAGCTGGACCAATAAGATTACTTTTTTTAGGAATGGAGAGCTGAAACAAGCCTAACAAGATGAACCAAGCACATTCTTTTTCCCATAATGGAAAATATAGAATATATGAATATGATTATACAGAGAAATCATGTCTGCTGATAGAACTGACCTAATGAAAGGGCCAAAGACAAGAGACTATGCATATCATGAAGAGAAGGTGAAGAAGAGAGTAGTTGATGACCAGTCTCCAATTTTCTTGAGTCCTGACTCTATATATTGAGATTTGTTTCCATGAGATTCCTCTCTATCATGCAATAATTTTTTTTTCTTTGAACAATATGATTTTTTTCCCTTATCAGCAAATATTTTCTGATTCAAGAAGTATTAATGGAACCTCAGGATCTCAGTCTAACTCAGAGAAATAGACAAACAAATACTGTAGTTCAGGTACTTAACAGAGAGGGAATGGTTTATCTCAGAAGATCAGGGAAGTTTGGCCTTGAGTATGAGTGAGATTTTGTCACTTGGAGTAGGAAAGACAAGAGGGCCACAGGGTAGGGCAGAATTTTTCAGGTGAGAGCATATTTATGCAGAAGAAAGTAATTTCATGTGTTTAGAGTTTTATCTGTTCTATAAATGTCAGAAACACTGAGAAGTGCCTCTTTTTCATGCTCAGAATCTGGTAATGCATGCATTTCAGATTTCTGTCCTGAGATGTTTCATTACTGGAACTATTAGAAATGTCTTTATTAATATACAGTGTAGTACCAGTGTTATGATGAAGGAAGGGCTATATAATATATGTAAATTTCTACAAGTCCCTAGTCCTCCTTGTTTTACTTTGTTTTGTTTTATGTTATGTGGGATATTATATAGGAGAAAGAAATGTGTCCTTGTTTTTCCCTAAAAAATTCCTCTCTGAGTTTATTCTAGATGTTCTGACCATGTTAGTACTTGCAGAACTGTGTGGCAAATAATGCATATTTTTAAAAAAATCTGATGATATCAGTGGCTTTGTTTTCCTTAATTAGGAAGAAGATGAGATTCATTTTGGAATAGAATGACTTTTGCTTCAAACTGACAAATCGTATCATTAATTGGAAGGCTGTAATCAATTAATATCCAGTATGACAGTCCAAGTGGCCAGATCCTGGGATAGGTTTCAAAAGAAAGTACACAAGTAAATATATGTCTTCTCATCTGGCAGACAAGGATTTGGAAGAGGTGCCAAGCTGGTTATTGGTTCATTGTTGGCCAGAAGATCATGGCTGTTTAATGTACTATATTAACTACAGTTGTGTTCAGTTTGATTGTCTTCAAAGATGCAGCTTGGCACATTAGCCTGATAATTAAGTCTCAGTTTCTGATAACTATTGTGGAAATAGGTAGGTTTGTTGCCTAAATACCAAAGAAAATGTAAACATGTTCCAACTTCTTCAAAGTCTGCTTTCAAAAAGATATTCACTCTTAAGCTGGAAAGGTACTGGTGGACCTTTCTTCTGAGCTTCAGGCTGATATATGCAGTCACCTACTTGATATCTCCACTTGTCTGTCTCACGTAACATGTTCAAAACTGCACTTTCCATCTTAACTCGCCCACAGCTGATCCAAGGTTTTCCTCATCTCAGTAAGTGGTTTTTCTAGGTACCCAGGTGCATAAGCCAAAAGTCTGAAAATAACCCTTGACACCAGCCTCTCTCTTATATACATTTCCGTTCCGTCTCCAAAGCTTACCTATGCCACCTACAAAGCATTTTTCACATCTCTGCACTTTTTTTCCTTGTTCATTGCCACCATTTTATTCTAAGCTGTACCTCTCTCCTGAATGACTGAAATAACTTTCTAATTCTCTCCATTTCCATTCTTGCCAATCTCAATATGATCTATACAGAGTTTTCAGAATATCTTTAAGGTATTTTTGGATCAGTTTTATCTCTTGTTCAAAATCTTTGATTGTCATCTCATTACACTAAGATAAAAGACAAAATTATTTGTCCTGTGTGTTCTGTCCCTTGCTTGTTTCTCTAGACTCTTTACACTGTCCCCCTTCCACTCAAGGGTACACTTCCTGGTAGAGGAGAGCAATGTGAATTTAAATGCATTTCTTGATCAAATTGTTTACAATCAGGACTCTTGAAATTCACACCACCAGCCCTTCATATCCTCAGCACCTCCCCATGTGGATATTCATAGCCTTCCAGATCACTTTGCCATGTTAACTGAGAATTTTGGCATTGGTTGAAAGACTTATCTTTCTGTTTTTTTCTTGGAAAATAATGGATTTTTCCATACACTGTTTTTATATTTCTTGGCTTCATGAACCCTAGGAAGTATTATGGATCTTCCAATTTACTAACTTCTAGCCATCACTATTTGATAAAATTCTATCATGTATTTCTCACCCACTAATTTGTAAGTTTAAATATCCCCAGATTTCTTCCTGATATTTCACGCCATCCCTCCTTTTATTCCTGTTTTATTTATCTCATTATGTCCTCCAGTTTATGATGCCTCCATTTCTTCTGTTTTATGATTCTCCTTGCTCACCAATACCAAGTCCCATTTTCAAAAGTTTTTTTACAAAGACTCTCAATATTATGGTAGAAGAACAAAAATGTGGACACATATTTCTTCTCTGTTAAGCTTATGGCCTTGGCAGGTTACTCAGTACTTGCTTATTCCACAGTCTAGCTTTTATTCTTTGCTTGGACTGCTCATTGCAACTGGGAGAAAATTACCACTAAGAATGCTTGGTCTAAAACCTGATTTAAACCATCCAATACCTAATCCAACCTTGTCCAGTCAGTCTTTTCAGGAGCTATTCTATATATTCACTATTTTCTTCAATTTCCCTACTTTCTTTTATCTCTTGACCCTCATAATATAATTTATTTTTTACTTCTAGGGCCTTGCAAAAAAAAAATTGTACGTAGTAGGGAATTGTAAAAATTATTTAACTCTGAGTGTGAATTAGAATCATCTGGGAGTTTTTAAAAATACCGATGTCAAGATTCTACCTCAGCCCAAATAAACTGAACTCTGAGAACAGTGCTCTAATATGGATATTTTAAAGAAACTCGCAAATTTTAATATGCAGCAAGAATTGGTCCATTGAACGCTTATTAAAACTAGGGTCTTCTGATTATGGAAAATATCAGAATAAGTCAACAACAGTGGCAAAATGGTGTTTAAATATCCATGTTATCCAGCTTAAAAGACCTTGTGAACCACCACATGCTCATGGTAAATTAGCATGTTCTCCATAGAGAAATGGTGTTGCATACACAGGAGTTGATCATCAAAGAGCTATCTATTAACCTGCGGAGAAATGCCTTTTCTTTTCCTTTCCTGAGGCTTCAGGAAACTACCTCTTCCTTGAATAAATCTGTTGAAGGTGGGCAGATTGGCTTGCAGCTTCTCTTAAATGTTGGTATTTGAACTTGGCCTAGGCAAGCACCTCCTGTAATTTACTTTACACTTGGCTGGAAGAAGATGATTTTATATTTGGGCTAGGGTTAAAGGGAGCTTCTCTTTCCCTCTGGGGACCTATGAAGAATGAGAACATTTACGGTGTGTGCTTTCTTCCCCTTCCCTTGAAAAGAAAGAAAACCACCTTGTGCTGTTTCTCTACCTAGTTCAGGCGTGCAGAGCCATTCATCCTGTTGCATGATGCTTAGAATAAAAGGTGTTACAAAAAGCTTGATTTGTTTCTGATAACCCAGTGACTGCACATACTTAATAACTGATTTTACTGTAATATTCCTGAATTCAAAAGCATTACTGCGACTTGACATTATTACGTCCTCAGTAAAGAATTAAATCTTAGTTTACTGAGACTCCAGATAAAATAATTCAGACATTTTGTCTAAATTATATGGTGTTTTAAAACTCTCTAGTGCTTGGTAAATCTGTATATCAAATATCACAATAAATGTAGAAAAAAATTATAAAGGTCAGTATTTTAACAATCTAGAATAAATTTTAAGTAAATTGCCTAAGGGAAAAAAAGTCACCTTGCTTACCTAAAACTTACCAACTTTAATTTTGACTTCTTGTACAGTTTGAAATAGCTAAAACAGGATTTCATAGAATTTTTTTAATAAGTAAGAAAATGGCTTTTTGGATTTGGTTGTTGTCGTTTAACGTATTAGGCTACATTCTTAACTAAAAATGTTATAAAAAATTTGATAATGCCTGAGAACAGTCATGGGTAAGTAAAACCACAGATAGAGTATAATTCTATTGCTGAGAAAAGGCACCTTAATATATAAATTTCTTCAAATATTTATTAAATATTCAAATAGTCTAGGATTATTTATTATTTAAAATGAACCAATTCAGGCTATAAACACTTCTCTGTTACTTTGTTGGCTGAATTATGTACACAATGTCCTGACTATGATGCCTAGCACATAGTAGAACAGGAAAGTGTTCTGGCTAGATTGCTTAATATCATTACTATCACCTAATTTTTACCTTATAATGGTTTCAATAGTAATTTTTATTTTGACTATACTTTTGCATTTTAATTTATATATCTATAGTAAAACAAAATAGATTAATGAAGACTAAATGAAATTTATATGTTGACTATTAGCAATTAATTTCTGAATTTATACTTTCCATGCCTTTTTTTTTCCTTTCCTACCCAGCAGAATTTTTATGAGTGTAAATTATAAAGTGCTAAGGGAGGTATTGCTTTGGCCAAAAAGTTCGTTCAGGTTTCTGTTACAGAATATATAAGTGAAAAGAGAAGCTTAATTAAAGAGGAAATAAATTAGAGGAAAAAGGAAAAAATATTTAAGAAAGGGTCTGGGATGATAACCTCTAACTAGTGTCTCTAACTAGTGGAACTATTCTAGCTTATGGTGGTTTTTGTTTGTTTTGTTTTGTTTTGTTTGTTTTGGGCTGCACCGTGCAGCATGTGGGATCTTAGTTCCTGACCAGGGATCGAACCTGTGCCCCCTGCATTGGAAGTGCAGAGTCTTAACCACTGGACCAGCAGGGAAGCCCTATCCTATGGTGTTTTGTTTTGTTTTGTTTTGTTTTTTTACATCTTTATTGGAGTATAATTGCTTTACAATGGTGTGCTAGTTTCTGCTTCATAACAAAGTGAATCAGTCACACACACACATATGTTCCCATATCCCTTCCCCCTTGTGTCTCCCTCCCTCCCACCCTCCCTATCCCACCCCTCTAGGTGGTCACGAAGCACCGAGCTGATCTCCCCATGCTAGGCGGCTGCTTCCCACTAGCTATCTATTTTACATTCGGTAGTGTATATATGTCCATGCCACTATCTCACTTTGTCACAGCTTACCCTTCCCCCTCCCCATATCCTCAAGTCCATTCTCTAGTAGGTCTGTGTCTTTATTCCTGTCTTACCCCTGGGTTCTTCATGACATTTTTTTCCCCTTAGATTCCATATATATGTGTTAGCATACGGTATTTGTCTTCCTCTTTCTGACTTACTTCACTCTGTATGACAGACTCTAGGTCCATCCACCTCACTACAAATAACTCAATTTTGTTTCTTTTTATGGATGAGTAATATTCCATTGTATATATGTGCCACATCTTCTTTATCTATTCATCCGATGATGGACACTTTGGTTGTTTCCATCTCCTGGCTATTGTAAATAGAGCTGCAATAAACATTTTGATCCATGACTCTTTTTGAATTATGGTTTTCTCAGGGTATATGCCCAGTAGTGGGATTGCTGGGTCCTATGGTAGTTCTATCTTTAGTTTTTTAAGGAACCTCCATACTGTTCTCCATAGTGGCTATACAAATTCACATTCCCACCAGCAGTGCAAGAGTGTTCCCTTTTCTCCACACCCTCTCCAGCATTTATTGTTTCTAGATTTTTTGATGATGGCCATTCTGACCGGTATGAGATGACATCTCATTATAGTTTTGATTTGCATTTCTCTAAGGATTAATGATGTTGAGCATTCTTTCATGTGTTTGTTGACAGTCTGTATATCTTCTGTGGAGAAATGTCTATTTAGGTACTTCTGCCCATATTTGGATTGGGTTGTTTGTTTTTTTGATACTGAGCTGCATGAGCTGCTTGTAAATTTTGGAGATTGGTCCTCTGACAGTTGCTTCATTTGCAAATATTTTTTACCATTCTGAAGGTTGTCCTTTCATCTTGTTTATGGTTTCCTTTGCTGTTCAAAACCTTTTAAGTTTCATTAGGTCCCATTTGGTTTTTTTTGTTTTTTTTTTTTTTCCATTTCTCTAGGAGGTGGGTCCAAAAGGATCTTGCTGTGATTTATGTCATAGAGTGTTCTGCCTATGTTTTCCTCTAAGAGTTTGATAGTTTCTGGCCTTACATTTAGGTCTTTAATCCATTTTAAGCTTATTTTTGTGTATGGTGTTAGAGAGTGTTCTAATCTCATACTTTTACATGTACCTGTCCAGTTTACCCAGCACCACTTATTGAAGAGGTTGTCCTTTCTCCACTGTACATTCCTGCCTCCTTTATCAAAGATAAGGTGGCCATATGTGTGTGGGTTTATCTCTGGGCTTTCATTCCTGTTCCATTGATCTATATTTCTGTTTTTTGTGCCAGTACCTTACTGTCTTGATTACTGTAGCTTTGTAGTATACTCTGAAGTCAGGGAGCCTGATTCCTCCCACTCCATTTTTCGTTCTCAAGATTGCTTTGGCTATTCAGGGTCTTTTGTGTTTCCACACAAATTGTGAAATTTTTTGTTCTAGTTCTGTGAAAAATGCCAGTGTATTTTGATAGGGATTGCATTGAATCTGTAGATTGCTTTGGGTAGTAGAGTCATTTTCACAATGTTGATTCTTCCAATCCAAGAACATGGTGTATCTCTCCATCTGTTTGTATCATCTTTAATTTCCTTCATCAGTGTCTTATACTTTCCTGCATACAGGTCTGTTGTCTCCTTAGGTAGGTTTATTCCTAGATATTTTGTTCTTTTTGTTGCAATGGTAAATGGGAGTGTTTTCTTGATTTCACTTTCAGATTTTTCATCATTACTGTATAGGAGTGCCAGAGATTTCTGTGCATTAATTTTGTATCCTGCTACTTTACCAAATTCATTGATTAGCTCTAGTAGTTTTATGGTAGCATCTTTAGGATTTTCTGTGTATAGGATCATGTCATCTGCAAACAGTGACAACTTTACTTCTTCTTTTCCGATTTGGATTCCTTTTATTTCCTTTTCTTCTCTGATTGCTGTGGCTAAAACTTCCAAAACTATGTTGAATAATAGTGGTGAGAGTGGGCAACCTTGTCTTGTTCCTGATCTTAGTGGAAATGGTTTCAGTTTTTCACCATTGAGGATGATGTTGGCTGTGGGTTTGTCATATATGGCCTTTATTATGTTGCAGTAAGTTCTCTCTGTGCCTACTTTCTGGAGGGTTTTTATCATAAATGGGTGTTGAATTTTGTTGAAAGCTTTCTCTGCATCTGTTGAGATGACCGTATGGTTTTTCTCCTTCAATTTGTTAATATGGTGTATCACTTTGATTGATTTACATATATTGAAGAATCCTTGCATTCCTGGGATGAACCCCACTTGATCATGGTGTATGATCCTTTTATTTTTATTTTTTTTATTATTATTTTTTTTTTGCGGTATGCGGGCCTCTCACTGTTGTGGCCTCTCCCGTTGTGGAGCACAGGCTCCGGATGCACAGGCTCAGTGGCCATGGCTCACGGGCCTAGCCGTTCCACGGCATGTGGGATCTTCCCAGACCGGGGCACGAACCCGTGTCCCCTGCATTGGCAGGCGGACTCTCAACCACTGCGCCACCAGGGAAGCCCCTTTTTTTGTTTTTTTGATCCTTTTAATGTGCTGTTGGATTCTGTTTGCTAGTATTTTGTTGAGGATTTTTGCATCTATGTTCATCAGTGATACTGGCCTGTAGTTTTCTTTCTTTGTGACATCCTTGTCTTGTTTTGGTATCAGGGTGATGGTGGCCTTGTAGAATGAGTTTGGGAGTGTTCCTTCCTCTGCTATATTTTGGAAGAGTTTGAGAAGGATAGGTGTTAGCACGCTCTAAATGTTTGATAGAATTCACCTGTGAAGCCATCTGGTCCTGGGCTTTTGTTTGTTGGAAGATTTTTAATCACAGTTTCAATTTCAGTGCTTATGATTGGTCTGTTCATATTTTCCATTTCTTCCTGATTCAGTCTTGGCAGGTTGTGCATTTCTAAGAATTTGTCCATTTCTTCCAGGTTTTCCATTTTGTTAGCATAGAGTTGCTTGTAGTAATCTCTCATGACCTTTTCTATTTCTGCAGTGTCAGTTGTTACTTCTCCTTTTTCATTTCTAATTCTGTTGATTTGAGTCTTCTCCCTTTTTTTCTTGATGATTCTGGCTAATGGTTTATCAATTTTGTTTATCTTCTCAAAGAACCAGCTTTTTGTTTTATTGATCTTGCTATCGTTTCCTTCATTTCTTTTTCATTTATCTCTGATCTGATCTTTATGATTTCTTTCCTTTTTCTAACTTTGGGGATTTTTTGTTCTTCTTTTTCTAATTGCTTTAGGTGCAAGATTAGGTTGTTTATTCAGGATGTTTCCTGTTTCTTATGGTAGGATTGTATTGCTATAAACTTCCCTCTTAGAACCGCTTTTGCTGCATCCCGTAGGTTTTGGGACGTCATGTCTCCACTGTCATTTGTTTCTAGGTATTTTTTGATTTCCTCTTTGATTTCTTCAGTGATCACTTCGTTATTAAGTAGTGTATTGTTTAGCCTCCATGTGTTTGTATTTTTTACAGATCTTTTCCTGTAATATCTAGTCTCGTAGCGTTGTAGTCGGAAAAGGTACTTGCTACAATTTCAATTTTCTTAAGTTTACCAAGGCTTGATTTGTGACCCAAGATATGATCTATCCTGGAGAATGTTCCATGAGCAGTTGAGAAACATGTGTATTCTGTTGTTTTTGGATGGAATGTCCTATAAATATCAATTAAGTTCATCTTGTTTAATGTATCATTTATAGCTTGTGTTTCCTTATTTTCATTTTGGATGATCTGTCCATTGGTGAAAGTGGTGTGTTAAAGTCCTCTACTATGAATGTGTTACTGTCGATTTCCCCTTTTATGGCTGTTAGGTTTTGCCTTATGTATTGAGGTGCTCCTATGTTGGGTGCATAAATATTTACAATTGTTATATCTTCTTCTTGGATCAATCCCTTGATCATTATGTAGTGTCCTTCTTTGTCTTTTGCAATAGTCTTTATTTTAAAGTCTACTTTGTCTGATATGAGAATTGCTACTCCAGCTTTCTTTTGGTTTCCATTTGCATGGAATATCTTTTTCCATCCCCTCACTTTCAGTCTGTATGTGTCTCTAGCTCTGAAGTGGATCTCTTGTAGACAGCATATATATGGGTCTTGTTTTTGTATCCATTCAGCCAGTCTGTGTCTTTTGGTGGGAGCATTTAATCCATTTACATTTAAGGTAATTATCGATATGTATGTTCCTCTTCCCATTTTCTTAATTGTTTTGGGTTTGTTATTGTAGGTCTTTTCCTTCTCTTGTGTTTCTTGCCTTGAGAAGATCCTTTAGCATTTGTTGTAAACCTGGTTTGGTGGTGCTGAACTCTCTCAGCTTTTGTCAAATCTGAATGAGATCCTTGCTGGGTAGAGTAATCTTGGTTGTAGGTTTTTCTCCTTCATCACTTTAAATATGTCCTGCCAGTCCCTTCTGGATTGCAGAGTTTCTGCTGAAAGATCAGCTGTTAACCTTATGGGGATTCCCTTGTGTGTTATTTGTTGTTTTTCCCTTGCTGCTTTTAATATGTTTTCTTTGTATTTAATTTTTGACAGTTTGATTAATATGTGTCTTGGCATGTTTCTCCTTGGATTTATCCTGTATGGGACTCTCTGTGCTTCCTGGACTTGATTAACTATTTCCTTTACCATATTAGGCAAGTTTTCAACTATAATCTCTTCAAATATTTTCTCAGTCCCTTTCTTTTTCTCTTCTTCTTCTGGAGCCCCTATAATTCGAATGTTGGTGCATTTAATGTTGTCCCAGATGTCTCTGAGACTGTCCTCAGTTCTTTTCATTCTTTTTTCTTTATTCTGCTCTGCAGTAGTTATTTCCACTATTTTATCTCCCAGGTCACTTATCCATTCTTCTGCCTCAGTTATTCTGCTATTGATCCCTTCTAGAGTTTTTAAAATTTCATTTATTGTGTTGTTCATCGTTGTGTGTTCCCTCTTTAGTTCTTCTAGGTCCTTGTTAAATGTTTCTTGCATTTTCTCTATTCTATTTCCAAGATTTTGGATCATCTTTACTATCATTATTCTGAATTCTTTTTCAGGTAGACTGCCTATTTCCTCTTCATTTGTTAGGTCTGGTGGGTTTTTATCTTGCTCCTTCATCTGCTGTGTGTTTTTCTGTCTTCTCGTTTTGCTTATCTTACTGTGTTTGGGGTCTCCGTTTTGCACGATGCAGGTTCGTAGTTCCTGTTGTTTTTGGTGTCTGTCCCCAGTGGTTAAAGTTGGTTCAGTGGGTTGTGTAGGCTTCCTGGTGGAGGGGACTAGTGCCTGTGTTCTGGTGGATGAGGCTGGATCTTGTCTTTCTGGTGGGCAGGTCCATATCTGGTGGTGTGTTTTGGGGTGTCTGTGGACTTATTATGATTTTAGGCAGCCTCTCTGCTAATGGGTGTGGTTGTGTTCCTGTCTTGCTAGTTGTTTGGAATAGGGTGTCCAGCACTGTAGCTTGCTGGTTGTTGAGTGAAGCGGGGTGTTGGTGTTGAGATGGAGATCTCTGGGAGATTTTTGCCGTTTGATATTACATTGAGCTGGGAGGTCTCTTGTGGACCAGTGTCCTGTAGTTGGCTCTCCCACCTCAGAGGCACAGCACTGACTCCTGGCTGCAGCACCAAGAGCCTTTCATCCACACAGCTCAGAATAAAAGGGAGAAAAAGAAAGAAAGAAAGAAAAAGAAAGAAAGAAAGAAAGAAAGGAAGGAAGAAAGAAGGGAGGGAGGGAGGGAGGAAGGAAGGGAAGGGAGGAAGGAAAGAAAGAAGGAAAGAAAGAAAGGGGATAAAATAAAATAAAGGTAAACTAAAATAAAGTTATTAAAATAATTATTAAAAAATATTTTTTAAGTAAACAAACAAACAAAAAAACCCCAGACAGAACCGTAGGAGAAATGGTGAAAGCAAAGCTATACAGACAAAATCTCACACAGAAGCATACACATAGACACTCACAAAAAGAGGAAAAGGGGAAAAAATAATAAATCTTGCTCTCAAAGTCCACCTCCTCAATTTGGGATGATTCGTTGTCTATTCAGGTATTCCACAGATGCAGGGTACATCAAGTTGATTGTGGAGCCTTAATCCAATGCTTCTGAGGCTGCTGGGAGAGATTTCCCTTTCTCTTCTTTGTTCCCACAGCTCCCGCCTCTGCATGTCGGTCGCCGGAGGGCGTCTGTTCTTCGCTCAGACAGTACGGGGTTAAAGGAGCCTCTGATTCGGGGGCTCCGGCTCACTCAGGCCCGGGGGAGGGAGGGGCACGGAGTGCGGGGCGGGCCTGCAGCGGCAGAGGCCGGCGTGACGTTGCACCAGCCTGAGGCGCGCCGTGCATTCTCCCGGGGAAGTTGTCCCTGGATCCCGGGACCCTGGCAGTGGCGGGCTGCACAGGCTCCCCGGAGGGGAGGTGTGGATAGTGACCTGTGCTCGCCCACAGGTTTCTTGGTGGCGGCAGCAGCAGCCTTAGCGTCTCATGCCCGTCTCTGGGGTCCGCGCCGATAGCCGTGGCTTGCGCCCGTCTGGATGGAGCTCCTTTAAGCAACGCTCTTAATCCCCTCTCCTCGTGCACCAGGAAACAAAGAGGGAAGAAAAAGTTTCTTGCCTCTTTGGCAGGTCCAGATTTTTTCCCCGGACTCCCTCCCGGCTAGCCGTGGTGCACTAACCCCTTCATGTTGTGTTCAAGCCACCAGTCCTCTCCGTGCGCTCCGACCGAAGCCCGAGCCTCCGCTCCCAGCCCAGCCCGCCCTGCAGGTGAGCAGACAAGCCTCTCAGGCTGGTGAGTGCCGGTCGGCACCGATCCTCTGTGCCAGAATCTCTCTGCTTTGCCCTCCGCACCCCTGTGGCTGCGCTCTCCTCCACGGCTCCAAAACTTTCCCCTTCCGCCCCCCGCAGTCTCCGCCCGCGAAGGGGCTTCTAGTGTTTGTAAACCTTTCCTCCTTCAGGGCTCCCTCCCACTGGTGCAGGTCCCGTCCCTATCCTTTTGTCTCTGTTTTTCATTTTTTCTTTTTCCCTACCCAGGTACGTGGGGAGTTTCTTGCCTTTTGGGAGGTCTGAGGTCTTCTGCCAGCGTTCAGTAGGTGTTCTGTAGGAGTTGTTCCACGTGTAGGTGTATTTCTGATGTATCTGTGGGGAGGAAGGTGTTCTCCATGTCTTACTCTTCCGCCATCTTCCCCCTCTCTTCCTGTGGTGTTTTGATTAATCAAGAATAGTTACACAATCCTTAAGAGAAAATTTTGTTCTATGATTTTTAGTAAGCGATAATTATATATTGAGGTAGCACAATGTGCCAAGCATTCTGGAAATTCTAAAAGAGAAGGGTTGGGACCGCTATCCTGAGCATCACCACTGGGTGTCAGCTTCTTTGTGTTGGTGGGTAGAGTTTATGTGTGATATATGTGAATAAAGGTTTGTGGGCTGTGCTCTGGTTCAAACTTGAGACTATCTTCTTCTAGGATATGTGGTTATACTCCGTAGACTTTGATGGGGTTTTCTTTTATTGGTTTGTTCATTTGCTCTAAGAAATTATGTGTTTTACTTTTACAAAATAACTAAAATCCAATATTTCTATCCTTCTTTAGAGAGATAGGAATAGAACAAACTTAATTCATCATCCCAAAGCCTAAAAATATTTGCTTTGGTACAGTATATTTGGAATGTGAATTCAATTCAGTGTTCTGAAATACGGAGTTTTCTTTTCTTGGATTGTATGCAGAATCTCTTCTCCTATTGGAATTAAAACTATTCTTCTTTGCTTCAATATTGGAGGAAACCCAATCAAAACCACATGTTGATTTCAATATGAATTCCACAGCTTAGAAATGAGTCAAGAAGTAGCAAGAGAAACCTTGGATTGAGATCTCAAGAGAAACAAGTTAAGGCTTTCAAAATCCATGCTAATTGGATGCTAATGTTGAATGAAGAATGACTTGCTAATTGATCTAAATAAGCCTAAAGATTTGGTGCATTTTATGTCAACAAAATAAAATGGAAGATAATTTGTATTGTGTGTGTGTGTGTGTGTGTGTGTGTGTGTGTATATGAATATGTGTATCCTCATCTGCCTCTTAAAATCCTGGTTTATGCTGGTACTAGTGCATTTATTAGGGGTGCTTCTTTTTACGTTCAAAAGTTACCTAGTTTAAATGATCAATAAGGGTGAATTGTAGGAGTAGGGAAGGTAGAACCTCCAGATTGATTTAGGTATCCAAAAACAGGTATCCATTGTTGTCCACTTAATTTGGAAGTTGCAAGTCTCCTAGGAATCTTCTGCACCTAACCTTGTTCTGTGATATGGGTACATAGTGTAGTGACTATAACAGGGTTCATCAGGTGGGTCGTCCTCAGAGCTGGTCCTTGCTCCTCAGAATGGTATGAGAATATTTTCCCATATGTCTGAAAGTAGTATGGAAATATCGCTGTGATCCTGAGGACCTGAAGAGAGACCATGTAGCCACGTGAGGAGGATGCAATGGCAAATTGAGTGAAACAAAACCGAGGGCTGCAGAAAATGTGTCCAACTCAGCCAATGCAGAATACAGAATGAATCAGGTCTTCCCCTGAAGACCTGATGGTTATCTCCCCAAAAGGGGTCCTATAATTTATAGGAAGTGAGAAAGACTCTAAATTGAAAGGAGTCAAGTTTCTGAAATCTTAAAGAATTGAATGATATTTATTTTCACAATAAGGCTAAATGTAGACTTAAAGAAATTTATTCAAGTAATTCAAAAAACGGAGAAAGCTACATTTCTTTCACATCTAAATGTGCAGACTGAAATTGTGTTTATGACAGAGGTCCTTTGCTCCCTTCTTTCCTTCCTTCCTTGCTTCTCCTTCTCTCTCTCTCTCTCTCTCTCTCTCTCTCTCTCTTTCTTTCTTTCTCTTATTTTTGGACACACCAAATTTTGGAGTGTAGTGGGTTGTTCTTTAAGGACCCTTCCCTAAGTTATTAAACTTTGTGGATTATTGCTTCAGTGTTTACGAACATTACCAATACATTAAAAGAAAAAATAAACAGGAGTAATTTTATAAATCTCTATCCTTGCCACTTTTAATATCAAGGAGATGTAATGGCATCACAGATGGTTCACATATCAACACTTTTCAACACTGTATTACAAAGTGGAGGCTTTATTCATCCACAACACACTTGGACTTCTACTATAGGGGCACAATCACAACTGATGAACAACTTAACTCATTTGTTTTGAAGTTTTAGTCACTATTATACTCCCAGAAATTTTGAAAGATTTTATGATTAGGAAGTTACTTCACTTGGCAGAATGGAATCTTAATCATTATGCCTTAGAACACAGAGGACTACATATATATTCTTGATGCTTTTCAAAATGACACCACATAACTCGTTCTCCATTTTTATTTAAGCAGCTCTGAATGACCCAGAATGTTGAACACAGCCTGACCCTGTGTTCAGGGGTAAGCAGCAGAACCTTCTCTAATGGACAGCAAGTCAGAGTGGCCATGCTTGGTCACATATTTAAAGGAGAAACATCGCTTTGGTGATACTTTATTTGCCTTATCCTCCTCATGAAATCAGTTCACTTCTCTGTGCCCTGGGGAACTGATACCTCTGCACTGTGTCCCTCTGGAGACTTGGGGCTTTGAGTGGTCTTTATGAGTGGCACTAGTAGAGATCATAATGTCTGAGAAGGAGGTTCAGGGTCTTTATTTTCTCCCTCTCTCCCTTGCATTAGTTCTGGTAGTGACTGTGCATAATTATAGTTCTATTTGGGAAGCATTCTTCCACTGCTCAGCTTCTATTACACTTCAGTTTCACCCTCCCATTCCCTTGCCCATCAGGTGTAGAGAAAGTAATGTTTTCCCTCTGTTAACCATCCCTAAATGCATCACCATCCCTTGTGGATTCCATTAATGCTGCCACACTCCTACTAATAATCTCTTAATTAAATTATTTTGTTAAAGCCCCTAAAGATGATATCCTTTTTATGTTAGGACTTTGGCTAATCCAGAGATCTGTTTTGCATCTGTTGCCAGCCTTCCCAGGCTTCCAAAAAACATCATCACCGATTAGTGCTAAAAATGACATAGGAAGCTCATCTTAATCCAATCAGCACCCTATCATTAGACCAGATATACTAGGGCTGGTTGTACGGTCATAATATTCTTCCCTCTCTATTCCTTTCCTCCTACAATTACATACCCTACCCCTCACAAAAGATTTACATCTTTGGTCTGACATTCTGTGACATCCATTTCCTTTCCACTCCCCATATGTTTTTCCTTGTTGTATTTTTTAAAACTACAACTCAGTGAGATAAAGATGTTGAGAAGGAAATCAGATCACTTTGACATTTTTAGCTTTGGTAACCGAAAACCTGAATCAAATAGCCTATGAATTAAGAAATCTGGGTAGGCCCTACATCCAGGGTGGGGCTCATTTCAGGGCAGGGTGATTTGTTTGCCCAGGTGTCATCTGGTGCTGAGGCGCTATCTGCTTTTCTTCTCGGCAGGGCATGCATTTACCAGATGCCAATGCTGGTCTGCCTCGTGGTTCTAAGATGGCAGCAAAGAGCAGTTATGTGTGAGAGTGAGAGTCTCCTCCTGTGGTTCAGTCTTAACAAAAAATATATATATATAAATAAGTCTCTTCTTTTTTTTTTCTTTAACTTTGATGTGGAGTATACATTCTCATTCATGAGATAATCCAAGTTTAAAAAAATATATCATAACTGACTCAGAAAAATCAGGTGAAGTGTGATGGATATAGGAAGTTAATTACAATGGTCACCTTAGTCATACTATTTGTGATTTACCCTAAGCAAACACTTAAGGGTATTACTGATGGCATATTTCCACTTCATTTTAAAGTTGAGGAATTAGCTGAACAATTTCAAAGAAATATATTATCCCTCTTCTCTTCAGATGATCCATAGAGAAATATACTTTTCTGTTAATTCATCCTTTCAGTATGCTTGCTTCTAGCATGCTTGCCTATATGCAGTGATGTCTGGAAAATTCATGCTATTTTCTGAATAGAGTTTAGAATAATAATTTTGTTCTTGGCAATACCTATAATTAAACATAAATTATTAGTATTATCTAATGTTTGGGAAGAAAATAGGACAAATTTTGAAGATCTGCATTTAATTTCTTATCTCTCATTCCCTCATAATTGACTGGGAGGGCTTTCATAGTTTATTACACATTTTTTGTCATTGACCTTATTATATATAAAATAAATAAGTGGATTAGAGGTCTATTTCAAATCTCTGAAATTACTATGTGATGTTACTAAATTTGGGGGGGGTGGTTCTTTTTAAATCTCTAATCACAGGAAATATAGTTTTTAAATAAAATGTGACTAGGCAATTATTTCCTTATGCACAGAGAATAAGCGCAATAAAGTTATCTTCAGAAAGTTTAAAACTAAAATAGTGTATAATTTAAATGTCCATATCATCTATAAATGACTTAGAAGATGAAGTCTTGCTACTTAAAACAAACCACTCCATTTCTAACTAAATTCATTCTAACTAAATGTCAATGAGATTTAAAGCCTATGAAGTGTGAATACCATTCCTACAGTTAAAATAAAATAAAAATAAAATATTTCTGTTTCAAATAATTATCAGCTATTTATGTGATTAAGTTACAAAGATGGATAGTTATCATGAAAATTCCCAGGAGGCAGCAACATCTGAACAAGTCATTTAGATTTAATACCCAGTGTTTTTACCATAAATCCTCAGTCATCACTTTAAAGCTACTTAGATCAGGTCTCTTTTTCATCTACAGTTCAAGGGAAATCAAAGAAAGAAGGGTCTGAAGCCCTACCTTGGAAATTCCCAGGGGACTTTGAACACTTGTTTTCATACACTATCATTGTTAATGTATACCTCTGGGACAAATCCTACTAAGAGTGTCTTCAGATTTAGTTTCACTTAAAAATAATATAATTAGCTCCTTTCTCTTTATGCAACTCTGTCCCCAACCCAGCAATCTCTGTAGCACTGTTTATACTCATGCCTTTGCTTATAATATTTACTATAGAAATTCCATTATTTAAATTCTTTAACACATTTATATAATCAATCTCACCGAAGGAGTAGTCCATGTACAATTTTTGTTTCCATCTCTTCCTATCTTTTTTTTTTTTTTTTTTTTGCTGTACGCGGGCCTCTCACTGTTGTGGCCTCTCCCGTTGTGGAGCACAGGCTCCGGACACGCAGGCTCAGCCGCCATGGCTCACTAGTCTAGCCGCTCCGCGGCATGTGGGATCTTCCCGGACTGGGGCACGAACCCGTGTCCCCTGCATCGGCAGGCGGACTCTCAACCATTGCGCCACCAGTGAAGCCCTCTTCCTATCTTATTCACACAACCTACTGCATATTTATTTCTGCCTCCTTCACTTCATTGGAATTACTCCCACTAAATTAACCAGAACCTAACTGCCAAATATGGTGGTCATTTCTCTATTTTTATTTAACATTACATTGATACTTAAATATCATTTCTTCTTTCTTTGACTTCATGACACTGTCTTCTTAGGTTTTTTCCTCCACTTTTTCTGAAAACCTCCTTCAGCTAATCAACCTGGGCAAACCCATTAAATATTGGTTTAGGTACATAAAGTCTAATAAGTTCAAAATTCAACTCATTTTCTTTCCTCCACTTATCCAGACATATTGCCTTTCTATTTCTTGGGTTTATTTCCAATTCTTAAAATCTGAATATAGTAAGTTGTTAAAAGAACAAAATTCAACTGAGTGAATTCGAAGAATCAATTGGGCAGCATACCATCTAATAAATAAAAAGGCCCTCCAAGTAGCTGTGTAAATGGAAGGCTTTTATAGAAATGGGGGAGGGACAAGGGGCTATTAGCAAAAGAAAAGAGGATTCTTTTAGGTTATGTCATCTTCTTTTAGGAAGAAGGTCAGGGGGTCTTATCATGCAGATTACCTCACTAACGCTAACCCTGAAATTCCAGGCTGATTGGTTTACAGTTCCACTGGTGAGAGGCTGAAACTGCGGTTAAGTTAGTTATTAAGCCTGGGTGAGATTTCGTGGAAGTGACTCCATTTGGGGATTATTGTTTCTTTTTAGCATTTTCCCCCTTTTGGTCAAGCTCTCAGCCTGAGAAATGTGATCAAAATTTAAAGCGTTAATCTACGACAAAAGGAGAGAAGAATATACAATGGTGAAAAGACAGTCTCTTCCATGAGTGGTGCTGGGAAAATTGAACAGCTGCATGTAAAACAATGAGATTAGAACATTCCTCACACCATACACAAAAATAAACTCAAAGTGTTTTAAAGACTTAAATGTAAGAGCTTACATTTACATTTATCATGCAAATGATATGACAGACAAGGGGTTAATATCCAAAATATATAAACAGCTCATATAATTCAATATCAAAAAACCAAACAACCCAATCAGAAAATGGACAGAAGACCGGAACAGACATTTTTCCAAAGAAGACATACAAATGGCTAAGAGGCACATGAAAAGATGCCCAATATTGCTAATTATTAGAGAAGTGCAAATCAAAATAAAAATGAGATATCACCTGTTAGAATGATAGAATGACTATCATCAAAAAGTCTACAAATAACAAATGTTAGATAGAGTGTGGAGAAAAGGGAACCCTTGTACACTGTTGGTAGGAATGAACATTGGTGCAGCCAGTATGGAAAACATAGTGTATGGAGGTTCCTTAAAAAACTAAAAATAGAGCTACCATATGATCCAGCAAGCCCAACCCTGCATATATGTACAGAAAAAAATGGAAATTCTAGTTCAAAAAAATACATGCACCCCAGTGTTCATAGCAGCACTATTTACAATAGCCAACATATGGATGCAACCCAAGTGCCAATCAACAGAAGAATGGGTAAGAAGATGCATTGTATGTATACAATTGAGTATTACTCAGCCATAAAAAGAATGAAGTTCTGCCATTTGCAGCAAAGTGGATGGACCTAGAGAATATTATGCTTAGTGAAATAAGTCATACAGAGGAAGACAAGTAGTGTATGCTATCGCATATATATGGAATCTAAAAAATAATGCAGATGAATATATAGGCAAGATAAACAGACTCACAGATATAGAAAACAAACTTGTGGTTACCAAAGGGGAGAGAGAAGGTGGGAGAGACAAATCAGGGGTATGGGATTAACAGTCTAGTAGCTTTAATTACATATCTTAATTAGGATTCTTAACCCTTAGAAACCTTACTTTCTAGTAAAAACTAAGAAGTAAACAATTGTGGACTGTATGTCATACTACTATTTTTTAGATGGGGAAATTTATGAACACACTTCATAATTTCTAGAAACATGTGCTTCCTCACAGCACAGTTTTTCAGTGTGACACAAGACATGTTGACTTATAAACACAAATGTATCTTTAGTTTCTCTGAAATAAGAAACCAAAAGTAGATAAAGTGGCAGATGTTTCCAAATGTTGCTCTTCAAATGAAAGAAATATACAAAATAAAAATATGGTGATGCAGGAAGGCATTAAGAACAGAAAAGGGGTTAATATGTTGGTAAATATAAATGCATATTGATGTATAGAATAACAACAATAGTAATATCTTAGAAGATTTCAAAGTATATTTCTATATGTGATCAAGATACATAATAACACACGTTTGGAGTTGCTGTTCTAAAACTTTTACACTATTAAGGAAAAGGATAAAAGTTTTGATTAATACCTGTAGTCATTTCTAGGGTAACCACTATAACAGTAGACATATGGTATAAAACTTTCATGAAGAAATGGAAAGATACAGGTACTCTATCAATTCAAGAAAAGTAGAAACCTAGAAAGTACATAGTAAAAAGGTAGCTATAATCCCAAAATATGCCACCAAATGCATTGGTTTAGAATAAATTAAAGTGGACTAACTACTGTAAGTAAAAGACAAAAATTAGCTGATTGGATTAAAAGGTTTTAACTAGGTATAGATAGGTGGTAGCCTTGCCCTCTGGTGCAGGAATATAAAATATGTAGAACAGGTAATACATAAGGACAAAGAAAGGTTCAAAATAAAAGTATTGCAAGTATTGCAAAAGTATTACAAAAGTATTATTTTGCAAACACTAAAAAGGAAGAATCATAGTAGTTATATAATATCAGACAAAATAGATTTTAAGGCATAAGGCATTATTAACATGAAAAGAGCATCACTGTATGATGCCAATAAGTTGAATTCATTGATTTTATAGAACTATTCTAATTTTCTTTGCACCTAATGCATGGCCTCAAAATATAAAGATAGACCTAGAAGGAGAATTAGATAAGTCCTAAATCAGAGTTGACTTTTAATAAAGCTCCCTCAGTAACTGATGGAACAATTAGACAAAATATAATGGAGGATATAGAAGACTTGAGAAGTAAACGAATAAATTTGGACTAAAGCATGTGATAAGTATATAACTCTGACTCCAGAGTACACATTTTCTAGGTGCCCAGGAAATATTGGAAAATTGACCATGTACAGCACACTGTAATAAATTTTTAAAGCTCAGATCATGTAGTATATATCCTCTGACCATAATTACATTATGCCAGAAATCAATAACAGGAAGATAACTAGAAATCCCAACATTTTTAAAAATTAAGAAATATATTTTAAAATAACCAGTATATCAAAAAAGAAATCACAAAGGAAATTAGAAATTAACTTGAACTAAATGATATTTAAATATTATATTTCAATACTTGTGGAATGCCGCCAAAGCCTGGTTTTTAATGGAGGTATACATTCTTAAATGCATATATTAGAAAAGAAGAAAGGCTGATATCAATGACCTACTAAGCATTAATCTCAAGAAATTAGAAAAATAACAGCAACTTGAACCCAGAAAAAGTAGAAGAAAATAATGAAGATAAAAGCAGAAAAAATACATTGGACAACATGTATACAATAGAGAAGATTAATGACACCAAGTCTTTTCTTTGAAGAAACTGGTAATATTGGTAAATTCCTGGTGATATTGATCAAGAAATTTTAAAAGTACATGCAAATTACCAATATCTTGAGCTTTTAAAAAAATAGCAGCCCTATAGATCTTTATGATAACAAAAGATTATATATAAGATGATGTTCTAAACTGTTTTATAGTCATACATTTGAAAATTTAGATGATATGGCAAAGTTCCTAAAAAAGCACTTATTACCACTTATTTTTCTAGCTATTAAGAGATTAAATTTGTAATTGAAAATTTCCTTAAGAACCCTTAAAGCCCAAGTAGTTTTACAAGGGAGCCCTACTAAATATTTAAGAAAGAAAACTTGCCAATTTTACACAAATTCTTCAAGAGAATTATGTATGTTTAGCATAATATAGATACCAAATCTGACGTGGTATAATTAAACATTGTTACACAGTTTGTAAATAGCTAAGGAAGGATTTTTCTCAAGTTTTTCTGATTACAAAACTCTTAATCTCTTTGCTATATTGTCTCCCATAGATTACAGTGTGGATCCATGGAGAAATACATAGATGCTCTGCTTTTAAATGTGACCTTATTTCCAATTTGGTCTTATTTGGAAAGGAATAGAAGGCCAGTGGATCTCCAACTCCACTAAATGTAATGGCTTCTCAAGATGGGCTGTAGAATATCATGGAAACGATCACAGAGGCCCTTATCATAGAAAGTATATGTGTTTAATCCCTCATCTTTCACTGTCTAAAGTCAGGAATGGCTAAGTGGCTTTGCTCTTAAGTAGCAGCTTCAGTGTTTCCTACTAACTAGGTCATAAGGACTTTCAACACTAAAACGCTTGTCATAATGAAACCATGCACCTGGGAAATCTTGAAGTCTAAGGGAGGGTTGTGGGAAGGAAACTATGTCCATAGGCTTTTGCTCAGAAAATCCTATCTCAGGTACATTAACAGCAAGACTAGTTTATATGAAAACTGTCTCTCTTCATATGTCCAGCTCCCATTCATATGTACCCATCACTCAACAATTAGTCTCTTTAGGGAAGTAAGTAGCTCCTCTGGTCTGACTGGAATGAGGCAAAGTAATGCTGTACTCTGTTGGTACATGTTCCAAATTCTGGAGTGCTGACATTGTTCAGATTTGATCATTTGCGCTGACATAAGCACTTTCAACTAGATGTAAACTTTTCAGCAGAAATAATGGATTCGAAGTGTTTTCTAAAAGCGATTTCAAGTCCCTGTGGAGTGGGGAAGTGGAGGAGAGGAAAGAAAGGGAAAAGTGGATTAGATGTTAATTTTGTCCTACCAGAAGAATGGGGAGTGGAGAGACTCGTGTGATTAGTGAAGAAGCGTGGCCCTCTGAAAATATTTTATAAGTTACTATAAAAAAAATATGCGCCCAAATCAGAAAATGTATAGCCTCTGTTCATAATAGCTGAGAATATTTCTCACGGTCACATAAGGTTTCTCTTTGCAGTCTCATCTCCTGCAGCGACCTAAGTTCCATTTAATGCTTCACATTCATGGAAGCAGGCTGTTTCTAACCACACCACTGCTCACAGCACTCTTTCCCTCTGAAAACCTTTTCTCCTTTGCTCACCAGGCTAGTATCTGCTTATACCCCAGGCCCCATCTCAGGTTGCTCAGCCGTTCTTGACTTCTTCAAGATGGGTTAGGTATCCTCCCTCTATTCTAGAAGTTATTATTGCCCTTGCTCTTACCTCAGTGAGTTTAGTGTTCAGTTTAGGGGTCTCTGCCTCGAGATATTATCTTATTCATCTTCCCAACATAACTCCCTGGCACAGAACTTTACCCACACTATCTACTCATTGAATATTTTTTAAATCAGTGAATTCCTTGAGTTATGAAAAGCAATTCATTTCACTTCTCTAGGCATTCACTCTCTTGTCTGTAGAATGAAAATGTCAGACAATATCATTGCTAACTTTTCCTTCACCTATAAATTCCCAAATTTCTCGGTGCTGGAGCTCTGGTGTGGGCTTCTCGGTGTGATGTTGGAAGGAGGCTGTTAGTATGGAACCTCACATCAGAAAAACAGTAAAATAAAATATGGTGTGTCCTACAATCGTAGGCCTGACACTCACTGGGGATACCCATAAAAGGAGGCTTTAATAGACATGCATGATCTGAATATTGTAGTCCTGCATCCTGATATCAATTGTATATATTTTAGTATCTTTTTAATACATACGACTCTATATCTGTGACCTAGTTTTTCTTTAATGGAAAATAAAGTCAAGGGAGGATTTATAGTCCCAATTTTCCTGTTTTATATTAGATTTTATGGTTTTACATACAAATTCCATTATAAAACTGGAATTTAAAAAAAATCAAAAGCTCAGAGAGTTCCTGAGGTTTTGTGTGGAAGCAAGAGGTGCTTATTGTCACAGGGGTTCATTAATATAACTACAATTAAAGACAAAAGCTTTCTGTTTTTATAAATGAATGCCTAATGGGAAGATAGATCCATATTGAGGTTCAAAGTAGATTTGAGTAGACCCGCTGAAAAGATTTCTGCAAAAATTAACATGTTTTAATACATTTCTCCCCCAAAGCAATTGAGTTTCTTATGAACTCAGAGTTGTGAAAACAACTTTTCATGAAGCAGGAAGAGCTGTGTTCTTCATCTTAATTAAAAAATGAATGAGTATAAGAAAAACAGGTTACTTTACCATGGTTACTTCACCATGGTAACCTCAACAATACCTTCAGGGGATCAGTACCAGTAAAATCATGAATCGGATATTTTGGTATCTGACATTGCCAGCCAAAGTGTCCTGCCTTGGGCAATATTTAATAACTGTACCATCAATGCTCTGTTTTACTTTTGTGGCAGAGAGGAAAAACAGTATGAAGATTCTGAATTCTGTAGTATGTCTTTGTTAATTATTCCCATACAGAGTCAGAGCAAGGAATACAGATGGTAGAGCTAGTGGATTCTCAGAAAAAGTGTAAAGATAGTGAAACGTGATGGGAAAGTAGGCATTTTGCTCCATCGATGTGGTAATTAGAAGGGACTCCAGGTGACTAGTAATGTCCCATCTGATTTCCTGTGTAATTCACCTGTCTAGAAGCAGGCCAGTTAGTGTGCTACATTTGGATTGCAGGCAAAGAATAGGGTCTGGATTCTCAATTTTCTAGTAACCTCTACAATTCAGCTCCATTCATTAAGTATCAAAAACCAAGGAACTAGGAAAGTTTTTCAAATGATGAAGAAATGGGCAGGGCAAGGACATAATAGTTAGTTACAAGTAGAATATTTTAATTTAATTTTTCAGGCTAAAGTTCCAAGTAGTTTGCTTTTAAATTAGTAACCTTTGAAAACTTAAAAGACCTGTTCAACCAGATGATACAGACACTTCAGACCTTTTAAGAAGCAGGTATTTTATCTTCCAGTTTGATATTTCAAATAGGAAACCCTGGTATTTAAAATATCAAAATACCCAATAAACCAAAATGGTAACTTCCTAAGGGCAAGACAGAAGCAATTTATAGCAGATTATTCATATGATCAGGCACAGAACTGCTTTTCTCAAAACCCTGTCTTCTATCAGAAGTAAACAAAGTTTACCATGGAAAAGATCAAACACACTGTCTGCTCAGGTGGCTATAACAAATTACTATAGAATGGGTGGCTTGAACAACAAACATAGTTCTGAAGGCTGGGAAGTCCAAGATTGAGGTTCAGGCAGATTCAGTTCCCCATGAGAGCCCTCTTCTTGTTTGCACATGAACATCTCATTGTATCTTCACATGGCTTTGAGAGAGAGGGCTCTAGGTTTTCTCTTCTTATAAAGACACTAATCCCATCATGGGAGCTCTACTCTCATGACTTAATTAAAAAGGCCGCATCTCTAAATACCATCGTATCAGGGGATTATAATTTCAACGTGTGAATTTTGGGGCAAAACATAGTCTGTAAGAAGTATTTCATTTTATTATAGGTATCAAACGTGAAGAAATACATGCAAACTTTTTTTTCAAATGGAGAACATGTTCGATATATATAAAGGATACAAGCCAAAACTTTCATGAATTCTAGACTTCTCTAATGTCTCAATTTAATACAATTTACCTTATTAAATGCAGTAAGTAAATATAACTCAAAACTGTAAACTATCCATCTTGATCTTAATTAGAGTTAATGCCCACCAGACTCCAGATGGTGGGAGGCATCTAGCTTCACTCACTGAAAAAATACTTCACATCCATCAGCCCTACAGCCAGAGATTCATATTCACACATGGTGGACCTGTGGGCTCATCTCCAGTATTCCATCTGTGAATGTGCAATCTTCAGAATACTAGGCCGTGCCATGTTTCTGTAGCACCAAAGAAAGAAAGCCTACCTTCTGGAAGTGAACCTCCCAGATTCAATATTGTTCTCCCACAAAAGGAAATGCCTTAACCATTCTTGGGTATATATCTTTCAACATGTGTTTTGGCCCTGAATGGCAAGCTTGAAGAACTTATAAGAAAGAAGGAGCTCAGAAGTTCCTTTTTAAATACTCACCCCAAGGTACTTTCCTGCTGAGCGTTTTCACTAATGGAAGCTCATGGAGATTGTTTGCTCTTAAGTGGTGAAAGGTGTGTAACTGTCCCCTCCCCCAACCCCAAAGGCATCTCCCCTCCTGCCTCCCTCCTTCTGTTTGAGCCCCCAACCTCATTCTTCTGTATTCACTAATCCTGGAAATGAAAGAGCAGTGAATCTGGCTCATAAATCAGCCTCCACAAGGGAGAGCTATTAGAGAGGTCTCAGGCTGTGTACCCACTGGAAACAAACAGGCCAGAGGAAACCCTAGGGTTAGAAATTTAATACCAAAAAGAACGCCAGAGGTCATGTAGACCAAATCGTCATCCTGTTACAAACCGCAAAAGTAGAGTTCAAAGAAGGTTGAGTGTATCTAAGACCACACAAATTGTAGTAGCAGAGACAGGTCTAGAACCCCCTCTTGCTGCCTTTTATGTGATGAGGTTTATCCAGAGCTTTTTGCCAAGTCAAGTTTTACCCAGAGATTTGTTTATGATCCCAGATTTGGTGGAAGAGCAAGTGGGTTCAATGTCCAGTGTTAATGCTTTGGTTGGTGATCATTCTTTGAGCAACTGTTTATTGAGTGTTTTATTAGTTCCTTTTAGCTACTTCTTCACTGATGTTTAAAGTGTAACAGAAGTTTTGTCAACAGAGTCAAATGGAGAACTGGGATTGGAGGCAGCAATTTATTTAAGCAATTTCATTCCTCTACAAATAAATTGAGAGCAAAGGAGAGATGTGTCAACATTTTGAGACACAAACTTATATTTATATATAAATATTTTGAAATACAATTTGCTTATGCAATGCATTTACATATTGAGTAGGATCAAGAGTTGTTTTCTTTTTTTCCTTTAAACATATTAAGAGTGGACATCTGGCCGATATAGTTATTCTTTAAAATGGTTAAAGAGTTAAATAACTTAGTCACATTTTAATTGGTTAACATTTGTTTGTTACGTTAAATGTCAATTTCTTGATCTTATGCACTTGTAAACAATGTAAAACAGAGTGAAGGTTGGTTCTTAATTAAATTTATGGGAGTTAAAAACTAAAATCTGGGCTTCCCTGGTGACGCAGTGGTTGAGAGTCCGCCTGCCGATGCAGGGGACACGGGTTCGTGCCCCGGTCCGGGAAGATCCCACATGCCGCAAAGCGGCTGGGCCCGTAAGACATGGCCGCTGAGCCTGCGCGTCCGGAGCCTGTGCTCTGCAACGGGAGAGCCCACAACAGTGAGAGGCCCGCGTATCACAAAAAAAAAAAAAACAACTAAAATCTTTTATAAGGAACATGTATTCAGAATACATAATGTCTTCTTCTTGGGAAATATGCCAGGAAACTCAAATAAGAAAATTGTCTAGCCACAGGAAGAGCAAAGAGTTAGAACAGGCTACTGTAATGCCTATTTGTTTAGTTAAATGATGAATGTGAAAATGCTCAAGATTTGCAGACAAGGAAAAATGGAGAAAAAAATAGCAAGAAACCCACGTCGTTTGACGACTCTGGCATCAGTTTAAAGCACACAAAGTAAAGGAAGCATTTGTTCACATCAGAAGAGGAGTTCATCAGATACCACTTAGAGTATTCTTACTCAGGCAAGAAGCTTTCCCACACTCACATCCTCTGACCTTCAACATGTGGCAAGCAGAACCCCAAATCTGGGAGGGTTGGTTAGCTTAAGCCTTCAGAACCTTGGACACGGAGCCAAAATAGCTAAAAGCCTGCCCAGCTGGGCAGGAACATTTGTTAAGCAGACTTCCTTAGAAGATTTCCTGATCTTTGTAGGACTTTATTTTTCTGTGTCTGCTTACTGCAGTGTCTTTTGCCAGATTATCAGAGACTTGACTCTTGCTTGTCATTAGGCCTCTGCTAAAATGGCTGACTTCCCAAAGGAAGTCCTCTGACCACTTTACCTAAAATTACAGGGCTACCCCCACCAGTCACTCTTTATCTATTATCCTGTTTATTTTTGTATAATTCTTATTGCTATAAACATTATATTATCTTTTCCTTTTTTTTTTTTTTTACTTATTGTTGTCTGTTTTTCCCTCTTTGGAGACTCTTCCAAAAAAGCATCAACTTATTCTGTCCTGTGATCTAATAAGAAATTAACATATAAAAGATGAATAATAAAAAATTCATGAATAAATCACTAAAGAGAGACCTTAGAATTAATGTTTCAATAACTTTCTACATCACTGCCTTTATATTTAAGTGAATAATACTATTAAAAGTTAATAAATATAACCAAAATTACACTCATTCATTACCTTATTTAAAAAGATCTGTGAGGTCTATAATATAATTCTAATTTTATGTGTTGAGGAAACCAAGGTTCAATTCTCATCCTACCACACTTAACCACACTCTGCAGAAATAAGTAAGATTTATAGCAGAATGTTGTAGGACAAATACAGAGAGTTATAAAGGCCCAAGTGAGAGAGTGAGATCACAACCTACCAAAGGTATTATGTAGCAGGCATCACTAGAGAGTTGGAGGGAACAGAATGAGGCAGGATAACATTGGTGAGAACATTAGGAGTATTCAAGGAAGAGCAAATAGTCCAGTTTGGTGGAAGTAGTGTACGTATTGAGAAACAGTTATAGGTAAGAACGGAGGAGTAATTGACATCCATATTAGAGGGCCTAAACATCAAGTTGACAAGAATGTCTATAGCTATGGAAAAACATAGGAGGAGCCCTGTGTACTTGTAGACAGTGAAATAACATAACTCAAACTCTTCTTTAGAAGCATTCAGAAGATAAACAAAGGCAGCATATGCTTGATGGACTGGAAAGGAAAAGTTTGGAAATAATCTAGAAGAGAGTGACTGGAAGTTAAAGGTCTCACATATTTCCCTTAGTAATTGTGGGTTATACTGAGAGCAAGTCTTGGTAACGGAGATTTGCAACTAGGTCACCATTTGGGGAAGAATCCTATCTGGCCT
This sequence comes from Monodon monoceros, assembly GCF_005190385.1. NCBI lineage: Eukaryota > Metazoa > Chordata > Mammalia > Artiodactyla > Monodontidae > Monodon > Monodon monoceros. Next base: position 119,848,140 of record NW_021703777.1, read on the forward strand.
CAAGAAGAGTATGCTTGACCCAATTTACTTTGACACTTCTCTTGCTCTAGCACCAGTTTCTTCTCATCTGGTTCCTATATCTGAAATGTGCTGCCTTGCCCCCTCATAGTTAGGACGTTCAACACAGGCATGTCCACTGGGCCATCTTTTCAGAACCTGGCCATCCTTCCTTCGTTGCAGCATTTAACCTTAGCTGAGTTTTGGTCCTCCTTCCTATCCCTGAGCTTTTCTACATCAGTGCCTGTGGAGATGTAGATTCAGGTGCAATCACTTCTAAGGGAATTGGAGGTAGGCTGACTTAGAAGGGCTGAGAGAACATACACCAGCTCATAGAACAGGAGTCTGCCTAGTTATAGTTTATCAGTAATCACTACCTGAGTGGTTATCAAAACTTTAGCATATATCAGAATCACTTAGAGGGCTTGTTAAAACACAGATTTCTGGGTGCCACACCCATTGTTTCTGATCTTATTCAGTGATGGGACTGGTGTCTGGGTACCACATTTTGAGAAACATTGCTCTAACAGAAGACACTGCAGTCTCAAAACTTGCTTTTATTGATGTCTCTTGCATTTAGTAGCAGAGAACTCAAAGGCAAATATTGTTTTTCAGTGGCTATTGATGGTATGAATGGACAAAGTGTCATCCAAAAGCTGTATTGAATAAGAATTTGCGGTCTTTAAGAGATATATCCCTTTACTATTCATACTTTCAAGAGGTAATAGGATTGTTGTGTTTTTCTTAAATAAAATTTTAACTCTTGTTAATATTTGGAAGTAAGTGTGCACAAATTCATGAGTTAAAATTATGATTATAAGTACATACTCAAAGGTTTCTTAGATTAAAAGAAATTGTATTTTATGAGTGATAGCAATGATATGTTGGTTAAGGCTTATTATTACTACTTTATAACTTTTGTGAATCTAAAATGTCATTGGCATTCAAATAGCTTTTATTAATGAACAAAAATGACTTTATTCGTATCAGTTCCAAAGTGATTAGCTTTCATGTTATAAAGCTAAGCAAAACCACAGTCAATTCATCTACTAGCCACTCTTTCCTGCTGTGTGCGGTGAGACAGTCGACTCTTCAGACTGATTCTGACAACACTGGTTTCCGTATATAAAGAGAAAAACTGAGATGAGAGAGTTGTTTATGCAGAGAAGCAATAATGAGGTCTTAGCTGAAAAATAATGCACCTCAAATTTTCCAATACTACTCCATTTACCAGCAAGGGGAAATAACTCAGTATATGTCATACCACATCTAGGACAACTTTACATGATTATGTAATCCTATTAGATTATAAGCCCTGCATGCATTTTCAACATATTTTAATTACCAGTTACATTTATTACTTGATTCTTTTTTCCATGTTTTTCTTCCTGTAACTATTTTGACAGCTAATTCTTTAAATATTCCCGTAGATACTCAGAAAATTTTTATTTTGGCTTTAGTAGGGAACTCCACTGAAAAGAAACAATAGAGCATTTCTTTAAGAGAGTAAGAAAGAGGGAAGTTCTGCTTTGATTTTGACTGGTATCAAGCTGATGGAAGATCTCTTTTCCTCCAATGGGTTAGTCAGTATAAGGTATGGCACAAGGCTAAGAGAGAACTGTTTCTCAGTTCACTCTAAGACTGTTTGTCTCAGGATAATTCTCCCAGTTTAAGTGAATTTCAGGTGCATTAGCCTTAACTATATTCAAATGAAAGTGTAAAAATATATCACGAAGTGTAAAAATATATATCAATTACATATACATATCCAAAAAGTTGAACTAAGATAATTTCTTCACACCATAAGGACAAATTAAATCAACGTAGATTATAGACCTAAGTGTAAGAGCTAAAATTATAACATGCATAGATGAAAATATTGAAGAAAATTGTCAAGACTTTTTGTTACATAAAGAGTTCTTAGATACAACACCAAAACTAAGAGCCACAAAAGACAAAACAATTGATAAATTGGATTTTATTAAAACTAAAATTGCACTTCAAAAAACACAATTAAAAAACAAAAAGACAAGGCACAGATTGGGATAAAATATTTGCAAATCATATATCTGTAAAACAAGTTGTATTCAGAATATATAAAGAATTCTTACAACTCAATAATAAGACAAATTACTAATTTAAAAATGGGCAAAGCTTGAATAGAGATTTCACCAGTGAAGATATATGGAAAGTTAACATGCATATGAAAAGTTGGTCAACCTCATTAATCACTATGGAAATGTAAATTAAAATCACAGTCGGACCATTATATAGACTTAAAATGGTCTAATCAAAAAGACAGACAATATCAAGAGTTAGCAGAGATGTGGAAAAACTGGCACTCTCTTACACATTGGGTAAAAATGTAAAATGACACAGTCACTTTGGCAGTTTGACAATTTCTTAAATAGTTGAACATAAATTTACCATTTAATCCAGCAATTCCACTCCTAGGAATCTACCCCAAAGAAGTGAAATCATATGTCTGCACATACTTTCAGGTAAATGTTCATAGAAGCATTATTTGTAATAGTCCCAAACTAGAAATGATCCAAATGCTCATCAATTGGTGAATAGATAAAATATTGTATATTCCTATACTTGAATGTTATTCTGCAGTAAAGTAGAAAGATACTGATACATACTGCAGCATAAATGAAAGTGAAAGAAAGATTCAGAAGATTACATATTGTATGATTTCATTTTATGAAATATTCCCCAAGAGTGAATTTATATAAAGACAGAAAGCAGACAGTGATTCCCTAGGGCTGGGAGCAGAAGCTGAGATTGACTGCAGAGATGTCTGAGGGAATTTCTTTAGCATGATGAAAAGTCCTAATGTTGGAATTTTGTGATGGTTACACAATTCTAAAAATTTACTAAAAATTCATTGAATTGTATACCAACCATGAAACAATTTTATGATATGTAAATTAGTCCCACTAAAACTAAAAAATATATTACAAGGTCAATATAAAGTGCATGATTAACCATCATTTTTGTGAACTCAAAGCTCTGAATTAAAGTACTCATATTGAGTGTTCAGCATAATCACGTTAACTGCTGACGTACACCTTCCTAATAAATGAGGAAGGAAATGTGGTTCTGCTTCTTTATATAATTGGCCCTTAAAATGACCAAGTCAGTGATCCATACATTTATTTAAGTTTTTTGTTTGTTTATTTTTAATATTGTATTGTTTTTGAGAAGTCTCAGTTATAGTGGCATAACTTTAACTAATGTTAGTAATAAGAAAGATAAAATGATATCTCCTGATTTAACATATTCATATTCATCAATTCAACTAATACTTATTGTGTATTCAATTAGAGTTTATTAATACCTGGCCTAGTCCATTCAGGCTGCTATTACAAAATACCACAGACTGGTATAAACAACAGAAATATATTTCCCACATTTCTAGAAGCTGGAAGTCAAAGATCAGGGAGCCAGCATGGTTTGGTGAAATCCTTCTTCTCATTGTATCCTCACGTGGTGAAGTAAGGTAGGGAGCTCTGTGAGGTCTCTTTTATAAGAGCCCTAATCTCATTGATGAGGGCACCACCTTCCTGACCTAATCACTCCAAAGGTCCACCTCCAAATACCATCACACTGCGGATTAGATTTTCAACATATGAATTTCGGAGTGACACAAACATTCAGACCACAGCATCCACCATACACAAGTCAGCTTTAGAATATATGGTCGTGTACGTATTTCTCAAATTTGCTTATCTTGGCCCACCTCAATTGTATTTTCGTACATGTGGGTGTTATTATACTTAACTCAGATTGAAAAATATGTCTTCGTTCATGATGTAACACACATAAAATGTCTTAATCCAATCATACATGATAGACCATAGGACAAACACTCCCTGCATACCTTCCCCCACCATTAAATATTAAAAGTGAACTCACTGGCTAAGTAGTAATGGGTGTCTTGAACGCATAGTGTAAGTAGATAAGTGAAATCATACCTGATTAGCTGCCAGATCGTTAGGGAGCTAAATATTTCCCAGATAGTTTTTGGAAGCACAATAGTCACACATTTCATGTTTGAAATCTTTTAACCAATGTGGAAATGAAAAAAGAGAGGAAAAAACAGGTGCCAATGATTTGCTCATCCACCAACATTCTTTTAGGTTCCTGACTCAACCTCTTCTCATACTCTCAGAATGAAGATTTTCTTAGCTTTAGTTTCAATAACTTCAATTATACTACTCCATTACTTTCGACTCTCTAATTAGGATATTAAATATCACCTGCTGGCCAAAAGTTTTTTTCTAAATTGGGTCACTTGCCTTCAGTTGTTTCCCAGTGGTCAACGTGATGACTTAATGAATTCTGTCATATCCTGAATCTATGTAATTCTTTTGCAGTTGTATATATTAGGTTAAATCATTTGTCTTCACCAGTGAAACCAATCAACCAACCAACCAACTAATCCCTCAAATCTGTCATTTGCTAGTTTGAAATTAAAAGTATAAAGCATTTTAAAGTATAAACATTATAAAGTCAGAATATCTTTACAAATATAACTTCATTAATAGATATATACATGTTATATATGTATTATATGCATATACATATACTCACATGTATGTCTCTCTGTATAGATATAGATGGATATAGATATAGGTATAGGTATAGATACAGGTATAAAGGTATAGATATAGATATATTCATGCCCTTGTGTAATCCCTTCCCCTTGAGTATAGATGGGAACCTTGACTTGCATCTGAGGCAAAAGTGAGAGGATGTATGTGATTATACACACATGATTATGTGAATATGTCATATAAGATTGCAGCACGTGTCAGACTGGAGTCCCTCTCTGTTGGTGGCTTTGAGGAAGGAACACTTCATGAGTCAGGGAACTGCAGGTGGCCTTTGGTAGCTGAGAGGGGTCTCCAGCCAACAGCCAGCAAGAAATTGAAATCTTTAGTTTTAAAACCAAAAGTAAATGAATTCTGCCAACAACCTGAATCAACTTGGAAGTAAACCCTTCCCCAGTAGAACCACAGGTGATATGCCCGGTACAACCAACACACTTTGATTGCAACTGAGGCATTGTGACCAATGTCTTGCACTGTGGCTTGGAACCAGCTAAGGCATGCCCAGACTCCTGACACATGGAAACTGTAAGATTATAAACGTGTATGGTTTTAAGCTGTTAAATCTGTTAAATATTGTTATGCAACAATTGGCAGCTCATGCAAATTTTAGTACCTGAAAGCATGATGCTGCTGGAACAAACCGAACTAAAAATTGTGAGACTTATTTTAGAGCCAGGCACTGGGTGGAAGCTAGAATAATTTCTGAGGAGCATAATAGAGAAAGCCTAAATGTCCTCCAACAGACTGTTAGTAGAAGTCTGGACTTTTAAGAATGCTGATACTGAGAGCAGTTCAAATATTTTCTCATCTGTGACCTTAGGATTAATACATTCAATAACTTTGTCATGAAATTAAAATTACTTCTGAGACGACTTATTATTAAAGTGTCCTTTTTTTCAAGGATGACTAAAAATATTCCTTCTAGTTCAAGAATGACTAGGGCTGCCCTGGTGGCGCAGTGGTTGAGAGTCCGCCTGCCGGTGCAGGGGACACAGGTTCGTGCCCCGGTCCGGGAAGATCCCACATGCCGCGGAGTGGCTGGGCCCGTGAGCCATGGCCGCTGAGCCTGCGCGTCCGGAGCCTGTGCTCCACAACGGGAGAGGCCACAACAGTGAGAGGCCCACGTACCACAAAAAAAAAAAGAATGACTAAAAAGGACAGCTTTCTGCCCTTGGGCAAGGCATACCATTGTTAGTTGACGTTAGGCTCTCATTTGTAAGTTGAAGCACTGGTTAACTAAAGCAGTGATTTTGCAGATGATTCTGGCAACTGATTTCTCTTTACCAATGAAAGCTGGGGCAGAAATGCAGTAAGTGTTGAGGAAGCATTGGTCAACCCATATTTATTCCTGCCCAGTTAGCTACTTTCACACTGTTCCATGGCTTCATGGTCCCTAAGGATGCTCCTTGGAAACAAATTAGTAACAAAATTGGGAAATCTTTAAACTATATGATCCAAAGCCAGGTGAAGTGTCAACTAACTCATTCATGTTTGGATGCAGAGGACATACACACACACAAACACACACAGTGGATCATTTAATACATGGTCATGGAAAAATTGTTTGTTATCTGTTTCCAAGTAGCTAATTCACCCCCAATCTGGAGCAGCTTGAGGGGAAACAGTTTATAAAAGTTTGCAAACCACGTGTCTGAAGAGCATGTCTGATCAAATGACAATTCAAAGCAGTTCTGAACATCAGAAATCAGTCAAGACCTAAATTCTTAGCTTAAAAATTTGATCAGTAATTCTAGCAAAATACCTTTTTTCTAGGTCTAGAATATTAATCTTGTCATCACATTATGTGTCTTGAAGAAATTCCGACAGGTTTATGTGTGACACTAAGACCACCTATAAAGAGGGAAGTCTATAATTAAATGCTTTGTAGTCAGCTTCTCCCTTCAGGCAATCTGCCCTCAAAATTGATCAGGAATCTCTCTCCAGAGAGCCTCTTGCTCTCATAAACTACTAACTTTCTAAATATGGAATTAAATTATTTTGTTGTATTACTACCAGATCTACTTTTAAAAAGCTCCTTCTAAATAAGAAGGAAAACCACAGAGTTGGGACCAATATATACTCTTATAAGCCTTGCTTAATAGTGGGTGAACAAGAAAACTGAAACCCTGAAGCTCCTGAAACTCCCTGCCCTGTCGTTTATAGTGATGAGGTTATGACTAGGTTAGCGTGGATTCTGTTGCTTAGTCCTCATGGTTACATTGCATGAAACCGTTGTTATAAACATTTTATGCAAGAGGAAACTGAATCTCAGAGAAACAAACAAAAAGTCACATAGCAATACATGCCAGAGCTAAGTTTTTGATTAATCAGAGTGACTAGAGAGAGCAATGCATAGAAATAGGAAAAAGCAGCTTTCAGAGTGTGTATGTATGTGTGTGTGTGTGTGTGTGTGTGTGTGTGTATCTGTGGGTGAGACTCTGGCTGCTTTGATTTATACAATACCTATGGCTAAGAATCTTACTAGACATTATAGAAGATACCTGTGATGGATACTCCATTCATTCATTCATTTGATAAGGACACACTAGGCACAGCTATATGCCGTATTAAACGTTGGGGATTCCTTGGTGAAGAAGATGTGGTTGACTATATGTAAATTAGATTTCAACTGGAGAAGCAAAAATATTAAACCAAATGAGTCCTGATAAGTTGTGACAGTTACCGTGGTAACTAAAGTACAAGACATCTAAGGAACACAGTCGTGTTTGAGTATAAACTAGTTTGAGTATAATGTGTTTGTGACAGTCACATTGTTTCACATATACACACACATATGTATATCCACAAGTATCTAACAGCTTTCTATTTTCAACATTTGAGGTGAGAATGCATCTCATCGCAGAAAAATTGCTCTACTGAATTCCTAAGTGACTTTAGATAAGTGACCTACAAATATGTCTGAGGTGACCAGAGAGACCCACTGTCAATCTTAAGTTAAAGGATGGTTACTGTGCAGCTGTCTACTTGCTTTGCATAGCCTGGAGGAGTTGGTTCTGTAGTCATCACCACCTAGCACCTCCTGTTGGTCAGAGATAAATTGGCTGCGGCATTCCAGTTGCCTTCTGAAGATACACTCCAAAATGTTCTTCCACACACCCTGCAAAGAGCAGTGGGGAATCTTCACCCTAAGGTCATGGGGACACATTGACATTGCTACCAGGCTTCCATCAGTTCATTGGCACACACCTTTGTGAATGTGGGGTCTCATTGTGAGTAACTGCTGGAATCTTCAAGGGTATATCACATGTGTTCATGAGCTACCCAAGGAAGACTCTGAGCTCACAATGCTCCATTGAACTCTCTCTCCTGAGGGAGATCCCCTCCTGACGACAGTTGCCTGGGGATGTTCTGGCTCTAGAGACAACTTTCTGCTCTGAAATGTGGAGGATAATAATTTTCTCACTTCTGTGTTATTCGTCCTCCAAGGTTTTATTCATTTTGATCAGATTATAGTTTTCTCTTCCCACACACAGCTCTTTTTCATCAGGTGCTTAGATGGAAAGATCTGGCTAACCACTGCCCCGTTACACAATAACATGCTATCCTTTCAACTTCACAGCCTCTCCCTGCACCCACCTCAGGATCAGAATTCCAGGGTCCTTCCCCCTTGATGAATCCTCTCAGAGGCTCCACATGCCCATTTTTGTTACTGTGTCTCCTGCACTTTCAGGTCTTCATATATCTCAGCTTGACTTGGGGTATGGTCTTAGTTCTTTCCCAAGGTGGTTCCTCAACTCCCATGTAAACCAGTATCTGCAAGGAGATGATGAAAAAAAGACAGAGGGTGTGCGTGTGTGTGTGTGTGTGTGTGTGTGTGTGTGTGTGTGTATCTACAGAGAGACAGAGACAGAGAGCATCTTGAGCAAGATGCTTTGAAACAGTGGTCCTGTGCTTATCACGACATCCCATTCAAATAAGATTTCTGATTATGGTAGAAATTAGTGAGGACCTCAGCATCCGGGGTGACAACTCTTTATTACTCAAAAGTGTATTAAAACTCTTCATATGTACTACTGCGAAGGGAGATTAATTGTTAAGTTGCAAAAAGGAGGAGGAGAGCCTGAGCTGAGAGAGATGACAGGACATGTGGAGGGTTATAGAATGCTGGCTTATTAAAGAGTGATTTCCGTAAAACTAGGAGGAGGAGGAGAGCAGAAACAACAGCAACCAGCAGGGGGTCACAGTGGAATCTAAGATCAAAAATGAAGAGGCCAGGAATAGCCTGCTTCCTCACTGCCCCGAGAGGAGACTCAGAACAAACTGCAAGTTCCCACGTGCTTGGGACCTTCTCATCTCTCTGACTTCAGGCACGGTCTCTCCCTTGCTCACTCTACTCCTGCCGTGATGCCTTCCTTTTCCTCGTCGAACATGTCAGGTGTGTTCCTTCCTCAGACCCCTTGCTTGGAATTCTTTCCCCTTAGATATTTTCTTGGCCAACTCTCTCATCTGTTTCAAGGTTTTGCTCAGTTATCATCTCAACAAGTCTTAACCTGGACACCATTTTAAAAATGGTAACCAGCCATTCTCCTTGCACCCCATTGTCCTGTACCCTACATTTTCCACAGGGTTTATCACCCTCTACTGTACAGTATAATATCCTTGTTGTTTCTGCTGTTTCTGTCTAAAGCTCCCAAAAGCTGAGATACTTGCTCCCACTGCCCTTGCCTCACTGATAACATCCCAAGTGTCTAGAACAGAGAACATTGAGTGTCAATCACTGTCTGGTGAATGAATTAATAAATTTCTGGTGCAAAAGCCAGATGTACTTCTGTAATTACAATCAGAAGGCTCTGGTTGCTTGGATGACTGAGTCAGAGCCAGGTTTCCTGAGAGATGACTAGATAAGATGCCCTGGTTTGGGTTGGTAGGACTTGGAATGGAAACATGGCTGTATAGTTGTGGGCCCTGATATCTGCTCCCCTCCCAGCAAAAACCCCAGGGTTAGGTCAACAGGTGAAATTTCCTTGATAAGTTTGGGGAATTTGAAAGTGAAGTGGGCTGTTGTGGCAAAGACAACGCTAGTCTGTGGTCATGAGACTAGTTTCTTATTTTTCCAGCACACATTTCTAGATAGTCTTTCCTAGCTCCCTTTCATGTCACTGGGGATTATAGGATTAGTTCTCTGCAATGGAGTGTGAGTTGCAGGGGTGTGTAACATCTCCTGGCCTTCTCACTGAGGGATGGACAGCCAGTGTCCTTCCTGGTCTCCTCTTCCTTCACCTCTTAGTTATAAAGGATCCTCGGGAGGCTTCCCCTAGGTGGAAGAAATCCGTATCCCCGAATAACCGTGTGGGACTGAGCCCCTCAACGTACATAGGACGATGACACGAGAAAGAAAGAAGCACATCTGTATTGCGTTACTGCCCTGGTTTTGTGGGATTATTACTCAGTACTACATCTAATCCATGTAACCAGGGGAAGGTGGCAAGCCTTCAGAGTTTATGGTATATCAGAGTTTATAGGGCCCAAGGCTCCCACATTGAGTGAGATAAAAGTCTAATATAAGTGAAGTAGGAATTAAGCTCGCTTACAGAAAAATAAATTATATTTCTAAATATTCTGAGTTCCTGGATTGAGAGTACTGTAGTCATCCCCTGATTCTTAGATACTTTTGTTTAGATAAGTCTACATCTGTCCTTCTACATCTGGTCTTTCTATGCTCATATATAACAAAAATAGAAATCTAACATTAGAAAACATCAGCTCTGTGTAGAGAACCCTTTATTTGGTAAAATGCATTCTTCTTTAGACAAATCAGCCTATAGGCCAGATATATAGACCATCCTTAAAAAGAGAAGTTAATTCATTAAGTAGTAATAAGAGATATTGACATATTCTTATCAAAGATTACAATTTAAGCCCTAGAATAGAAACATTAGGCACAAAACTAGCAATATACAAGCTAAACACACACACAAAAAAGATAAACTTGAAGCCTATGAGAGGTCAAGATTAGAAGATCCTAGAGAAAACCCTTCCTCTTGCTGTTTGTCTACTCTTCTCGATGCTGTGATAATACTAGTTGTCTCCATAAATGGGTGGAGTGCCACATTGCATCGTGTGTTCTACTGAAGCTTGTGCTTCAGCCTCAGAGGGGTTATAAAGCTGTCTCCTGCCACCAGGTTTGACATTTTTGTTAATGGAGCCTCTAGAGCCAGGGTCAGCAAACTACAGCCTGAGGTAGGACAGAAAAGATAGAGAGTAGAGGCACTACAAACACTGCCTGTGTTTGTAAATAAAGTGTGCAGGGACACAGCCACACCCACCTATTTATTCAGCGTCTGTAGCTGTTCTCACACTACAACCACAATGTTGAGTAGTTGCACAAAGCCTAAAATATATACTATCCGTTCCTTTACAAAAAATTATGCCAGCCCATCCTCTAGTGCATGTTACTTGTTCAGTTTTTGCCACCTCACTCTGTTTAGCATAATAGTCGTGTCTTTGTCTTATCCCTTGAGTTGATTTTAAGCCACTGGTTAGAGTCTGTGTACGTACAAGTGTGTCCTTTTTAAATATCTTTCCACAGAAGAACAATAAATATTTGTTGAGTTAAATTGAATGAACATGCACAACAAAGTCTTGCAGTCTTACTCTAGGAAAGCTGTAATCAGGCTCTAGCATATTTCGGACCCAATATTGGTTTAAAATTTTTATACATGTCTTCCCTGGTGGCACAGTAGTTAGGAGTCCACCTGCCAATGCGGGGGACACGGGTTCAAGCCGTGGTCCGGGAAGATCTCACATGCCGTGGAGCAACAAAGCCAATGAGCCACAACTACTGAGCCTGCGCTCTAGATCCCGCAAGCCACAGCTACTGAAGACCGCAGGCCTAGAGCCCATGCTCCACAGCAAGAGAAGCCACCACAATGAGAAGCCCGCGCCCCGCAATGAAGAGTAGCCCTCGCTCGCCGCAACTAGAGAAAGCTGGTGCGCAGCAACGAAGACCCAATGCAGCCAAAAATAAAATTAATTAATTAATTAAAAAAATTTGTATACAAAGTGCAAGAAATCACTTTCTCTGGTATTTTGTATTCCCTATTTAATGAAATAACTTATTTTATCCTTTGATTTTTTTATTGCTACGGCAGTTATAACTAGCTCACTGTAATTCTTACTTTACCTCTCACAGTGTAGTGTTGGGAAGTGGCCACCCAGAGACTTTGCTGTTGGTATGACCATGTGACAAGGTCTCACCAATAAATGCCACTTCCAGGGAGAGCATTTTTTAAAGAAGTTGATATACTGCCTCCACTCTCTGTCTTTTCTGTTCTACCACCAGATTTCAGTGGATCCCAAGGCCCTAGGGGAATGGCAAAGTCACAAATGGAAAAAGCTTGACCAAGACATTAGCACTGGGTGGTTAGACGAGTGAGGAATGATGTTTATCCCGTAAAACTTGGAGGTATCTTTGTTTCAGGAGCTAAGCTACATCAATGAATAATGCTTCTTAGGCAGTAGAGTTTTTTTCATCTTTTCCCAACAATTGACTGTCCTCTAAGATACAACATTCATTAACTTATTTACAGGCCAGAATTTTTTTCCTTCAGATGACGTCTTGTGTCTCTGGGCTAGTTTAAGACTCATGAAATATATATGAGAAGTGCATGAGCACTTTTAAATCCCCTATGATGAATTGTCCACTTCAAGACAATGTCCTGCAGCGCTCAGTGCTTTGCAAGTTGTCTTTCCCACTCCATGGGACAGGTTCTTATCAGCATATCTCTGTGTGCATATGTGAGTAGGCCCTCCCCTGAGCCCCCTGCAACAGAGGCAGGCAGATGGGCACATTTTGTGCTTTGTGGATCTCTTGCTTTCCTTAGTTTTCTTTGCCTGAGTGCATTTGATTAAGCCACTAGCTATGACAACAAAATGACTAAAATAACAAATCCAGTTAAATCTGATTTTTTATATGATAGCTGCTCTCTAGTTTTAAATTTTTGGCGCAAAAGTTTGATTTTATTTTTACCAAATTATTCAGATTAAGTCATTTTTTTTCCATTGGCAAAAATAGAATTCTTATTTCTGTATATACCAAGTGATGTTCATTTGACCTATACTTAATAACAGACAATTCAAATGGCTTTTATTAGCTGCAAAACTTTTTGTTTCAATGAAAGGGGCTGCCCAGTGTGAGAAAGGGATGAATGTGTACATTCTCTGGCTAGGATGGGAGAGCCTGTGTAGAGGCAGACCTTCCTCCTGTTGTCTGTGTGGAAGCCCCACACAGGCCCCTCAGAGCCCCCAGCACTTTGCAGGGCACACTCTTAAATCCACTGGAGTAGAGATTTAAATCAAATTAGTGAAATTTCTATCAGATGTTTGCATATATTTCTTTTGGTTCAGTATCTAGTGTGATATATTAATAAGACAAAACAAAACAAACAAATAAAAACACTGGCAAGGCTTTATTCAAAACAACATGTTTTTAGCTTTGGATACGTCCAAAAACTAATTAAGTACCATTTACCGGAAAATTCAGACCATTACTCACCTTACCATTGCTTATGGACGTAATCAAGACATTTCATTTTGAAGTACTTAACATTTAAAAAAGCTGTCTTCCTAAAAAGCCAAACAATGCCTTTAGTCAGTGAGGAGAACAGAAGGTTGTGCTGAATGGTAATATGACTCAGAAATAGCATTATACTTTCCACATATTGGTTTGGCACGTTCGTTTACCTGTGAGTAGAAACAGAAATGTAAAAGTGCTTGTAGCCCTTTCTGAATCTGCAGCCAGAGTTAAATTTTTTAAGTTTATTAAAGTTTCTTTGTCAGTTATATAACATAAGAATATCTAGTGCAACAGTGTTTTATGTCTTATTGATCTTATTATCCATTATTATGTCATAAAATATTATCCATTTTATAATTTATTTATTAAATATATGTGCCTATAATCATAAAGCAAATCTTAGCAAGGTACATGGTTATAGCACATATTCAGTAGATGATCACTTTTCCTGTCCTTGCTTGTAAAGACTTTACAGGACATCAGAAAGTCTAGAATTTGAAAATAAATGGAGCAACACAATGTGCTCTACCCAAAGGAAATACTTAGCGATAAGGGGCCCTTTTCATAGAAATAAAATGGAGGACTACTCCGCCATCTAGTGGACATGCTGAAACATGGGAAAGTGTTTTTTGGGTTTTTTTTCTATTGTTTCAAATAGAGTTGTATTAAATGCTGAGCGAAGTAGCACCTGCTCTCTTTATTGCTTTTGGAAGATATTATGAGGATTTATGCATGCATGGGATAAGATAATTTTCAGAAAGTGGTTTGAAAAAAATGGGATTTAAGGATTCCAGGTTAGAAGCTAAAAAGTGTACAGTGCTAAAGGAAGGTTTTCCTATAAGGAATATCATAGAGTCAGATCAAGAAAGAGTGCGAGAGAGAGAGAGAGAGAGAGAGAGAGAGAGAGGGAGAGGGAGAGGGAGAGAGAGAGAGAGAATAGAAAAATTGATCTCATTTTTGAATTGTTTAAAGGGGGAACAAATAAAAAAGAAGCATTGTTTAGCAAATTTTTAAAGCTTAAAACCAGAAGTCCCCAGGGTTCAAGAAATAATTCTTTAGTCTAACATATGGAAAGTTTGGCAAAGAGGGAAAATGCCTTTTGGAAGAAGTTCCAATGTCTGGGAAGAGCGAGAAAAGGGCAGATGAAGAACAGCTGCTGACAGCGAGTACAGCATGTACGAGGCATCCTGCAGCTCTGCAGCAGGGGGAGAGCACTGCGGCTGAGGACAGCTTCCCTCTATTTCACCTAAACTTTACTGGGTTGTGGTGGGAGGGAAACCAGGAGGGAAGAGTATAATTAACAGAGACCTGTCAGTAAACTGGATGCTAACCGTTTGTACTGCCTCGTTAAAATGAAGTAGTATCATAGAAAGGAAGACTGGCAAATCACCTTGTTACACCACGTGGAGAGTTATTCTCTGAGTGGTCAAGCCCTGTGCCCTCTGCCAGTTCAGTCCTTGCAGGACCTGTCAGTGGGTAGTTTTTGATGGGCTTGATAGGGTTCTACTATCACGAAGAACAAAGTGGTTAAAAAGGAAAACAGGTGGTTGGATATTTTAAAACTTTTGGTAGCCAAGTCCATTGTGCTAATAATTCTCAGCACATTAGCACAATGTGCAGTGTATCAGGTGGCAAGGGGAGAGAGGCAAGGGCAGGGACCTTAGTTTGGGATAATATTCTCGGGTTGCAGTGGTAAGGAAAGATTAGGTTCTGACCCAGTTCATTTGAAATAGTGCCAGTCTTAGACAAGGGGGTGATAAGAAATAGGGAATAAAATAAAATCAGAACAACTAACATTTGTGAAACGGAGAGAACATTTTTTGACACCTAACAGGTTGGTGTCCTACTGGCAGGAAAAAGATAACTCCTCCAACCTACCTTCTCCTATTTATAGCCTTTTGAAAGGAAAAACAAAAGAAATAATATTTCATGGAGCAGGGAAGGTAGAAGAATTTTACAGTAGCGCATGGATTTTTGGCCTGCAAGAGTAGGGTGAGTTCTTTAGATAGTGGTGGGGACATAGATGTACAGGGTGGGAACTAGGAAGGCAGGTGGCACTGTGGAGTAAGCCTGAGGGTGGTGAGGACAGTGGGATCCCCAGAACTCTTCTGTGCCGTCTTCCCATTGTGTTACAGAAATGTGGCCCTGCGTGCTGTGTGGATGTAGCTTGCTGGGTCAGATGTGGGCAGCTAAGCAGCACTGAGCCCATCAGGTTCTCTTTCAGAAACTTAGAGTTGGGACCACTTCCAACTTGGACCTGAGGCTGCAAGTCTGGACCTCCAACATATAAACCGAAGAACGGTGCTTCATCCGTGGTTTGCTTTGTAGACAAAGCAAAAAAGCCAGTCTGCAGAGGGACAAAGGGAAACAATGCAAGGGAGGAGCAGATATGAGAAATATTTTTTTAAAAAAATCTGAAAAGTTTAAAATTATTTGTTCTAGTTCCTTTCTATAGCCGTCCATATTTCTGCCCTCAGATTTCATTAGATACTTCTGTATCCCTATAATACATTCCCATTCGACTTAAGAAAGCCTACATGAATATCTGTTACTTGCACAAAGATTCTTAACCGTATGGTAATTTTGCCCCTACACTGTCCAAATTCAGTCATTTGAGCCAGAAAGATGAAATTTGAAAAGGTGGACTTCCCTCAGTCCCTTAGACTCTGGGTAAATAGAAATCCTAATTTAGGCATGACCTTTTGAGTGCTTCCTCACAATTTTCAGATCTCCCTCCAGTGCTTGGGACCAGCAGGAACCCACAATATAGTTCTGGAGAGGGACCATGGTCCTGGTCTGTTTCTCCCCTTGGAGAACTTTCTGACCCTCTGTGATTCCCCAGTTGCTCCCAACTGGGGTGATGAGTTGCATAGAGGACCTCCAGTACTAATGCTTATGAGGTTCTCCTGGGAGCCCAGGGCTGGACCCACATTCCAGGAAGGTGGCCTGGCAGGTAGACGCCTGGTGGTGGTTGGGTAGAGGGAGAGCAATCAGGCATCCCAAAGGAAATAACATCTTGATGGAATTTAAAGCTTGAGTGTGACTACCCATGTGAATTGATACAGATTCTCCTAGTTAAAGGGTGAAGAAGTTAAAAAGCCAGTTAAAAAACCCAAAGAAGAAAAAATCCTGTGCTTTCAAATAAATGAAAGATTTCCATACTGACAGAGAGAGACAGGGAAAGAATGGAAGGGAATGATGAAAAATAGCCAGAGTTTGTACTATGGAGGGTCTAAAGAAATTGGACTCTATCTTCAAGGAAGTGGTAAGGCATTGAAAACTGCTAGTAATTTGTGTTATAAACAGTTTCTCTGATTGTAGAGTGGATGCAGGGGAGCAGTTAGGAAGCTGTTCAAAGGTGGTGGCCCTGCAGATGAAGAGAAATGAACCGACTCTGATGAGGTATATAGGAAATGGGAATGATGGTAGATACGATGAGAGAGTGAAAAAGAGGGGGTTGCCAGGGTAACCTCTGGCTGAGCTGCTAGGTGCACAGCAGCTCCATTTCCTGAAGAACAGTTTTATGAGTCAGGCTAGAAGTGGAGGTGGGAGCGGCTTATTGGGGAGAGGATAGGATGAATGCAGGTTGAGTTCGAGGTGCCTGAGGGGCTTCTGAAGGGGGAATGCACCGTAGAGGTTGGAGGCATGAGACTGGAAAGTCCATGATGGAGCTGGCTTTTTCCCCCACTGCAAAGCAATGTTGTTTGGCTGCAGTTTCCCATCTGGAGAGCAGAGCATTGAGCCTGGACACACACTTTCTCTCTTTAAAAATGGCTTTCAAATGCAAAAGAGTAGGAATGCAGAAGTAGCTGATATGCACCAGAGAAAATGCCCACTTACTTTACAGATTGACTTTGCCCCAGCCCGTGCCTCAAAACATAATTCAGAAACTTCAGACATGATGAACAGAGAAATTGTACATAAGAGTGTTCCTCTTGCACTGGCAGGAAAAATACATAACCTTGCCCTTCATAAGCCGTGGTCTGCCTTCAATGCTGACAGATTAACTTTCTTAACACGGCTGGGAGAAATGGCTCCTTATCATCATGTAAGGCAACCATGTTCATAAAATAGAATGTGTCTCTTACCCATAATATGCACTTCAGCATAGCCAATTCGCTGTGCAGATAACCACCCAGAAGTACCAATATAAAATTGATATATTTTGGAATTTACTTTTACCCATTTTCATATGTCTTCTGTATCTTCAACGTCACTGTCTAAAGTAGGCAAATCTGTGTATTTATTCTCCATTCTGAGAGAAACGTTGGCTTGGGAAGAAGTCAGGGGATAGCTCAGAAAGAAGAATTTCCTTGAAAACTGTGTATTATCAACCTGATCAAGAAAGACTGTTCAATTCTGAGTTTTCCTTCTGAGTTTTTGTTAATTGAAATTTAAATGACTTTAAGTCCACAATGGATCTCCACAAGTATTAAACAGTGTTACAAGTATAGCAGGTGAAGTGGCCTGGAAGGCATATGTTCTGATTATCTGTGACAGGGCACATATGAAGGAACTTTATTTCCATTTATTTAATGGTTTTCATAATTCGATACTTCAGAAGTAAAAAAAAAAAAAAAATCCTCTTGACCTAAAATCTAATTCTGAGCATTCTAGCTGTAGGTCTCCTGTCTCCATTGCTTTATCTTGGACTTTGTGTGCCTGTGAAAAAGTAGAATGTGAACTCTGATGCTTCTATATGTCATAGTCTTTCCAATTCAAAATCAGAACGGGAATAAAGAGAGGGAAGTAATATTTATGAAACTTACTATATTGCAGGGACTTTTGCATTCTCGAGTTTATCACAACAATACGTTGAGCAAAGGATTTCTAACCTCATTTTTAGATAAGGAAACTGACTCTCAGAAGGGACATTTGCTGAGATTCACACTGCTAAGTGATGGGTGGAAAAACAAGACGATTCACTTTCATTCATGCCGTTTCTACTCTACCAGAGGTTTCCAAATTGGGTTCCTCAGAGCCCAGGAGGACAAGGGGAGACACCTTGGCAGCCACCCTATGGGGAGAGTGTTGAGAAGGAAAGCTGCCTGACTAGATGTTGGTTCCCTGTGTTCATTTCAAGCAGAGCAATTCTGCTTTTAATTGTTGCTCTTACTGTGTTTGCTTAAAATTATTACCTAGGAAAATGGCTTCTACTACTTAAAACTTTTGTAAGTTATTGCACCATAAAACTAACTCTGACGAAGCTCATGGATGACAAAACTAGAGGGCCATAAAGTAAAAATAACTTCACTTCTGGACATAGTAACCTCTACATAACACTATTTATATTTAAAATTATTTTTGAGCCTTTTTCTCCAGTATTTATTGACAAATGATTAATAGGAAATTACTTTCCTGTCTGTGTTTGTATGTTTTCAAGGTAAATATACAGCACTCTGGAGTACTGAAAGAGAGCTGTCTAGATATGCTTGAAAGAAAGCTAATAGATAAAGACCACTGCAGAGTATAGAGGAAATGGAGCCATTTTCCAGAAAAAAAAAAATCAGAAAATTGTAGGTTAACTAACCTTGGTTCAGAGACCAGGGAATGCATTGAAGGAGATCATGATTGTGATTGAGGGCAATTCTCAGTAGATGTCTGGCTGGAATTCCCTCTGTAACCTAGCTTTTAATTTTTAATCAGCTTTATTGAGGTTTAATTTGCTTGACGCTTTATAATCCTGACTTCTACTTCCAAGGAAACTGCTTCCCACTGCGGTGGGACGTGGCCCAAATTATTTCTTGAGAAAAAGGTGATCACAGCTCTCTCACAGGTGTTCTAAAGTGAGTCCCTGGAGCAACAGCATCAACATCACCTGGGGGCCTTTTAGAAATGCAAATACTCAGGCCCCACCCACAGACTTACAGATTGGAAACTGTGGGCGGGGCCCAGCAATCTGTGCTTTCATAAGCCCCTGGGTGATCATGACGTAAGTCACGGTAAAGTTTGAGAAAGCCTGCACGGGAGCTGGCCTTTGAGCAGTCACGGCCAATCTGGAGACTGGCCAGAGGAGGTTTTGCATTGCTGAACTTGTCCTACAAGTGACGCTAATGAACAGAGCTGGAGCTTCCTGAATTGGCATGAGAAACCTGGAAGAAATCAACCAGCTGTTAGAAAAAGGCAGAGGAGACACTTAAATAGAAGCAAAGGCCAAGAGTCAAGAGCGTCACGCCAATGGCAGGCTACTAAAACTCCTGCTGATGGAAGGGTGAAGTTCCACACATATTCTTTTTTTTTTTTTTTTTTTTTTTTTGCGGTACGCGGGCCTATCACTGTTGTGGCCTCTCCCGTTGAGGAGCACAGGCTCCGGACACACAGGCTCAGCGGCCATGGCTGATGGGCCCAGCCGCACCGCGGCATGTGGTATCTTCCCGGACCAGGGCACGAACCCGTGTCCCCTGCATCCGCAGATGGACTCTCAAACACTGTGCCACCCACCAGGGAAGCCCTCCACACATATTCTTACAGTAAGCTTCCATTCTGTGAGGTATCTCACAACCAAGAGAGCTTAAAGCATCTCGTCCTCTGCAATTCAGAGTCTCCCTAGAAGGGAGAGAATAATATATATTAGTAATGGTTTGAGCCAAAAAGTTGGAGAGGGGGCAAAGAAGCAGTCTTCATTTATATGCCGAGAAAATAATGATGATGCACACAGAGAGGTCAGACTAGGCTCTCCGAAGAAAAGTCTCATTCAGACATAGGAATGTCTTCTGCGGAACAGGTAACCAAACGTTACAAGTCTTAATAATGACATAGACTAATAAATACTATGTATTGTGCACTTACTTGTGTATGATGCTGTTTAATGTGTATGTGTGTGTGAATATATATATGTGTATATATATATATGTGTATATATATATGTAGTATCTGAATTCACTTAAATCATGTAATAACCCACCCAATTTGTACCATTACTATATTTGTTTTATAGATGATAACATTAAGGTAGGGGGAAATTAATTACCTTGCCCAAGCGCACACACGTCATCTGTTACGGAGTGGGAATTTGCACCCTGGCAACCTGGCACCAGAGCCTGCGCTATCAACTGCGATGCTATATTGCTTCTTGATGGAAGTTATTAAAATTAATCCTCTAGGTTTGAGATTCCATAAATTGCTTGTTTGTCTCTATGACAACCATATGCAAAGCCCTGTGCTTCTAGACTCTCATTTGAAATCACCACTAACCATACGAGCCACATGGCTCCTGCGTGTCCCACCAAACATGTGCATGTGATTACGTTTTATATGTGACTCCTAACATCTTCATCACACAAATGTTCCATATTGAGAATTCTGGTTTTAGTTCATGTAGGAATTGTTTACATCTGATTTCCTAGTTGTAATCCTGAACAAAAGAGGGAGGGAGGAAGGGAAGAAAGTAGGTACTGTCCTCCCCTTTCTAGATCATGAATGTATTCCAAAGTTTTGTGATGGAACAGTGTGAAACCTCAGAGGTCTTCCTAAAAGGTATAGGGAAGGCCCTCACCTCTGTAAGGACAGAGTACTCCTGAATTGATTCTGAGAAAGGCATGCCCCTCCTAAGCTATCCGTGATCAGTGGTTTCATGTATTATTTTAATACACACAGGCTAGTTCAGGGGGTATCTATATCTATATCTATATGTAAATGTTAATTTTTATGTGGTAGCTCAAAATGAAAAGGGCACAGTGTTACATAGCAGCTCAGTGGTAGAGCAGGGGCTAGGGGCTGAGTCTTTAATGTATTTTTAACTGCAGTCTTCACTGTTCATCCGTGATATGCCAGGGACTACACCTATACAGGAGATATGGAAAAACAGTATTCCTCTCCCTATCATCACCCTGTCATTATCCAGGCTTTCTCTGATGTGGTTGTAGCATCATCACTCTACTCCGGTGGGCCAGTGAGCATGTGCTGTGCAACTCTGGCAGCAGCAGGCTCCCCAGGGCTTTGGGAGGGTGGATTGCTGCACCTTTTGCCTACTCAGAGCCACGTGTCAAGAGCTGGATGGCTCCTGGAAGCCCTAGTAGGTTGTGGACTTCAACCCAGTTCTGGAAGGGCTGAGGAATGCCCCCATCAGGAGTGATATACTCCACCAACCCCTGGCCTCCACCCTTGGTTGCCCTAGAATGTTCTTTCCATCAATCCCTCCCTTTAGTGTGAGTTAAAAGCCTGAGTATGTTCCAGTCGCAATTAGGAAAGCTAGGAAAACCGTGTGTGTGTCTGTGTGTATGTATGTCCTTGTGCATGTGTAAGTGGGTTGGTGAATGAATGGAGGGGATATCAGAGAGGGAAGTGAAACAATTTAAAGTACAGATAAAAGGAATTGAGGATGAGTGTCTGGCTCCTAAATCAGGATATCCTTCTTAGAAGTTTTGTAGAGTATTTAGAAGTGCTCTCTAACATGTCAGATAACTCACATTTTCCTCATGGTCTCACCTAGTGGCAATGGAATGTGATTTCTATAGGCTGCTCAATATGAATCCCTAAGTATCTTTTTGTCTGGTGAGCAAAATGTGTGATCATTTCAGAATTCCTAATTGGCATGTAACAAGTGCCTATTTAATCTTAATGTGAATCACATGTAATTATAACTTTTCAAATAAAAAATAAGATACTCTGGTGAAGAAATTAGATGTCTCACCATCTAATGGTTGCAAAGAACAACCATTTGCAAATATCAATAAAATGCTGTAGAGAACTGAAAACCAGGATCATGAGCTCATTGCTTTGTATAATTTATGTTATGGAATCGTTAGATTCATTTCCTTCAACATAATATTAGAGATTATACAGACTGGTTAATGGACTCACTTTTTAGAAAATGCTATCATATACATCTCTCCACTTCCTTACCATTAAAAAAATTCCCATTTTCTTTCCATTTAGCATAAATCAAATCAAAGCATGATACTAAGTACTATAGCAGTAAGTTATAATTAGAAAAGTGATGAAAACCACAACCCTAGTAAATAGTATTACATTAAATAAAAGAGTGTCATTTTATTATTTTAAACAATTTAATAGAACAATAATGTCATGAACAAAAAGCTAAATGCTAGATTTAAAACCAGAATAACAACTGGGAGAAATGCCACTAGGTGGAGCCCGTGGTTTCTAAGATTTAGGGTAAGTGTCCTCAAGCAGTCTGGGGATAAGTGTTTTCTAGCTATTGAATCACAATGTTGTTAGGGATCATCTTTAGGTTGATATATTGGACAATCCTTTGGCTACTACAATTAGGAAATGGGTAATCTGAGGATGGGTTAATCCATTTTTCTTTCTGAACAAGTACTTAAAAGAATGTAAGTGCCCATTTCTGGAAATTAAGGGTAATTTAAACTGATTTTCTGGGAAAGAATGATCAATAATTGGATAATATTACAGCAAAGAAAGTTAGCTATGGGGAAGATTTATTGAAATGCAATTTTCTCTTATTAGTGGGCATCAAATGTCCACTTTAAAAGGAGTTTACAAGAATATTATAACAAGAATATACTCTAAAATGTATTAGTCGTAGGGCAGATAAAAGAAACCCATTTAAAAAGATTATTTAGATTACCTCCATCAAGCAATTACAATCCTTTAAGTACCTTCCAGGAAAAAAATGTAAATGCAGTACAGTTATACTCTAGTAACTATTCTAAGATAACAAGTGAATAGCTTTCCATACTGATGATACACAGTTAAACCTATTAAAAAAATTTTAAATTACTGCCTTGACAGTCATTCTTTTTATGCTGAATTTATTTTTAAAAAAGTTTAAAGCTTGATTAAGGAGTAATTGCCATAAATATACTGTGTAAACTTAAATTGTATAATTTAATAAGTTTTCACACACACACACAAACACACACACACACACACACACACAGGAAAGCATCACCATGACAAGATTGTGAACATATTTCCCTTAAGTTTCCTTGTCTCCCTCCCTCCCTTCCCTGCTCTTCCCCCCACCCCCAACCCCCCCAACCCCCCACCCCCGCTCTGTGACCACTATTCTATTTTCTGTCACCATAAATTAGTTTACATTTTCTGTATGGATTCATACAGTATGAATAGGTTTTTTGCAGGTAGCTGACTTCCTTCTTTCAGAATAATTATTTTGAGGTTCATTTACATTGTTGAATGTATCTAGTTCATTCATTTTTATTGTTGAGTAGTATTTCAAGGTTTGGATATACCACAATATGTTTATCCATTCATCTGTTGATGGGACTTTTTTTTTTTCAGTTTCGAGTTGTTACAAATAAAGCTTCTATGATCATCATGCACAGATTCTCTACAGACATATATTTCCATTTCTCTTGGTTGAGTGAACAGTAGGCATCTGTTTAACTTTGTATGAAACTGAAGCTGTTTTCCAAAATGGTTGTGCCATTTTTTCTTCTTTTATGTATAATAAAACAGATATCTTTATTTTGTGGATATTAATAAAAGCAATGGATATCATGAGTTACTTAATTTAAGTTAGAAGTAAAAAGATACCCTTGCCTTTCTTTCTGTTTAATACTACACTATCCTGTACCACAATATTGAATTTGTCTCCTGTGTGCTGTGGAGGGCAGAAATAAATCCATCATGAGTACCTTTAAAATACTTGAGCATGATAAATAAGTTAAACATCATTGGGCAATTTATGGGAAAAAGAAAAGAGCAATAAGATTTTTATTTCTCCAAAATACAAATATGATGAAACACCCTAGAACTGTAAAAATGTTGTGTGCTTCATAATTTTGTAGCTTTAAGTTGTAATGAATACACATCTCAAAAAAAAATTAGAACAGTTTCTGTTTCAATGTTCTATGCTAAATTCAGACCATATGTTTTCATTCCTTATTGAAAAAAATTAAATCACTGTATTTCCAGCAGAAAAGTTTCTCATAAAACTTCTCCAGCATATTAACTTCTCCAGCAATAAGACATCTTGTCATACTTGTAGCATGTCATGGTCTTTTTCAAATAAGTTATGCTGGTCACAGTTTTAATTGTACTTTATTATCTTTTTGAAAAAAATAGCTTTATGTTTTTAAAGTAATGAAAATACACTATAAGAAATAAGGTATCAGTTAAATTTTGAAATTATTCCATTATTTACCAGCTGTGTGGCCTTATATAAACTACTTAGCTGTCTATATTGGCATCTGTGAAATGGAAGTAATACTTCTTTATACAGTTTTTTGAGGATTAAGGAAATTAAAACATACAAAGTACTTAAAAAGTGCTAGTCATATAGTAGTTACTCAATAAATATTAGTTTTTATTATTTCTAAAAGTCTCCAAATATATATATATATATATATATATATATATACACATAAGAAAGATAGTGATACATTAAGTCTGTATTGAGAAGAACAAAAATATGTACAAATAAATATGTTCAGGGACTTTCCTGGTGGCGCAGTGGTTAAGACTCCACACTCCCAGCTCAGGGGGCCTGGGTTCGATCCCTGAATCCGCTAGCTGCAACCAAGGAGCCTGCCGGCGGCAACTAAGGAGTCTACCTGCCACAACTGAGACCTGGTGCAACCAAATAAATAAATAAATACTTTTTTAAAAATTAAATTAAATTTAAAAAAATATGTTCAGAAACCCTTCCTTGCCTTCTTATCTGTGAATTCCTGTAAAGAACATCCCTGTACTACCCTTAAAATAGAGTTAGATCTTTTATACATCTCTAGAGCCCCAATGACTAGAACAATTTCTTAGATTCTCAAAGAACTTCTGTGATTTCTTTGTTGGTTTCTTAAATATGTTTCCTGACCCACTGTGATGAATTTGTTAAGTGTTAACCCTCTGAAATATGAAGATTATATATGTTAAAATGTACTACATTTAAAGCTATTTAATTTAGGATTTATTTAAATGTGTGAGTATGTATTACTTTGGGTATAAAAGTGTTAGATACTTCTTTCAAAGGCAGAATAAGCCCATGCATAATAATTCCTTTCAGTTTCAAACCTACTGGATTGATAGATAAAATATTTAAGTACTAATAATTAAATAAATGAATGAAAATATTCAGGACAAATGAGAAGTCTTTGTGACCCAGGAACAAACAGGAATTGTAAGCAGTTTGTGTAGCCAGGAAATCCCAGGTGGTGAGGTGGAACTCAATCTCTTTGGCTGGAGAAAGCTAATTCTGTATAAGACCAGGGGTCTAGGACTTCAGGCTCAGTGAGGGGCTGTGAGGGGACCGAGTACCTCACCTGATGAGGGGCCACAGCCTGACTCCTTGACTGAAGCTCCTGGGCCATCAGCATCTCAAGTCCTACAATTTTTAAAGTAGAAGATAATCCAATAGTACTACATCATTTTTGCAACCGTAATTGGATTCTGTTTAAGATGATGTTAGAACAAGGTGAACATCCAGATTAAGACCTTTTCACATTGTGAGAAAGGCCTCCTCAAGTGGTAGTGGGGAGTCCGATTGTCCAGGATTGAATCCCTGCCCTGCCACTTCTAGTGTCTGCCTTCAGGCCTCCGTTTCCCCCTTTATAACACATGCATAATATGTTTCATAGTCACACAGCAGAGGGTTGTGTGAGTATGAAATGAGTCTTCACTTAGAGCTCAGCCCATAGCAAAAACTATGTAAGATTTCTTGTTATTAGTGAAAAAGTGTGTTCATCCTCTATATGGGAAGCATCCTATATAGGTCAAACTTTTGAGAAATTGACTAAGACGTGAAATACTTATTTGGCCATTTTTATACTCAATTTTAAGTATCCTCTTTTCATTTATTATTCTTTTCCTAGACCTCAATTTATATTTTTAAACACCTAAGTGAAGTGATGAACCTGGATTGAAGTCTCAGCAAAATAGACATCACCTTTCAATGTCAGGTGAGAAAGTTTATGCATAACTTTACCTCTGGAATATATCTTTCTCTTGGATGGAATTCATTAGCTCCAGCAAACTGTGAGAAATTGAGAGTTCAAGTCCCTAAGTGGGCTTTGTTCTCCCTCAAACTTGCTTTGCGTACGTTCTGTATTCTCTTCTAGGCAGCGTCGTTCCTCACCCAGTTCCTCATGCTGTAGATCCAGGCATTTTTCTTGTTGCTTCCTTCTTCCTCAACGCCCCCCACCCCCAATCCAATCACCCATTCGAAACGCTGCCCATTTTATTTCTAAACACTTTTCAACCTCAAACCCTCTTTTTCATATTATCACTATCCTCGTAGAGTTTCTCATCATTCCCCAAATAGCCAGTGTTCCCAGCCACCCAGCCGGGCTCTCTGCCAGCTGACCTGACCCCCGAAGCCACCTGCCTCCCAGCTGCTAGAAAAAGCTCTGAAACAAAAAAGCCTGACAGCGGCTCTGCGTGGCCTCTCTGGGATAAAGTGTCATATCTCTGTTGGAGCATCCAGCTTCCTTTTCCAGCTTCTCATGTGCTGCTCTCACATCTACAGGAAATGAAAGTTACCCACACTATTGGTTTTTTCTCATGCATGTGGCTTTTCTCATTCTGTCAATCCGCCTGGGATGCCCTCGTCCCTCCCTCCCACTCCCATCACAGTCATCCTATCACCACAATGCCTAGATGATTACTGTGGCTCTTTGAAGATTTATTTCCTGCAGTGATGTCTATAAAAAAGCCTTCCCTGAAGTTCCAAGGTGGGTTTAGGTGCCCTTCCCCTAGGCGTCCAGAGTAATTGGGCATTTGTGTTTTGCCCTTGTGAATATTTTTTTTTCTGGTAAAATGACTTCCAGAACTAAACTATTCTTGATCCTTCTCCGTGGATTAAACTTAATTATTAGAATACAATATGCTAGGCTTTGATGTTTAATCATAAAACACAATGCATTATTACCATTTAAATAAAAATACATGTAAATGAGAGTTCAAAATATATAAAGAATTCACATGTTAACACTATTTCTATATATTTTAAATGAAAGAAAAAATATGGTGTCAACAGTAACAGGATACTACGATACTATTATTTGTGTGTGTGTGTGTGTGTGTGTGTGTGTGTGTGTGTGCAGAGTGGGGAATAATGAAGAGCTCCAACAAACTCTTTCATAAAAATGCTTAAAAAAAGACTTACGTGGTGGCACAGTGGTTAAGTATCTACCTGCCAGCACAGGGGACACGGGTTCAAGCCCTGGTCCGGGAAGATCCCGCATGCCTTGGAGCAACTAAGCCCGTGCACCACAACTACTGAGCCTGCACTCTAGGGCCCACGAGCCACAACTACTGAAGCCCGAGCACCTAGAGCCTGTGCTCTGCAACAAGAGAAGCCACCACAAGGAGAAGCCTGTGCACCGTATCGAAGAGTAGCCCCCGCTCCATGCAAATAGAGAAAGCCCACGAGAGCAGCAACGAAGACCCAATGCAGCCAAAAATAAATAAGTAGATTTATTTTTTTTTAAATGCTGAAAGAGTTTTTGGCTCTGTTCCCCTTTTCCACTAGTCTTTCCTCTATCCCAGTTGCAGAGAGGGTTAGGCAGAACTCCTTGGTCCAGTGACCATTCAGATACATCACATCACAAACTAATAAAAACCAATCTCCCACACCCTCTCCTCTTTATTGGCCTTTTCCCTGTTTTACTTATTGTGGAGTAGAATGACAACTTCACACTGAGGAGCTTGGAGGGGTTTATAATGTCTTATGAAGGGATTTGGGAAAATTTGATTCTGTGTGTCATATAGCAAGAAGATACAAGATTCTTACAATTAAGCATGTTTTTGCTATGTAATGTTAATTTAAATAGAGAAGTTCTAAAATAGCTTCCGTTTTGCCTGATTCTACAAAAAACAGCATTGACACTTACTTTGCAACAGTCTCTGTTTAGTATTTGTCAGTCAGTCAGTCTTGTGTTGAGAGCAGGAACTAAGGGGTGTGTGTTTTTGTTTTCTCAGTGCTTTGTGCTGTGTGTGTGCATAGTAGGTACTCAGTTTGATTGTTGAGCAAAACAAAAATTAACAAATGCATGAGTGATTTAGTAATTCAACAATCTCTGAAACTTTTTTAAAAATAAATTTATTTATTTATTTATTTTTGGCTGCGTTGGGTCTTTGTTGCGGTGTGCAGGCTTCTCCTTGCAGTGGCTTCTCTTGCTGCGGAGCTCAGGCTCTAGGTGTGTGGGCTTCAGTAGTTGTGGCGCATGGGGTTGGTTGCTCTGTGGCATGTGGGACCTTCCCGGACCAGGTCTCGAACCTGTGTCCCCTGCACTGGCAGGCGGATTCTTAACCACTGCACCACCAGGGAAGCCATGATAACTTCTTTAATAAGAAATTAAATAGCCAGATGCTATACTATTAGTATTCATGTCAGACAACAAACTAAATGAAGAAATTTCAAAAATATATTCAAAATTATCCTGTTGTACTTGTTGAGAGCCCTTGAACTCAGACATTTCTCATCCCTGAGAAATGAAAAGAGTTGGTTCTGAATTCAATTGAAATTTCAAATTATTGAAATTTACCCCAAACAATACAAAATTCTGATTTGGTTTTATCTTTGCCCTTCAGTTACCTAAGGTGAAGGTTGCATGAGTAAAGCATGCACAACTTGCAGGCTTTTTACTTAATGTCTAAGGCCCTAAATTTGTCACACTCTTCCTTCAGTGCTCTTTAACCCAAACAACTAATCATTATTTTCTTCCTTTGAGTAAAGGGGGACAGAAAATACTTAGGTGTTAATTTCTACCATCAATTACTCCTTTTTAAAAAGTCATTCTTTGCCTAAATGAAAGCTATTATAAGCAGACAGAATAGCCTGGGGGAATAGAGTTTCTAAATTCATATCAAACATAAAGTACACTCAATCAAAACTTACATGTTGAATCCAGACTACAAATGGCTCATTTCGACATCAGATGGATTATAATTTCAATTAACCTTTGCTTAAGTTTTTAAAAAATAATGGAATGTTGCTCACCTTGTGATACTTTTTCTTTGTTTCTGTGTAACTGAAATAATTATTAACTCAGGAATTCGAGATTTTTTAAAAATTGCAGACCCTTAACAATATACATGTTCTTCCTGTTGTCTATTAGATGATCACTTTTGATTCCTACCCCCCGTCCCCAATACATAATCAATTCACTTATGGTTGGAATATATAAAGATTTAGTAAAAGTAGTTGAAGTGCTATGGATGATGTAGTATATTTTGAATTATTGCTTTCCAAGATATTAACAGAAATTATATGCCCTCATAAAAATTCTAGCATTTTTTGGTTTTGTTTGTTAAGAAGGAAAGAAATTATGTTACTGGATATACTGAAAAACTTACTTGTATTTTCCTTCTTTGAGAGATTGGAGGGTTTATTTGAGTCAATATAGTAATTAATAGCATGTATGTTTCTCTTCTCACGAGACATATGACTAGATATTTGGATATTTATTTATAATTTGGAAGAAAATCTTACTAATGATTTAAGTAATTCAAATAAATGACTGAGGATCAAAAAACAAAACAAAACAAAAACAATAACAAACCCCTTTCACTCCTTTAAAATTAATGCACCCAGGGAATTACAAAATTTGTTTCAAAATATATCATCATATCCTAGGTTAAGGCTACAGTTGTATTAAACGATCATTAAAGTCCCATCAAATCCTGAGATTCTAAGAATTTATGAGCACTTTATCTGGAAAACCCCAAGAAAATACATTCAGGCAAGACAGACATAAATGGGATTTTCAGTCAGTTATTTCATGTTTCTAATTAAACAGTTCCTCCATGTTTAAATACCATTTGTGTATGAATTTGGAAATTGTCTCTTCACAAGTAACAGAAAATCCTACAAATCGTAGCTGAAATAAATACATCTGGAAAAACCTACTAGAGCTGGTGTGTTTGGTCCACATTCCCATTCCTTTTTGTCTCTCTACGCTGCTATCCTTGTGTGTTCGTCTGTCTTCTTCTTGCAGAGGCCTTCATACCTCCATCCCTTATCACTGTCTACTACTGAATACCTCCAGCTACCCTGAACCATTTTGAATTCTTTGGTCAAGACAGGTATACCTCCAAGCCTTTGCCCCATTTTTTTTTTCCCCTTCTCCTCTCACTCCTTTGCCAACTCCTACTGATCCTTCAGATGTCAGCTTAGACAAGGCTTCCTCCAGGAAGTCTTTCCTGATTACCAAATTCTGGATTCAGTGCCCTCCTAATTCATCACCTTTTATAGCACTGTATTTCCATTGACATATTACTTCTCTGTTGGGTGTACTAAACTACTTGTTCTGTGAAGACAGAGACTGTACTAATCTTTTCCAGTGCTACATCCCTGGTACTTAACTAAATAGTAGTAGAAAACTAACACACCATTGTAAAGCAATTATACCCCAATAAAGATGTTAAAAAAAAAAAGAAAAGAAAAAAAATAGTAGTAGATATTTAGGAATTTATTTAAATATATTCTTAACTTTGTAACATTTAGAATAAAACTCTAAATAGGGACATGATAATCCTGAACTCTTAGTAGCTTTGATTCACTCAGTCATTCATTCTTCATTTCATAAATAGGTATTGTGTACCTGTCATGTGACAAGTCTGTTTAGCAGTGGGGTTCATGGACTGTGCATTATGAAAATAACTAATAAGAGATATATACAAAGTGCTGGAATTGTTCAGAATAAGTGGTCAGTAGCTGTACTTGGGGAACTCAAGGACAACTCTCCAGATTAAGGAAAATTTAGGTCATGAGAGCAAAAATTTTCCCATCTTCATCACAGAATTCCAGCACATAGAATAATGCCCAACATGTTGTAGCTTACTAAATTTGTTAAATAAAGGAATAAGTCATTCAAGAGTAAGAGAGAAAGTGAGATGGTTTCACATTAACACATAAGCTGCTTTGTAAATGTAAATCTCTAAAAATTGTGGATTCAAATGTACTGTACTTAATTTAATTATATGGATGCTTGAGACAAAGATATGTCCCCAGTTTAAGATACCTGGGTAATTCTGTACTCTATCTTATGATAAAACTGAATTTCCTTGCCTGTTTCCAGATTATGGATCTGTGGTATAACAAGTAATATTTATGCCTGATAATATTGATGTTGTTTTTTATTCTGAATTTAAAATCTCTGTGCAAAGAAAAGCATTTATAATGCCCTATTGATCAAATCATCCCTTGTGTTAATGACTGCCATGAAAGAATTGTCAGGTTATTGTGCATAGTGTAAGGGTTAATTTGGGGCATTATAAGTAGTGAGTCTTAGACTGTATCATCTAGAAGACTGGTTTATAGAAAGAAAACTAGAAGAAAGAGCATCCAGAGTAGTGGAACACAAATGTATGCTCACTTTACTGTACATAAATAAATCCAGATTTATGTATCAGGACATAGCAATAGTCAACATCAATAGTTATTTTAATTGTGCAAATCCATACCACTTGGGTAAGGCACAATGTTGAAGTGACTTTTCCATGGTTCCATAAATAGTGAGGAGCAGATATACTGAACTTTTAGACTTCAGGTTCCATATTAATTTTAATATATTCTGCAGACCCAGGGTCCCTGGGAAACTCAATACACCTTTCTTGTGCCGTCAAGGTGGGTAACACCCAACTGTATTTGCAAGCTGATGTCAGGTGAATTCTCCTACATCTCTGAATTGAAATCTGCCACCTATGATGCTGAAGGAAAAAGAGACTTCTTAGCTTCAGGCTAAGCTTCAAAAGCTAGGGTTCTTGATCAGTAACAGTAGGGTGGAAGAGGAGTGATAGCTGGGTATAGGGACTGGCAAAAATTCAAGGCCTTTGTATTTTCTTTTTTTTTTTTTTCTTTCCTCCCTACTCCCTGCCCCCAGCTTGCCCCACTGTTAACAAGTTTTAAAGCTGTTTAAGCAGTCATTAAATCTTGCTGGGAAATTTCTGGGCCACTCTAAGTCTACTAATGAAGTTCAGAGCTGGGAGCCATTGAACATTTTCTGGCTGAAACAATTCATTGCTTTTGGTCCTGAGTATAAGCTTGGCTCAGGAACAGAAGATGGGAGGTTTCTTGACCCTCCATGCTTGAGAATTCATAGTCCCTGAAGTGAAGAGAGAAAAGAGAAGTATATGAGGGAGAGAGTGTAAAAGCACATTCTTTTATTAAATGTGAGTTAAAATTTAGGGATTTATTTTGTGGGGGTGTTTTTTCAGTATTTTGAAATGTGTTCTGAACAAGTACAGTTTTATTCTAATGATACACATATGTTTATACTTGGTATGTTGAAAAGATGATTAAGAACATTTGGTTCAAGGGACTGAGGCCTTCAGAAAGACAGTAAGAAGTCCAAGTGGACATTGGATAATTATATTAGGCACTTCACTGAATGTCTTACTTATGTGAGTTTCACAAGATAGTTAAAAGTGTACAAAGCCTTCCCAGGTGCATTTTCTTGAAGCTTCTTGAGATCAAATTCCAAACACCATTTCCTACATTAATGGCCCTTTTCAAGCCAATTTTCCAGGTGTTTCAACTGTTTTCCAGGAAGTATATTCATGTGGGGATGTGTGTGAACTCTAGCTATTTTATGTTTAAGATGTGTTGGATTTTATTTATTTATTGTTTTCCCATCGGTTTTTTTTTTGCGGTATGCGGGCCTCTCACTGTTGTGGCCTCTCCCGTTGTGGAGCACAGGCTCCAGACACGCAGGCTCAGCGGCCATGGCTCACAGGCCCATCCGCTCCACGGCATGTGGGATCCTCCCAGACCGGGGCACGAACCCGTGTCCCCTGCATCAGCAGGCGGACTCTCAACCACTGAGCCACCAGGGAAGCCCCCCATTGTTTTTATTAAGATTCTAATCATGTATTTGGGGAAATGAGTTTGTCTCTTTCTCTTTCCACAAGCAAATCCAGTATGTGGGTAATTTCTGAATCATTCTCTCCCATTATTCAATAAATTATATTTTAATGTGAGACAGAAGATTGGAGGAGACTTTTTTTTCCCAAAAAAGTAATATAACCGAAAGAGAGAGAATCTTGTGGCTCTAAAGTTTAGAGCTTTAAATATCTTTTTAGTTTATCAGATAATAATTACTTTGCATTTAACTACTAGGCCTATGGGCAGACAACATGATAATCCCTAAATATTATTAAAATATTTTCAATATTAAGCAGAATGTACCAATTATCAAGTATCAAGTAATTTCTGAAAACAGAAGTGAGCATGAGAATTGAGAATTTTTTTGGGGGGTGCTATCTTAGGAAGTTACTTCAAGTGTTGGGAAGATTTTACAACTAACAATAAAAGTGTTTACAACTAAAGTGAGAAAGAAATCTTGTCTGAGCAGAGTGAATTCTCTTGGATTCCAAGTTACATTCCCTTCTCTCAGCTGTTTAAATTTCTGGCAAAAAAACTTAGTGCAGGATTTAAATAAAAACAACAAAACATTTATCAAAAACCTACTATGTGCTAGGCACTGTCGATTATTCTAGTCAGTTAATACTTCTAAATTGTTACTAGGACATTCAAATTCTTTCACTGACAACTATTCCCAACCTCTTTTTATTAACTTCACATTTTCCAAGTCCACTATCTTCTCTCCATTGTCTTCAGTGTTATTCAAGGACATCATGTTCTTTCCTCCATATTCATGACTCTTTTTACTCCCAATTCAACACCGTCCTCTCCTGATCTCATCTTAGATAACTTTAGTGTCGCTATTAATAGATTTTTATTAATACAAGCATATAGCTACTTGATAGTAAACTTAACTCAATTCCCCAAAACAGCATCCTAATGCTTGTTATCACCCATGGAAAAAAGAAAATTGGAAGTCATAGAATCTGATCCCAGCAGTGGTGTGCTGGTAGATGTTTAACAACTAGATCTCTGAGAAAAAAAAAAGAAAAGAGGACTGATTTGTAGAAGTTGCTGATTATCTTGGTGTAAATACTTCCACTGTGGCTGATTTCAAGTTACCACTGTGATTTCCTTGAATACAAGGTTGGGAAGAAATTCTCTCAATCAGCTCTCTTTAGGTGGAAACAGCTGCCTCCAGCACACCGCCCTTATGCCTCCCCCACTCCCCCATTTTTCTAACCTCAGGTCTCTTAGTTATTGCTGTCTTCACTCGATTGGTCATCCTAATTTTCTTGTCTTCTGTATTGAAGCTTATTGGTAATCCCTTCAAACAAAATTCCCAAAAGAGTAAAATTCTCCAGCTCTTCCTTTTGTACTATACAGACCCATCAAAGCTAACCCAAGTTAAACCAAGCGTTTTTTGTTTGTTTGTTTGTTTTGTTTTTGTTTTGTTTTGTTTTCCCCAATATCTCCCACTCCTTTCCCCTGGCAGTAAAGGAGTCTGGAGAAAATTATGTATCTGTACATTAAGATTGTATCTTTAATCCACAATCTCTAAGTTGTGGAGAATCTTTAGTGCTTTTATTATTCCTTTTAGTTATCTTGATCACTGCCTTCTATTACTTCCCATAACAGCTCCTGCAGCTCTTCATCACTCACTTTAGGTCTCTTGCTTTAGTTCCATCTTTCAGCAAATCCCCCTCCAAGAACCGAGAGCTCATGAATGACATTACATAGTCCTCTCAATTTTACTTTTGTTCCTGCACTTCCCTCCCTACTTTCCATCAGTTTTTGAGAAATAAATACCCTTGTTTCTTTCTAAAACTTAATCTTTACTTTTGCTTTTTTTGAGGGAGTCCCATCTTGTTTTCTTTATGTGCCTTAATCCATCATTACTACAGTTTCCCCAGAATATTTTTCAATTTCACTATACTTTTACCCTCCACTTTGCCTAAAACCTTACGGAAACATTCCCTGACTTGAAACTAAAACTATACCAAAGCAAACTTGGGTCTGTTTCCCCAACATGCAGTAAAGCCAGTTTATTTTTGTGGTGACGGAAAGTACAATGTTTATTACAGGGCCAAGCAAGGAAAACAGGCAGCCTCATGCTCAAAAGACCCAAATTCCAGGATAGCTTGACAGTGTGAGGGAGAGGGTGGCAGAGTGCATGATCAGCTTGTGCTTAATTCTCTGATTCGTTGATGGTGAGGTAATGGTGAAGTTTCAGGAATCTCAATCATCAATCTTCTGGTTCCAACCTATCTGGGGTCTACATGCTGGTGGTCAGCATGTACTTAATTTGTTTTACCTGATGGTGGTTTTAGTATCTGTAAAACAACTCAAGGATATGGCTCAGGATTTTATCTATAGCCCTTTGGGAGGAACTAAAGGTTCTTGACTTTGTTTTATGGCTAAAGTATTATTATTTTGTGTTGCCTGACTGTTTTCCTTCGTTTCTGCATTTTTTTTCATTTCTCTGATTAAATTTGTTCTTTGGAACTCCGGGAAGGCCTAGGATACTAAAGCTTTTTTTACAAACAAGAGGCAAGGAACAAGGAGGGGGAGGATCAATCCCTGGGAAGGCCCCCTCAGGGTTCTGCTCAGTTTCAAAACAAACAGTATCCTTTTCTCAACATGTCTTCACATAAAGCCACCAAATGTTAACTTCTTTCTTTTATTGTCACCCTATAAAGAGCTTTTGTGCCTTAAATTTTATTTTCCCCATCATCCATTCTTTTTTTTGCTTCACAGGAATATAACTTCTTGGGTTTGCAGGACCATAAATTTCAGAAAGGCTGACAGTATATCTTGTTCATAGCACTTTGCAATATGCCTAGGCAATCAGTAAGTATTCATTGAATAAATATATGCCATCACCGCTCCTGAAACTGCCCTTACTTAGGTAATCAGGATTTCTTATAATTTTCCAAATGACCTTAAATTTTCTTTTAAACCATCTGTATGGCTTTCTGCAGCATCAGAGCCTTCTGGAAACCTTTGCCTCTTAAAAACCATTCATTGCTTAATTTCCATGTTCATACTTTCTTTGTGTTTTCATCCTGTCTTTCTTAACACCCTTTATATTCCTTTGGTAATTTTTCCTCTGCATGCTCTGTAAAGTTTGATGAGCTTCAGTATCATTTCTTTTTGCAGTTTTACCTTTCCTTGTGGTTTGCTTTGGACACATATGAAGAATGTAGATGCATTAGCTTGTCTATACATCAATGACCAAATCTATATTTTCAAAACTACATTAATTAAGATAGTGTGATATTGATATGAGGATAGACAAATAGATCAGTGGACCAGAATAGAGAGTACATAAATAGATTCACCTGTACAAGGTCAAATAATTTTTGACAAAGGCACCAATGCAATTCAGTGGGCAATCTTTTTAAGAAATGATGCTGAATCAACTAGATAATCATATAAAAAAGCATTAGCCTCGATTCCTACATTAGAGCATACAAAATATTAACTTGAGATAGATTTTTAAACCTAAATGGAAAAGGCAAGTGATTTTTAAGCAAAAGCAAAAAAAAAAAAAAAATCCTAAACATAAAAGAAAAAAATTAACTGGACTTCATAAAAGTTCAAAATATCTTCTTATCAGAATGTATCATTAAGAAACTGAAAAAGTCTACAGACCATGAGAAAATGTTCTAAATACATATGTTCAACAAAGGATTCCTAAAAATCAATAATAATTTAAAAAAAAACAATTACAGTGGCTAATAGACTATTTCAAAAAATAAAATATGTGAATGACCAATAAACACCTAAAAAGATGATCAATATCATTAGTCATCAGAAATGCAAATTAAAATCACAATGAGCTATTGCTACACAGCTAGTAGAATGGCTAAAATTTGAAAGATTAACACTAAGGACTATATGTTGGAGAGGATGCAAAACAACTGGACCTCTCATCCAAAGTTTTTCTGAATGTAATGTGGTACAATCACTTTGAAAAATATGTTGGCAGCTATTTTAAAAGTTCAAACATGCTCCCATATTATGATGCAGCAATTCCACTTCTAGATATCCACTCAAAATGAATGAACATATTTGTATCCTAAAAAAACTTGTGTAAGTATATTCACTGCAGTTTTACTTATGATAGCAAAGTATTGGAAACAGCTTAAATATCCATCAGGAGGAGAACTGATAAACATATTGAAGTACATTCACACGATGGAATATTACCCAGCAATACCTTAAAGAATGAACACCTAACATAGATGGTTAAATCTCAAAAACT
This sequence comes from Monodon monoceros, assembly GCF_005190385.1. Taxonomy (NCBI): domain Eukaryota; kingdom Metazoa; phylum Chordata; class Mammalia; order Artiodactyla; family Monodontidae; genus Monodon; species Monodon monoceros. The sequence goes on from NW_021703777.1 coordinate 119,885,303, forward strand.
TCATATTGACTAAAGAAGCCATATCTCTAAAGTCTATATTATTCCATTTACAGGAAGATCAAGAACAAGCAAAACTAATTTGTGGAGATAGAAATCAGACTAGGTATTGTCTCTGGGAGGAGGGTGATTTTCTCTGAAGGCAAATTGGACCTTCTAAGGTGATGACAATGTTCTGCATCTTGACTGGGATATTGGTAACACAGTTGTATATGCTTATCAAAACTATTAAACTCTATACATAGAACTATTTTACTTCATTTACCTATACCTCAATTAAAATTAAATAAGTAAAATATCAATATTTTCAAGTTTCATGTCTCTCTTGCAATCCCAATCTATATTACTAATTATTTATTGAATATCTCAACCTGCATAGCTATATTTCAAATGTGATATATTAAATAGTAGGACTCTGTATTGTTTCCAAGTTCTCAACTTTTCTTTTCCTCCTGGCTTCCCTCTTTCAGTTGACAGCATCACCATAACCTCAGTTAATCAGATCTCAGGAATTTTGAGTGATTCTTGTCTTCTTCTTATCTATTCCCTCAATTCCTTTTGTCATGATGTCCTATGGCTTCCACTTCCAAACTATACCTTGTACCTTATCATCAGCTTAGTTCTGCTGTCACTTAAAATGCGATGCTACTCATAGATGAATCTTGATCTAATCCTCTCACTTCAAGTATAACTTCTTTCCATCCATTTTTCATACAGCTTAGACAAATGTGAGATCATGTCAGTACCTGCCTATAAACCTAATGACATTTTATTGTATACAGTAGAATTTGAAAACTGCTGCCCTCCAAACTGGATTCAGTCAATAAGTGTGTTGGCACTCATGATGTTTTCTGAAACTTTTGGATTTGTTGCTAACTCTTAACAAACGGAAAGACCTCCCATAAAAATCTGAATTCCAGCTTCTCTGGAAAAATCAGAAGGTCAAACCAAACCCTACTTGAATCCTCACCGAGCAATGGTCTCATGCCGAGTTAGTGGCTCTCCCTCTGTAGTTGGGGGGCACACACCAGTTGCTCTGCACTTGTACCCTCCAGTCCCCATGACATGTTTTGCTTCTCTCCTCACTTTACTTGCTTGGTGTTTAGGCTTTAGTAAGACATAACAAAAAAGAATCTCCACAGATTGACGCCAGCATTCTTTTCAATATATATTCATATATTCTTTGAAAGTTCACAGGTTTCTTTGATTACAGTTGACCCTTGAACAATTAGTGTTAGCATGGTATATCTTTCTCCATCCCTTTTCTTTTAAACTGTATGTGTCTTTATGTTTAAAGTGGTTGCATGTAGACAACACATAACTGGGTACTGGTTTTTTTAGGGAGCAGGTTCATTCTGAAAATATGTCTTTTAATTGGTGTATTTAAACCAACAACCTTCAAAGTTATTATTGATACAGTTGGATTAATATCTCCTATATTTGTTAGTGTTTTCTATTGTTGCCTTGTTTTTTTTTAATTTTCTACTCTTTTTCCACCTTTTGGGTTTTAGTGAACATTTTATATGATTCCATTTTCTTTCCTTTCTTTGTATATCAATTAAATTTCTTTTTTTAAAATTACTTTTAAAAGTGATTGTCCCCTAGAGTTTGCAGTATACATTTATAATTCAAGTCCACTTTCAAATAACACTATACCACTTCACAGGTAATGCAAGAAAGAACTTTATAATAACAAAATATTCCTGATTTCTCCCTCTCTTCTCTTGTATGATGGCTGTCATTCACTTTACTTATGCATAAGCATATATAAGACTATATATGTGTGTGTGTGTGTATATATGTATATAAAAAAACGGTGAGAAAAATAGAAAATATGTATATATATTGGTCTCTGCCCTTCGTTCCTGACACACAGCTCTTAAAGCTCTTATAATTTCCTAAGTCATAAAAGCACTAGAGCATCTTTTGTTCTGATGTTTGGCCTTTGACCCTGGTTCCTGATACCAAGCTCCTAAATCCCTCAGAATTTCCCAGGTGATAAGAGTGTCTTTTGTTCTAAGGAGCTGACTCTGGGTGGGCTCCTGGATGGCTCCTAGATGGGGGTTGGTCACTGGGAAAACCAAGCCATGATTAGAAGCTTGGAATTTTCAGCCCCATGCTCCATTCTCCAAAGCAGAATGGGGCTGGAAATGGAGTTAATTACTGACCACGCATATGTGATGAAGCCTCCATAAAAATCCCAAAAGCACAGGGTTCGGAGAGTTTCTGGGTTCATGAACATGGAGATGTTGGGAGAGTGGAGTGCCAGGAGAGGGCAAGGAAGCTCTGCACTCCTTTCCCACATACTTTGCCCTATGAATCTCTTTCATCTGGATGTTCATCTGTATCCTTGTTCGTATCTTTTTATAATAAATTGGTAAACAGTAAATAAACTGTTTTCCTGAGTTCTGTGAGCTGTTCTAGCAAATTAATGGAGCCTGCAGAGGGGGTGGTGGGAACCTTTCATTTACAGCTGATCAGTCAGAAGCACAAGTGACAACCTGGATTTGCATTTGATGCAGTCTTGTGAGACTGAGCCCTTAACCTGAAAGATCTGAGTCTGTCTATAGGTATATAGGGTCAGAAATAAGTTAAGCTGGTGTTGCAGAATTGCTTGGTGTGGGAAAAATCCACACACATCTGGTGTCAGTGTTGCAAGCATGGTAGTAGAGTGAGAGTAAAGGAGACACAAGAGGAAGACTGAGGATTTTCCTTCTCAGTTATAGAATACATTGTCACTATTATTACCTTGAAAAATAAGACGTTATTAGGTAAATTAAAAATAAGGATAATAAATTTTTTATTTTACCTTCATTATTCCTTCTCCAGTGTTCTTCCTTTCTTTATGTAGCTCCAAGTTTCTGGCCTATATCTTTGTGTTGTTTTTTTTTTAACAGCTTTACTGGAGTATAATTGCTTTACAATATTGTGTTAGTTTCTGCTGTATAACAAAGTGAATCAGCTATATGTATACATATATCCCTATATCCCCTCCCTTTTGCATCTCCCTCCCACCATCCCTATCCCACCCCTCTAGGTGGTCACAAGACACTGAGCCGATCTCCCTGTGTGATGCAGCTGCTTCCCACTAGCTATCTATTTTACATTTGGTAGTGTATATATGTCAGTGCTACTCTCTCACTTCGTCCCTGCTTACCTTCCCCCTCCCCGTGTCCTCAAGTCCATTCTCTACAGCTGCGTCTTTATTCCTGTCCGGCCCCTAGGTTCATCAGAACCATTATTTTTTAGATTCCATATATATGTGTTAGCATACGATATTTGTTTTTCTTTCTGACTTACTTCACTCTGCATGACAGACTCTAGGTCCACCCACCACAGTACAAGTAATTCAATTTTGTTTTTTTTATGGCTGAGTAATATTCCATTTTATATATGAGCCACATCTTCTTTATCCATTCATCTGTTGATGGACATTTAGGTTGCTTCCATGTCCTGGCTATTGTAAGTAGTGCTGCAATGAACATTGTGGTACATGACTCTTTTTGAATTATGGATTTCTCAGGTTATATGACCAGTAGTGGGATTGCTGGGTCGTATGGTAGTTCTATTTTGAGGTTTTTTGTTTTTGTTTTTGTTTTTTTTTGCGGTATGCAGGCCTCTCACTGCTGTGGCCTCTCCCGTTGCAGAACCCAGGCTCCGGACGCACAGGCTCAGCGGCCATGGCTCACGGGCACAGCCGCTCCGCGGCATGTGGGATCCTCCCAGACCAGGGCACGAACCCGTGTCCTGTACATCGGCAGGCGGACTCTCAGCCACTGCGCCACCAGGGAAGCCCTATTTTGAGTTTTTTAAGGAAACTCCATACTGTTCTCCGTAGTGGCTGTATCAATTTACATTCTCACCAACAGTGCAAGAGGGTTCCCTTTTCTCCACACCCTCTCCAGCATTTATTGTTTGTAGATTTTTTAATGATGGCCATGCTGACCGGTGTGAGGGGATACCTCATTGTGGTTTTTTTGTTTTGTTTTGTTTTGTTTTTGCTGTATGCCGGCCTCTCCCGTTGCAGAGCACAGGCTCCGGACGCACAGGCTCAGCGGCCATGGCTCATGGGCCCAGCTGCTCCGCAGCATGTGGGATCCTCCTGGACCGGGGCACGAACCCGTGTCCCGTGCATCAGCAGGTGGACTCTCAACCCCTGCGCCACCAGGGAAGCCCCTCATTGTAGTTTTGATTTGCATTTCTCTAATGATTAAGGATGTTGAGCATTCTTTCATGTGTTTGTTGGCAATGTGTATATCTTCTTTGGAGACATATCTATTTAGGTCTTCTGCCCATTTTTGGGTAGGGTTGTTTGCTTTTTTGATATTGAGCTGCATGAACTGCTTGTATATTTTGGAGATTAATCCTTTGTCAGTTGCTTCATTTGCAAATATTTTCTCCTATTCTGAGAGTTGTCTTTTCATTGTGTTTATGGTTTCCTTTGCTTTGCAAAAGCTTTTAATTTTCATTAGGTCCCATTTGTTTATTTTTGTTTTTATTTCCATTTCTCTAGGAGGTGGGTCCAAAAGGACCTTGCTGTCATTTATGTCATAGAGTGTTCTGCCTATGTTTTCCTCTAAGAGTCTTACAGTGTCTGGTCTTACATTTAAGTCTTTAATCCATTTTGAGTTTACTTTTGTATATGGTGTTAGGAAGTGTACTAATTTCATTCTTTTACATGTAGCTGTCTAGTTTTCCCACCACCACTTATTGAAGAGGCTGTCTTTTCTCCATTGTATATTCTTGCCTCCTTTATCAAAGGTAAGGTGACCAGATGTGCGTGGGTTTATCTCTGGGCTTTCTATCCTGTTGCATTGATCTATATTTCTGTTTTTCTGCCAGTACCATGCTGTCTTGATTACTGTAGCTTTGTAGTATAGTCTGAAGTCAGGGCACCTAATTGTTCCAACTCCATTTTTCTTTCTCAAGATTGCTTTGGCTATTCGGGGTCTTTTGCGTTTCCACACAAATTGTGAAATTTTTTTGTTTTAGTTCTGTGAAAAATGCCAGTGGTAGTTTGATAGGGATTGCACTGGGAAGTATAGTCATTTTCACAATGTTTATTCTTCCATTCCAAGAACATGGTATATCTCTCCATCTGTTTGTATCATCCCTGATTTCTTTCATCAGTGTCTTATAGTTTTCTACATACAGTCTTTTGTCTCCTTAGGTAGGTTTCTTCCTAGGTATTTTTATTCTTTTTGTTACGATGGTAAATGGGAGTGTTTCCTTAATTTCAGTTGCAGATTTTTCATCATTAGTGTATAGGACTGCAAGAGATTTCTGTGCATTAATTTTGTATCTTTCTACTTTACCAAATTCACTGATTAGTTCTAGTAGTTTTCTGGTGGCATCTTTATGATTCTCTATGTATAGTATCATTTCATCTCTAAACAGTGACAGTTTTACTCTTTCTTCTCTGATTTGGATTCTTTTTATTTCTTTTTCGTCTCTGATTGCCATGGCTAAAACTTCCAAAATTATGTTGAATAATAGTGGTGAGAGTGGGCACCCTTGTCTTGTTCCTGATCTTAGAGGAAATGGTTTCAGTTTTTCACTGTTGAGAATGATGTTCGCTGTGGGTTTGACATATATGGCCTTTATTATGTTGAGGTAGGTTCCCTCTATGCCTACTTTCTGGAGAGTTTTTTATCATAAATCGTTGTTGAATTTTGTCAAAAGCTTTTTCTGCATCTATTGAGATTATCATCTGGTTTTTATCCTTCAGTTTGTTAATATGGTGTATCACATTGATTGATTTGGGTATATTGAAGAATCCTTGCATTCCTGGAACAAACCCCCCCAATCATGGTGTATGATCCTTTTAATGTGCTGTTGGATTCTGTTTGCTAGTGTTTTGCTGAGGGTTTTTGCATCTGTGTTCATCAGTGATATTGGCCTGTAGTTTTCTTTTTTTGTGACATCTTTGTCTGGTGGTAGTATCAGGATGATTGTGGCCTCATAGAATGAGTTTGGGAGTGTTCCTCCCTCTGCTATATTTTGGAAGAGTTTGAGAAGGATAGGTGTTAGCTCTTCTCTAAATGTTTGAAAGATTTCACCTGTGAAGCCATCCAGTCCTGGGCTTTTGTTTGTTGGAAGATTTTTAATCACAGTTTCAATTTCAGTGCTGTGATTTGTCTGTTCATATTTTCTATTTCTTCCTGGTTCACTCTCGGAAAGTTATACTTTTTAAGAATTTTTCCATTTCTTCCACGTTGTCCATTTTATTGGCATATAGTTGCTTGTAGTAGGCTATCATGATCCTTTGTATTCCTGCAGTGTCAGTTGTTACCTCTTCTTTTTCATTTCTAATTCTGTTGACTTGTCTTCTCCCTTTTTTTCTTGCTAAGTCTGGCTAATGGTTTATCAATTTCGTTTACCTTCTGAAAGAACCAGCTTTTAGTTTTATTGATCTCTGCTATTGCTTCCTTCATTTCTTTTTCATTTATTTCTGATCTGATCTATATGATTTCTTTCCTTCTGCTAACTTTGGGTTTTCTTTGTTCTTCCTTCTCTAATTGCTTTAGGTGTAAGGTTAGGTTGTTTTTTTGAGATTTTTCTGTTTCTTGAGGTAGAATTGTATTACTATAACTTCCCTCTTAGAACTGCTTTTGCTACATCCCATAGATTTTGGGTCATCGTGTTTTCATTGTCATTTGTTTCTAGGCATTTTTTGATTTTTTCTTTGATTTCTTCAGTGATCTCTTGGTTATTTAGTAGCGTATTGTTTAACCTCCATGTGTTTGTATTGTTTACAGTTTTTTTCCTGTAACTGACATCTAATCTCATAGCGTTGTGGTCAGAAAAGATACTTGATACGATTTCAATTTTCTTAAATTTACCAAGGCTTGATTTGTGACCCAAGATATGATCTATCCTGGAGAATGTTCCATATGCACTAGAGAAGAAAGTGTATTCTGTTGTTTTTGGATGTAATGTCCTATAAATATCAATGAAGTCCATCTGGTCAATTGTGTCATTTAAAGCTTGTGTTTCCTTACTTATTTTCAGTTTGGATGATCTGTCCATTGGTGAAAGCGGGGTGTTAAAGTCCCCTACTATAATTGTGTTACTGTCAATTTCCCCTTTTATGGATGCTAGCATTTGCCTTATGTATTGAGGTGTTCCTATGTTGGGTGCATAAATATTTACAATTGTTATATCTTCTTCTTGGATTGATCCCTTGATCATTATGTAGTGTCCTTCATAATAGTCTTTATTTTAAAGTCTATTTTGTCTGATATGAGAATTGCTACTCCAACTTTCTTTTGATTTCCATTTGCCTGGAATATCTTTTTCCATCCCCTCACTTTCAGTCTGTATGTATCCCTAGGTCTGAAGTGGGTCTCTTGTAGACAGCATATATACAGGTCTTGTTTTAGTATCCGTTCAGCCTGCCTTGTCTTTTGATTGGAGCTTTTAATGCATTTATATTTAAGGTAATTATCGATATGTATGTTCCTAATACCATTTTCTTAATGGTTTTGGGTTTGTTTTGGTAGGTCTGTTCCTTCTCTGTTTCCCACCTAGAGAAGTCCCTTTAGCATTTGTTGTAAAGCTTGTTTGGTGGTACTGAATTCTCTTAACTTTTGCTCGTCTGTAAAGGTTTTTTAATTTCTCTGCCAAATCTGAATGAGATCCTTGCTGCGTAGAGTAAGCTTAGTTGTATGTTTTCCCTTTCATCACTTTAAATATGTCCTGCTACTCCCTTCTGGCTGGCAGAGTTTCTGCTGAAAGATCAGGTGTTATACTTATGGGGATTCCCTTGTGTGTTATTTGTTGCTTTTCCCTTGTTGCTTTTAATATTTTTTCTTTGTATTTAATTTTTGATAATTTGATTAATATGTGTTTTGGCATGTTTCTCCTTGGATTTATCCTCTATAGGACTCTCTGCACTTCCTGGACTTGATTGACTATTTCCTTTCCCATGTTAGGGAAGTTTTCAACTATAATCTCTTTAAATATTTTCTCAGACCCTTTCTTTTTCTCTTCTTCTGGGACCCCTGTAATTTAAATGTTGGTGCATTTAATGTTGTTTCAGAGGTCTCTGAGATTGTCCTCAATTCTTTTCATTCTGTTTTCTTTATTCTGTTCTGCAGCAGTTATTTCTACTATTTTATCTTCTAGGTCACGTATCCGTTCTTTTGCCTCAGTTATTCTGCAATTGATTCCTTCGAGAGAATTTTTAATTTCGTTTATTGTGCTGTTCATCATTGTTTGTTTGCTCCTTAGTTCTTCTAGGTCCTTGTTAAATGTTTCTTGTATTTTCTATTGCTAAGATTTTGGATCATCTTTACTATCATTACTCTGAATTGTTTTTCAGGTAGACTGCCTATTTCCTCTTCATTTGTTTGGTCTGGTGGGTGTTTACCTTGCTCCTTCATCTGTTGCGTATTTCTCTGTCTTCTTACTTTTTTAACTTACTGTGTTTGGGGTCTCCTTTTCGCAGCCTGCAGGTTCGTAGTTCCTGTTGTTTTGGTGTCTGCCCGCAGTGGGTGAGGTTGGTTCAGTGGCTTGTGTAGGCTTCCTGGTGGAGGGGACTGGTGCCTGTGTTCTGGTGGGTGGGGCTGGATCTTGTCTTTCTGGTGGGCAGGGCCATGGCCGGTAGTGTGTTTTGTGGTGTCTGTGAACTTAGTACGACTTTAGGCAGCCTCTCTGCTAATGGGTGGGGTTGTGTTCCTGTCTTGCTAGTTGTTTGGCATGGGGCATCCAGCACTGGAGCTTCCTGGCCATTGAATTGAGCTGGGTCTTAGTGTTGAGATGGAAATTTCTGGGCGCGTTCTCACTGATTAATATTACATGGGGCCAGGAGGCTGTGGTGGTCCAACATCCTGATCTTGGCTCTCCCACCTCGGAGGCTCAGGCCCAACACCCAGCTGGAGCCCCAAGACCTGCCAGCCCCACAGCTCAGAAGAAAAGGAAGAGAAAAAAAACCAAACCAAAAAAATGAACAGCCAGAACCCCAAAACAAATGGTAAAAGCAAAACTAAACAGACAGAATCACACAAAGAAACATACATACACAGTCACAAAAACAAAACGAAGAGAGCAACCAAACCTATAAACAAACCCACAAATGAAAACAATCGCTAAAAACGAATCTAGGATAAACATAAAACCAAAAACAGATCAAACACCGAAAGCAAAACCCAAGTCCATAGTTGCCCCCAAAGTCCACTGCCTCAATTTTGGGGACATTCGTTGTCTCTTCAGGTATTCTACACATGCAGGGTTTACCAAGCCGATGGCGGGGATTTAGTCCGCTGCTCTTGTGGTTGCACGGAGAAAGCTCCTGTCCTCTTCTTTGCTCGCACAGCTCCTGGGGTTCAGCTTTAGTTTTGTGCCCACGTCTGCACGTGGGCTGCCCTCAGGCATCTGTTCCCTCCAGACAGGACGGGGTTAAAGCAGTGGCTGATCAGGGCTCTGCTGCTCACTCAGGCTGGGGGGAGGGAGGCGTATGGTAGTCATAACTGGGATGTGAAGAGCATGCCTGCAGCAACAGAGGCTGGCGTGACATTGCAGCAACGTACAGCATACTGTGTATTCTCCCAGGGAAGTTGGCCGTGGATCCTGGGATCATGGCAGTGGCATGCTGGACAGGCTCCTGGGAAGGTGCGGGTAGTGATCTGCCCTTGCACACAGGATCCCTTGGTGGCAGTGGCAGCAGTGGTAGTGGTCCGTGCCCACCTCTGGAGTCTGACATGATAGCTGTGGCTCATGCCTGTCTCTGGAGCTCACTTAAGGGGTGCTCCTTAGTCTGTGGGCACATGAAGCAGGAAGGCCCTCTTCTCACGCACCCCGAGACAATGGTCTCTTGCCTCTTCGGCAGGTCCAGACTTTTTCCCTGTCTCCCTCCCAGCTAGCTGTGGTGCACTAACCGCCTTCGGGCTGTGTTCACGCAGCCAACCCCAGTCCTCTCCCTGGGATCTGACCTCCGAAGCCCAAGCCTCAGCTCCCAGCCCCCACCCGCCCTGGCATGTGAGCAGACAAGCCTCTCGGGCTGGTGAGTGCTGGTCGGCACTGATCCTCTGTGCGGGAATCTCTCTACTTTGCCCTGTTCACCCCTGTTGCTGTGCTCTCCTCTGTGGCTCTGAAGCTCTCCCCACCCCATCCCCACCAGTGAGGGGGCTTCCTAGTGTGTGGAAACTTTTCCTCCTTCACAGTTCCCTCCCAGAGGTGCAGGTCCCATCCCTATTCTTTTGTCTCTGTTTTTTCTTTTTCTGTTGCCCTACCCAGGTACGTGGGGATTTTCTTGCCTTTTGGGAAGTCCAAGGTCTTCCTTCGGCCAGCGTTCAGTAGGTGTTCTGTAGGAGTTGTTCCATATGTATATGTATTTTTGATGTATTTGTGGGGAGGAAGGTGATCTCCACGTCTTAATCCTCCACCATCTTGAAGGTCTCCCTGACCCAAATCATTTTCCTTCTTTCTCAAGAACTTCTTTTGACATTTCTTGCAAAGCAGTTCTACTGACAACAAAATCCCTCAGTTTTTTTTTTGAGAAAGTCTTTATATTTTCTTCACTTTTGAAGGGTAACTCTGCAGCATACAGAATTCCAGGTTGATTTTTTTCTCTCAACATTTTAAAATATTTTACTATACTCATATTGTTTGCACAATTTCTGGGAAGTAGGATGCAATTCTTATTCCACTATAGATAAGATGTTTTTCTCCCTCTGGCTTCTTTCGAGAGTTTTTCTTTATCTTTGATTTTCTGCAGTTTTATTATGATATGCCTAAGTGTAGGGTGTTTTTGTTTGTTTGTTTTTTGCATTTATTCTGCTTGTTCTCTGAGCTTCCTGGATCTTTGGTTTGATGTCTGACACTAATTTGGGAAAATTCTCAGTGACCATTGCTTCAACTATTTCTTCTGTCCTTTTCTGTCTTTCGTCTCCTGGTATTCCTGTTATGCATATATTATACCGTTTGTAGTTGTCCCACAGTTTTTGGATACTCTGTTCCTTTATTTCCAGTGTTTTTCCTCTTTGCTTTTTGGTTTTGGAAATTTCTATGGACATATCCTCATGCTCAGAGATTCTTTCCTTAGCTGTATTCAGTCTACTAATGAGACCATCAGAGGCATTCTTTATTTCTGTTACAGTGTTTTCGATCTCTATCATTCCTTTTTTATTATTTCTTAGACTTTTCATCTCTCTGATTTAATTGCCCATCTGTTCTTCTTTTATTATTGAATAAATTTGATATGAAACTGTGTAAGTTTAAGGTGTATATCATGTTACTTTGATAGGTTTATATATTTTAATATGGTTGCCATTGTAGCAGTATTTATCATATAACTTAATTATTGTGCAATAGGGGTCTAAGGTTGAGTATTTTCTTTCTCTCATATGGAACACTAGAATGGGCTCAAGTTCGGTGTTTCCCTTTACCTGGGTTGGTTAGACTCTGACAAAACCCCAATGGTTAAAGCTCTGGTGAGATAGTTTCTTTTAGGGTAGGCCTTGTTAAGAAGAACCAAAGGCTCTGGTGTGTTTCACAATGGTTGTGTTTTCTCTTCTTCTGCTGGAAGCACAAAGGAATTTTCTTCTGATCTTCACTGTAAGAATGTGGTAGAGCTCCTGGTGGTAAAGCTCACAATAATATTGGGGTCTCTCTATGACTAGGCTCCACTGCCGTTTCTGTCTCTCAGATTTGTCCACACTAATCTTATAGCAATGTCAATTACAGTTTAGGTTTTCCTACCTTGGTACTGGTTTCCTACCTTGGTACTTGGTACTGGTTTCCACAGAGGCTTCTACTCGTGAGTTTCTGTTCCAGTTATGTTTGATTCTCTGTATCCATGTGTCTGTCTTTCCAATTTGGGGGACAGTAGTTTGCCCTGTGACCTCCCATCTCTCACTCATCTAAAATGAGCTGTTGATTTTGTATTATAGTTTGTTCAGTTTGTTAATTGTTAGGGTGGATTGAAGACTTCCAATATTCTTCCATTCTGGCCAAGAAGCTGGAAAACCAAATTCTAGTTTTATAGTACTGAATTGACATAAGAGTTAGTGAATTTGCTAAACTTGGAAAGACCTGATTTTGAAACTGATGCATTAGTTTCCTATTGCTGCTGTAACACTTTGCCACAAATGTAGTGGCTGAAAACAAAACAAATATATTATCTTATATTTCTGGAGGTCAGAAGTTAGAAATGGGGTTTACTGATAAAGTCTAGATATTGGTAGGCTGCATTCCTTTTGAAGGCTGTTGAGGAGTTCTTTTTCCTTCCTTTTTACAGCTTCTAAAGACCACCTACATTCTTTGTCTTGTGACCCAATTTTTCCATCTTCAAAGCTAGCAACATTGGGCAGAGTCTTTGTTAAGCTGCCATCTCTCTGTCTGGTTTTCTCTTCCTCTTTTAAGGACCCTTGTGATTATGTTGGACCCACTAGGATAATCCGGAATAATCTATTTTATTGTCAGATAATTAGCTACTTTACCTCTGTCTGCAACTTTAATTCCCCTTTGCCCCATAATATAGCATATTCACGGTTCCAGAGTTTAAGATGGAGACATCTTGGGTGGGGGCACATCATTCTGCCTGCCACAACTGATATTTTCTTGCTTTAAAGGCAAATGTGAGAAGGATGAACAGGTTTTATCAATGTGCATGCAAATATTAAAGGAAAATCAGGGGAGGCTAGGGTCAGAATTTTAAAACATGTAAATATTTTTAGAACAACTTAGAGAATGTGAATTTACTATTTTGAATATGAATTTTATGAAATCTAAATATAGCTCAAATATTCCTACTGAAAATTTAGCACCCAAAATGAGATGGGCTATAGGTGTAAAATATATACTGTATTACAAAGACTTGGTATGAAAAAATAAAGTAAAATATTTCATTATAATGTTATATTAATTACATTTTGAAATTATTGGACATGTATTAGCCTAAATAAAATAGATTTTTAAAATTAATTTATCTTAAAAAATTTTTTTCTAATATGGTTATTAAGAAAGTACATATGGAGCTTGTATTATAGTTCTGCTGGACAGAGCTGAGGTAGAACCATCAGGGTTACACATTTTCTTTACATTATTACTTGACCTTCTCCATAATAATTCATAATGAAGACTGGGCTGGAGTATATATAGCTGGCACAACTGCTATTGGCTGCTCTTAAAGATGGAATGTTAGAAACAGCACAAAGTCGTCAGGTCTACTCCATGGACTAGATATTGCCTTTTGGCAACCAGAATTCATACCCATTATCTTTAATATTTCCTTTATATTACATGGATTGGAAGGTTGGAAAGTAAATTTTCCAAACTTCTTGGCCACTAAGCTTAAGAATGTGATTGAGGTTCTGCCAATGAAATGGCAACTGGATGACTTTTTACAAGGCAGAGGCCATTCCCTTTTCTGTGTCTCCGGTTTTGGGGGAGGTTGTACTCTACATTTCATTCCCCAGTCACCGGCTTTTTGGGTAGCGGCAGCCATTAAGTTGACAGCAGTTCCCATTTCCTGATCTCTGCGTGGCAACTGTGGTACTATTACTCTGACACTTAGTGACAGCCTTTTGATCAACCATCTCTAGCCCTTCCAAAAATGTTACAAGCTTTTAATGATCTGTATAAAGAACTTCTTTGTTAAAATGCCTGGAATGGTTTCTATTCCCTGTACTAAATGCTGTAGCACACCTCATTTTCAGAGGAGGAAAAGGAGTTTCTAGATTTGATTCAGGCTAGATAAAGAGTCAATGGTAAAAATTGGATTAGAATTAAGCTCTCTCATTTCCTTTAAAATATTCTACATCTGCACATATAAAAATGTTGCATAGTGTAATAGAATATGAATGCTTGGAGTTAAGTAGATCTCTGTTTGAATTCTAGCTTTTCTGCTTATTAGCTGCATGACCTTGGACAAGTCACTTGATTGTGATTATCAATCACTTGATTATATATCATCTCAGTTTCCTTATCACACAAGGTTATTGTAAATATTGAGATAATATTTATTGAATTTTTTGAGATATTATAAGAAATTAATAAATACTCAGTACTCTTCCTTATGTCATGAATATGAGCAAGAGATGATTGGGACACTCATCAATAAAGACAATAGATGAAATTCTGTGATCACTGTAAAGTACTTATATACAATATAGCTCATACAAATCTCACACATTGGGTGATAAAAAGACAATGTAAATCCTTGTAAATTATGTTCAAAAGGCAGGGTCCTTCCTATAAGAAGTAAGTAATGTGATAGTTCACAATATATTTTAAAGTAAAAAAATGCCTTAAAAGCCCTTTGTTGGCTGGAGTACCCTCAATTAAATGTTACTAAATTTTAAAAATGTACTTTACTAGTATGCTCATACCAGTTCTCATAATGTTGATTCTGACTTCCAGACCTTCCAGGAAACAAAAGATGATCTTTACTCAGTCAGTATGTACCTGGAAGCCTCTAAAGCTTTTTTGAAGAGGAAATGACATCATTAAAGCTGTTCTTGTCATCATATAAAGCAACTACTGAAGTGTAGAGATTAGAATCTTAAAGAACAGTTAGGAGATAATTGCAGTGGTTCAGACAAATTATCACAAGGATTTAAACTAATGTGGAGAAATGTGAATGAAAAGGAAAGACTGAAGTTGAGTGAAATTTTGTAATATAAGTTTACATAAATTAGGGCTTACTAAACATGAGTCAGTGGAGAAAGGCCAATGGTGAGTCCAAGTTTTCAGAATTAATATTTGTTCAGATGGTAGGTGGGCCAGTAGGAGAAGGAAGAGCAAGAATGCCTTTACAATTCAGGTGTGGCAGATATAATGAATTAAGTTTATGGTTGGTGGAATTGAGATTCTTATGGAGTGTCCAGATAGAGATTCTTCTATGGAGCTGAGAGCACAGAGAACAGAGATTAATTGATGCTGAGGACCATAGATGATTCTGAAGAAGAGTAGGCTTAAAGAAATAAGGGAATATGGCCAAAGACAAAATCTTGGTGGCTTAGTCATATTTTGGAACCCAGGTAAAGTAAAGAACTTGAACAGGAGGCAAAGAGAGAGTAGTAAAAGACAACAGAATAGGAATTGAGATAAACAAACGTTAAAGGCCTAGGAGATGAAAGAAAAGCATTAAATAAAGGCAGCTCCTGTACAGAAAGGAAGAAAGTAGGACTCAGGAAATGCTAATGGATTTGGCGATAAGAAGATGAATTTCTTTTAAATTCTGAGAGTAGAAACCCAAATCTAAAGAGTAAAATGGTGACTAGAGGCACTACATCCAGACATCTCTGAGTTTAGCATTTTTAGTAGGTCAAAGTATACATTATGACTTGATTGATATGGCCAATATTGTGCATTGCACATCTGGGTATAAAAGTGTATTTCTTTTCATTTGTTCACAAATTACATGTTAACAGTGACAGTGTTAAAATTTTTGTGCCTCTTAAACCTTTACTGTAGTCAAGCCTCCATAAAGTGGAAACAAGAAAAGTTTGGTTATTGTTTTGAAATGCCATGTGAATCAATAGATTTTATTTCTGAATTCTAAGATAATTTATCAACACTAACCGATTTAAATTTTACTCTCTTCCCTTAAAAAATACGTTAGGTAGCATCCAGAAAGTCATGGAGAAAAAAAAGAAATATCCAAATATCCTAATGTTTCTAGTTGAGGGGGTTGTTTGTTTGATATGGCTCTATTTTGGGGGGGAAGGATAAAAAATCGATAACATCGGACTAACAACTTATTTCTTTTCTATTTTGCCTGCTGGTGACACAGCTTATCAGTGTAAGTCATGTCATACTGTCATATTACATTTATTTCCACTTGTAGCCTTAGGCAAAGCTACCAAATACCAAAGACTTATATTGCATCTCTGTTTAGATATATTTCTCCTAGAAAGGAGCAAGAGACAAAGTCTGCAATGATACCCTCAATTCTCGGACAAAAATATCTGTATTAAAGATACATGACCATTATTCTTGAAGTTCAAAATGATAAACAAACACTTCCATATGTTACCATTTATATATCTGGTAACTATGATTACTCTTGATGTAGTTATGTGATATTTCAAAAACATGATACCATGAGATACAAATCATTAAAATAAAAATGAAAATACAGTAAACTGAAGTTATGATATTTTTAGAATTAAGCATCTACATTGTCATATCTTAAAGCACCTGAGAATACTTGAAGGGTCATTAAGATATAGAATCTACTTTTTAAATATCTAAAGATATTTAAATGTTCTGATTAAGGCTACCCAAGGATTTCAACTTTTATGCTAGATAAGTTGAAGAAATAAACTATTTCACTTTGTAATGGCTGTTTACTCTTGCTGCAGCATTATGCTATTTTTCTAAGAATTTGGAACATGCTATGTCATTAGAACTATTTCATGGTGAGAAATATGTATTTTGTCAGAAATGTGTGAGTTTAGAGAATTAAATGGAAACTACGAAAGGAATTTGGCTCTTTCAATGTATATGACTCCTAAATGCTGACTCACCATTTTATTCCACTATTTTTAATCAGGCAGGATTAAGGTGGAAAACCTTAATTTTCTTACACAAATAAGAAAGAGTATAAGCTTTGCACGACTGTAATTCTGCAAGACATTATTTAAATTACACAAGGAAACCACTATTACAAAACAGAAATCCATCTATTGTTTTAATAATGGACTCTAAGTGTAAGAAAAAAAGTTCATGTGAAATTATAAATTTGATATTTGGACACAATAGCAAATTGTGCCAAGGAAATTTAGGTGTAAAATCTGCATTTAATAAATCCATAAATTATTTCTAACACAAAAGAAAAAGACAACTTATTTGAATTTTTTTTTTTTTTTTTTGTGGTACGCAGGCCTCTCACTGTTGTGGCCTCTCCTGTTGCAGAGCACAGGCTCCGGACGCGCAGGCTCAGCGGCCATGGCTCACGGGCCCAGCCGCTCCACGGCATGTGGGATCTTCCCGGACCGGGGCACGAACCCGTGTCCCCTGCATCAGTAGGCGGACTCTCAACCACTGTGCCACTAGGGAAGCCCTGAAATTATTTTTCACTGTATTTTCTGATTAAAGAACAGATGCTAGAGCTCTAAAAGTTATAGCAAGATATACCACAAGCCTTCAGAATAAAAATTCGTATGATTATCTCTAGGATAATCACTGAAAGAATAAAAACTAATAACTAAAGGTTAATAGAATAAAAAGTAAGTCATAAAGTACTTGATTAATCAAATATAACACAAAAAAATAGGGGAAAGGGTGACACAAAACAGGTAAACCAAATTAAATACAATAGTAAGATGATACATATAAATCCAAATATGTGAGTAATTACATTAAAGGTAAATTGACTACTCTTAGAAGTAGTTTAAGATTGTCAGCTTAGATAAATAAAACAAAACCCAATTCTATGATGCTTTAACAATTCACTCTTTAAATATAAGGGCATTAAAACTTTGAATATAAAAGGAATGAAAATATACAATGTAAATACTAACAAAATTAAAGCTGATAAAGCTGTAGTAATGTTAGATGAAATAGACTTTGGGCAAAATAAAGAGGGGTATTTCATAATGAAAAAAGATCAGTATAACTGAAAGACACCACAATCCTAAATCTGAATCACACAAAGTATAACTTTAAACCATAAATATAAAAAATTGGCAGAACTAAAAGAGAAATAGACAAATCAGCAAGCATAGAGGAAGACTTTAATACACCTCTCTTAATAAAGGAACAAATAGAAAAAAAATATATCCACAAGAATATACAAAATCTAAACAAAAAATTTTGAAAAATTGGCCCAGTGGGCTTATGAAGAATATTGCATCCAACAGCAATAAAATACATTTTTTTTTCAAGTGCGCGTGCAGAGTACTATATTTTCAAGTGCATATACAATAAACACACCAAATTTGGGGCCACAGAGAAAGCCTTAATGATCATAATGGAATTAAGCTAGAAAATAATAAAAGTAAGTAGAAAAACACTAACTCCCTGAAAACTGGAAAATTTGTGAGCTATCTGGTCACAAAATGTAGCTTTAAATAAATATATTTACAAGAAGAAAAAACTGTTAAAATAAAAACAATTTATTTGCAACAACATGGATGGACCTTGAAGGCATTAGGAAAAACAAGTACCACATGATCTCACTTATATGTAGGATGTAAAAAGTGCAAACTTACAGTTATAAGAAAAATAGTCATGGGGAATATAATGTATAGTTAATGATACTGTATTGCATGCTTGAAAGTTGGTAAGAGAGTAGATCTTAAAATCCTCATCGCAAGAAAAAGATCTGTAACTATGCATGGTGACAGATGTTAACTAGACTTATTGTGGTGATCGTTTTGCAATCTGCAGGAATTGAATCATATTGTACACCTGAAACGAACATAATGTTATATGTCAATTATACTTTAATAAATAGAAAAAAAATTCAAACATGGAAAAACAAAGAAGTTTTGTTTTTTGAGAGGAAGGGAGAGGGAATCTGTATTCTTTTTATCTGTGAGTTTGTTTCTGTTTGCTACATACATTCATTTGTATTATGTTTTAGGTTCCATGTATAAGGGGTATACTGTACTTGTCTTTCTCTGACTTATTTCCTGAGCATAATATTCTCTAGGTCCATCCATGTTGCAGCAAATGGCAGAATTCCATTCTTTTTTATGGCTGAGTAATATTCCATTATATATATATATATATATATATATACACATACATACATACACCATTTCTTCTTTACCCATTCATCTGTTGATGGACACTTGGTTTGCTTCCATATCTTGTCTATTGTAAATAATGCTGCTATGAATATTGGGGTGCATGTTTCTATAACTAGACATATTTTGATACAAGTATATGTAACATAAAAAAATATATTTCAGGGCTTCCCTGGTGGCGCAGTGGTTGAGAGTCCGCCTGCCAATGCAGGAGACACGGGTTCGTGCCCCGGTCCGGGAAGATCCCACATGCCGCAGAGCGGCTGGGCATGTGAGCCATGGCCCCTGAGCCTGTGCGTCTGGAGCCACAACAGTGAGAGGCCTGCGTACCGCCAAAAAAAAAAAAATATATATATATATACATTTCAGAAGTTCAAGGACCCCAAAATCTTGTCCTATGCACTCCTTCTTAGAGAGTGATTAGATGAGGTAGTAATGTAAACCAAGATAGAGAAAGATGTTAGATCCAGGAATGGGTAGATCTAACCCAGGAGAATGGTGAAGAGAAGCATTATGATGACTGGGAGTCGGGTTGTTTTTTAAAATAACCAGGGCAGTTTTTAACTTATGGAAGAAGAATGAGCTCCAGGAAAATAAAAGACTTTGTAAATAGATGCTATGAGAAGTGATTCATTGGTGATTGTTGTTGATGATTTGGTGGTGGTTACATACAAGGAGAGGGAGAGAGAGAAGAGAAAAGAGGAGGGGAGAGGAGAGAGGAGAAAGAAGGAGAGAGTTAGACAAGGGGAAAGGAAGGAATTATTGATTTAAGGAAAACAAGTTTGTACAATTAAAAACTCAGTCGTAGTACAATACTTGGCTCTGTAGCCAACAATAGTATATAGTTTGTTTGGTTTTTTTTGCTGTACGCAGGCCTCTCACTGTCGTGGCCGCTCCCGTTGCGGAGCACAGGCTCCGGACGCGCAGGCTCAGCGGCCGTGGCTCACGGGCCCAGCCGCTCTGCGGCATGTGGGATCTTCCCGGACCAGGGCACGAACCCATGTCCCCTGCATCGGCAGGCGTACTTTCAACCACTGCGCCACCAGGGAAGCCCAATAGTATATAGTTTTGATGACATAAACACTGACGTTTTAATTTAATAAATCAATAATTATTTAGGAGGATGGAGAAGACAGGTTGAAGAGAGAGCTATATTTCCATCTGGCATAACGAGGATTCAATAGGTAAATGCCAAATTGCTAATTCCTAAGTAGCAATATAAGCATATTTTATTTAGAAATGTGGAAGTAATTACCAGAAAAAACCCAAAAACTGTTAGAATTGTTTCCTTGGGAAAAATTGAGAGAGGTGGGAAGACATAGGGTTAGTGACCACACTCTTTATGAGCCTTTTGGTACATTAGAAAAATCACTTTGTGTACTAACTTTTGACAGTAAAAATTAACTACAGTAGTAAATAAAAATTATAAAATTTCAAGTTTTTACTTTATTTTTACTCTGTAAAAGTCCATTAATATTAGTTGATCTATTTGGTAAATAAGTAGTCCTTATCTTCAAAAATGTATAAGACACATATACAAGGTACTGATTTTTTTTAGTGATACTTACTATGCAATAGGACATCAACTTAGAAAGCACTCTACCATCCAAGGCTCAGATCTACATTAAATACTTCATATAGATGAAGTTAATGTATGGTAGAACTCCAGAGATCATAGAACTCTGTAAATGGGAAATCTAAGCTTGAGTGTTCAGTCTGTACCAGAAAAGTACTGCTTTCTCTGAAATTCTCCTTCTTCCACCCTGTTCTCCTTTACCAGAATAAGTCCTTTCCATACAGTTTTTCCTTACAATCCTGTTAGCTTGATGGGTTACAAGCCCTAAATGGTAACAGTTACTGATTTTCATAGTTTGTTGTCATGGTTACAGAAACACCAACTACAGAAGGCAATTAAACTGACTTCGTGATATGCTTTTCCTGCAAGATCAAAGTTCTAATTTTCCAGTTGTACTTGGATCTGAAATTTGGCTTCACATGAGTTCAATCTGTTCCAGAACAAAGAGAAGCCAAGTTTACATTGTGTATTAAATGCTCCAATGGTTGACACTATATTTGCAAACATGGGACACACTTTATGGACTGGAACATAATAGTAGGTAATAAAATCATAGGGTTTATTTAAAAGAGTTTTTCTTTCTCTCTTTTTTTATCCCGAAGTATTTCTTCTAACATTAGATTTGCCTTAGTTTTTCAATGGCTATTTATCTAACAGAGAAAGCAGAGATAGCTTAAATTCTGGAAAGAAATGGTCAAAGATAGGAATTAATCTCTAGTAATTCTTTCCATTCATTTTGTTTACTCTCTTTTTATGTTTCTCACCATGAGTCTCTGCAACTTTAAAAATCAGAGTTCCATTGACCTTGTACAAAGAAATGCTGTTCCTTAATCACAGAGGCTCTAGATGTGAGGTAGAATGTCCTGAAGCTGACATAAGAAGCTAGAGCTTCAAAAAGATGGGATTGCTATTTCCTGTTCCAAGAATCACACACAATTCTTGTCTTGTCTTAGAGGTAACAGTTTGCTACCCTCTAATGGGAAAAGTCGATCAAACTGTTAAGAACTAAAATCTGATTTTAAGGCGTGTTATGAGATTAGCATACAACTGGTCAAGGTTAGCATATCTGATTATACCCCCGAGATATCAGTTTGAATTTGTAAATGATAACAAGGGACCCAAAGTTACTCGAAGCAATTTATAGACGTTTGTCACTATCATAATTTGTGACCTTAGAGCTTCAGTTGAAGTTAAATCTGTACATATGCCTGCTAAGTTATCTGGTATTTTCAGAAAGAAAATGAAACATAATGCACTTTAACAAAGAAGAAAAAGAGAAAAGAAGATTCTCAGTTTGCTTTAGACTCAGGGTATCAAGATTACCAGTAATGTTGTTTTGACAGGAATAACATGATGAGTTTTCCTGAAGGTCTGCTTAGTCACACCAGGTTGTATCTGATACTTCTGGGGGGAATGTCCCCACTCATGAATGACACTTAGCTGCATGCTTGTGCATTACATTCAATATTGGAATCCAATTCAAAATTAACACTGCTTCAGAGATCAAGTTGGGATGAACTCTATGGTCCTAAATAAAACAATCCCTGTAGAATGAGAAGAGGCTGGGGAATAGCATCACTGCCAGAATGGGGGAGAGTGAGGGAGCCACGGTCACTCCTACACTTTCTCACTAGTTCTGTAAGCACTGGTTAAATTGAACATAGGTTGTTAACTTAAAATTCAATGTATTAAAACCATTAGCCAGACTCATCAAGAAAAAAAGGGAGAGGACTCAAATCAACAGAATTAGAAATGAAAAAGGGGAAGTAACAACGGACACTGCAGAAATACAGAGGATCATGAGAGATTACTAAAAGCAACTATATGCTAATAAAATGGACAACCTGGAAGAAATGGACAAATTCTTAGAAATGCACAACCTTCCGAGACTGAACGAGGAAGAAGTAGAAAATATGAACAGGCCAATCACAAGTAATGAAATTGAAACTGTGATTAAAAATCTTCTTCCAACAAACAAAAGCCCAGGACCAGATGGCTTCACAGGTGAATTCTATCAAACATTTAGAGAAGAGCTAACACCTATCCTTCTCAAACTCTTCCAAAATATAGCAGAGGGAGGAACACTCCCAAAATCATTCTGTGAGGCCACCATCACCGTGAAACCAAAACCAGACACAGATGTCACAAAAAAAGAAAACTACAAACCAATATCACTGATGAATATAGACGCAAAAATCCTCAACAAAATACTAGCAAACAGAATCCAACAGCACATTTAAAGGATCATACATCATGATCAAGTGGAGTTTATCCCAGGAATGCAAGGATTCTTCAATATATGCAAATCAATCAATGTGATACACCATATTAACAAATTGAAGGAGAAAAACCATATGATCATCTTAATAGATTCAGAGAAAGCTTTTGACAAAATTCAACACCCATTTATGATAAAAACCCTCCAGAAAGTAGGCATAGAAGGAATTGCCTCAACACACTAAAGGCCATATATGACAAACACACAGCCAACATCGTCCTCAATGGTGAAAAACTGAAACCATTTCCACTAAGATCAGGAACAAGACAAGGTTTCCCACTCTCACCACTCTTATTCAACATAGTTTTGGAAGTTTTAGCCACAGCAATCAAGAGAAGAAAAAGAAATAAAAAGGAATCCAAATCGGAAAAGAAGAAGTAAAGCTGTCACTGTTTGCAGATGACATGATCCTATACACAGAGAATCCTAAAGATGCTACCAGAAAACTACTAGAGCTAATCAATGAATTTGGTAAAGTAGCAGGATACAAAATTAATGCACAGAAATCTCTTGCATTCCTATACACTAATGATGAAAAATTTGAAAGTGAAATTAAGAAAACACTCCCATTTACCACTGCAACAAAAAGAATAAAATACCTAGGAATAAACCTACCTAAGGAGACAAAAGACCTGTATGCAGAAAACTATAAGACACTGATGAAAGAAATTAAAGATGATACAAACAGATGGAGAGATATATCATGTTCTTGGATTGGAAGAATAAACATTGTGGAAATGACTCTATTACCCAAAGCAATCTACAGATTCAATGCAATCCCTATCAAACTACCACTGGCATTTTTCACAGAACTAGAACAAAAAATTTCACAATTTGTGTGGAAACACAAAAGACCCTGAATAGCCAAAGCAATCTTGAGAACGAAAAACGGAGCTGGAGGAATCAGGCTCCCAGACTTCAGACTATACTACAAAGCTATAGTAATCAAGGCAGCATGGTACTGGCACAAAAACAGAAATATAGGTCAATGGAACAGTATAGAAAGCCCAGAGATAAACCCACACACATATGGACACCTTATCTTTTATAAAGGAACAAGAATATACAGTGGAGAG
The DNA here is from genome assembly GCF_005190385.1 of Monodon monoceros. Classification (NCBI taxonomy): domain Eukaryota; kingdom Metazoa; phylum Chordata; class Mammalia; order Artiodactyla; family Monodontidae; genus Monodon; species Monodon monoceros. The sequence goes on from NW_021703777.1 coordinate 119,908,928, forward strand.
AAGGAAGCCTCTTCAATAAGTGGTGCTGGGAAAACTGGACAGCTACATGTAAAACAATGAAATTAGAACACTCCCTAACACCATACAGAAAAATAAACTCAGAGTGGATTAAAGACCTAAATATAAGGCCAGACACTATAAAACTCTTGGAGGAAAACATAGGCAGGACACCCTATGACATAAATCACAGCAAGATCCTTTTTGACCCACCTCCTAGAGAAATGGAAATAAAAACAAAAATAAACCAATGGGACCTAATGAAACTTCGAAGCTTTTGCACAGCAAAGGAAACCATAAACAAGACGAAAAGACAACCCTCAGAATGGGGGAAAATATTTGCAAATGACGCAACTGACAAACAATTAATCTCCAAAACATACAAGCAACTCATGCAGCTCAATATCATAAAAACAAATAACCTAATATAAAAATGGGCAGAAGACCTAAATAGACATTTCTCCAAAGAAGATATACAGATTGCCAACAAACACATGAAAGAATTCTCAACATCATTAATCATTAGAGAAATGCAAATCAAAACTACAATGAGATATCATCTCACACCAGTCAGAATGGCCATCATCAAAAAGTCTACAAACAATAAATGCTGGAGAGGGTGTGGAGAAAAGGGAACCTTCTTGCACTGTTGATGGGAATGTAAATTGATACAGCCACTATGGAGAACAGTATGGAGGTTCATTAAAAACTAAATATAGAACCACCATATGACCCAGCAATCCCACTACTGGGCATATACCCTGAGAAAACCATAATTCAAAAAGATTCATGTACCACAATGTTCATTGCAGCTCTATTTACAATTACCAGGACATGGAAGCAACCTAAGTGTCCATCAATAGATGAATGGATAAAGAAGTGGCACATATATACAATGGAATATTACTCAGCCATAAAAAGGAACAAAATTGAACTATTTGTAGTGAGGTGGATGGACCTAGAGTCTGTCATACAGAGTGAAGTAAGTCAGAAAGAGAAAAACAAATACCGTATGCTAACACATGTATATGGAATCTAAAAAAAAAAAAATGATCATGAAGAACCGAGTAGCAAGACAGGAATAAAGATGCAGACCTACTAGAGAATGGACTTGAGGACATGGGTAGGGAGAAGGGTAAGCTGGGGCAAAGAGAGTGGTAGTGTATATATGTCTATATATACACTACCAAATGTAAATTAGATAGATAATGGGAAGCAGTCGCATAGCACAGGGAGATCATCTTGGTGCTTTGTGACCAGCTAGAAAGGTGGGATAGGGAGTGTGGGAGGGAGGGAGATGCAAGAGGGAAGAGATGTGTGGATATATGTATATGTATAACTGATTCAGTTTGTTATAAAGCAGAAACTAACACACCATTGTAAAGCAATTTTACTCCAATAAAAACGTTAAAAAAAAATAAGAAAGATCGTACCAAAGTCCAAAAAAAAAAAAAAAAACTTTCAATATATTAACCAAGCAAACACATCATCTCAAGGAGGCGTATTTCTCTTTCGGTGCTCCTTTTCATTGCAAAAGGGACCACCATCTCCCAAGGTAATCAAACTTAAAACCTCAAAGCAATCCTTGATTTTTCATTCTCCCTCATATTCCACATCTAATCATTCATGAAATTGTTTTTCCTACCTCAGAAATATGTCTAGAATATTAAAATTTCTTCTTTTGTCATCATTGAAATTCAAATAATTATCACTGTAAAAGTTTCCTGATCACTCTCTTCATGTCCGTGTTTGCCCTTTCTAATTCATTCTTGGCCTGGAAACCAGAGGAATCTTTTTTTGAAAATACAAATATAACTGTCGTTGCATTCTTAGAACTGTGTGGTAACTTCACATTGTTTTAAAATATACAAAATCCTTACAAAACTATCCACAGTCTGGTCTGTATAGCTCTAGCCTTATCTCACTTTACCTTTGTCCTTTATGCTATTTAAATCTTCTGAGATTCTTTCAGATTTCAAGCATTACAGCAAGTCCCCTACATATGAACCTTCAAATTGTGAACTTTCAAATATGTGAACATGCTTTCACATTTCCAGTTACGTAAGTTAGTTCGTACATTGTCATGTGCGTGCATCCTCTACAAGTGGTTGTGCTTTTGTGTACTTTACTGTACAGTACTGTATAGAGTATGGTAGTACAGTATCTTTATTTCAAGCCCAGGATGTCCGGAAGCAAGCGTAAAAGCAGCGATGATGTAGCTGGTACTTCTGTACTTTTCAAGGTACTGTACTGTAAGATTAAAAATGTTTTCTTTATTTTTGTGTTTGTTTTTTATGTATTATTTGTGTGAAAAGTATTATAAACCTATTACAGTACAGCACTATATAGCCGATTGTGTTAGCTGGGCACCTAGGCTAACTTTGTTGGACTTAACGAACAAACTGGACCTACGTACGAACGCACTCTCGGAATGGAACTCGTTCGTATGCAGGGGACTTAAACTGTATTTACAGAATCTATTGGTTCTGGGATTTTGCGTGTGTGTGTGTGTTGGGAAGGGGGGGTATATTTATATGAGATGCTATTACTCCTTCATTTTCACCCTATTCCTGTTCATCCTTTCCTGTCAGTTTAAGAGTTAGTTCTTTAAGGAAACCTTCCTCATTCCTAGACAAGTATAAATCCCCACATTTTGACCCAATGCTTTGTGCCCTGAACCTCTTCACACTTCAATTTCCACCTCAATGTTCATACCTGACTTTAAGCCCCAAGTCTTCAGGGGCTTTTTCTATCTTGTTCATACTTGGCCTCCTTATTACTACTATAAATCCTGAGAGGTAGTAAAAGCATGATAAATATTGATTTATACAAATTGAAAGAAATACATTAGAATGATAAAATCATGTATCAGCTTCCTTTCAAATGCTGAAGACTAGAGATTTCAAAGTATTATACCTATATCATGATCCACATTTTACTTCTCCTGGTTTGCCCATTAGCATTGTTTGTGAGTGTATATGCATGTGTGCTATGTATAGGTGTGTGTTAAAGGGTGAAGAGCCGAAAGAAGGAAAGTATGAGTGCCAAGAACCCCTCCCCCGCCCAATTTTTTTGGCCAACAGTGTGAAAAGCACTGTGTGGGACAATTTGCCTTCCTTTTATCAAAGGCCTGCCATGTTCTGAAGTCTTTTCTAGGCTCCTTGGTAGAACACATGCCAAAACAAAAATGCTTATAAAATGCAAATAGGAATCCTCTGGAGAATAAATCACAGCCTACCCTGATGCCTTTGTCTGCCTTTAAAGATGTGAAGATCTGAGAGAATATATAAAACCTAATCCCTTCCTGTGGTTTTAAGAAAACATTGAGAACAAAATACATGTAACCCTTAGCACATACTTGCAGTCACTCCAAGTAAATGTTTCCTTTATACCTTGTGGAAAAAGTGATTTTGTGACTCTCTGCTTTTGAAACTGAGCTAGATTTTTTTTTTTTTTTCAAAAAACCACTTTATTGAGAAGTCTATATACTTTGGAAGCAGCACCTTTCTCAAATTCTGTACCTTGGAGTAGTATTTCTCTTGAGATGTTTATAAGTTAAACAAGGAAACCCTACATCTTTGGGGGATGGATGGGTTACATTGCACTGTATCATACTATTAAAATTTTTGAGAAGTATTGCTGTGAAGAAATTTGAGCAACACAGATTAACCTAGATTTTCCAAATATTATATCATGCAGCCAAACTCTTTTTTGTTTGTTTGTTGGGTTTGAATTCTTGTTAAAATCCAAGTCACTCAGAAAAAAATTGACGAAATTCTAGTTTGATGGGAAAGAAAATGAGTTCCACTCTAGCAACCTTATCAGTCTCTTTTACCCTTCAGATAACCTAACATATCCTAGTTTCAGTCACAATTTGTAAAATGACAATAATCACACCTACTCCCTAGTAGTGTAATGAGAAAATGAGAAACATTTACTAGAATTCCTACTCAAAGATCTCATTTTCTCTTCTAAGTTCCATACCAGAGGAGAAAAATTGTGACAAAGCATTTTATACGAAATATATATAGCAGCATTTATTGTAACATATTATAATTGTGACATTTGTGTAAATCCTTAAACAGCAATGCTTTTTGCACTGGGGTAACTTTAAAAATGGAGGTCCTGTACAAATTCTGGTTGTTGCCATCAAAAGTCATATAGCGGAATGGCAGTACCACACGTGCACAGGGAGAGCCTGATTGGCACTGCAATCAAAATGCAGGGAGATGCACTTTACAGATTAGCAAAGCAACTGCAGAAACAATGACTCTGACTGCTCTTTTATATTCATATCACTCTTGGCATGCCTGCAAATCATAAACAAACTTCAAAGAATGAAAAGTCGGAAATTGGAGCACATAGCATACAGGTTTCTAGAGAAGTCTAGGTTATGAATTGGAAACGACTGAATTTGAATTCCTTGTCAAATTTGTGCCATCAAGGGAACCTGACCTTTATCCCCTTACCACTCCCTTCCCCACACCCAGGACCCATCACTTAAGTAAAGGCAAATTCAAGCTAAGACGAAAACTCAGACACCACAGAGTAAACACATTATCCTCTGCCTAAAGAGTCATACTTCAGAGACAACAAATGATTTTTTTCCCCCAGGAGAATTGCTGTTAGCAAATATATGACAGTTCACAGACTTTCATTCTAGTGAAGCTAACTGGAAATGGAAATCACTGAATCAGACTGGAAATGGAAATTATCTGCAGGAGTCTCAGTTATTTCAGCTTTCAGTGATTTCCCCCACGTGCACTTTTACTGAATTCATGTATAAGAAATAGGAAAGTCAAACCATGATTTCTCTCTTAAAAAGACAAGAAAGTAATACTAAATTTTAAGACTTTGGAATCATTCATTGCTTTGTCTGGGTAATTTCCAAGAACAGAATAGCAAATTAGCAAATAGCAAAAGTCGTGGATAGATTTTCAGAATGGATTAAGGACATTTTATTTGATATTAAGGTGAGAGGAAACATGAGGCATAGGAAACATACTACTGTACAAGGTGTGCTGGAGAAGAAGTTCAACTGGGCAATGAAATGCTTCAGCTTCTGAAGCTAACATTTTTCTTTTAGGAAGAATCACAAGTTCATTTATCTAAATTACCTTTCATTTTATATATTGATTTTTGGTATATGAGAACTATCATCATTGGTCCAAGTATAAGATTCTCTTTATTACTTTTTGATTTCTTCACATTTTTAGTTACTCATTTAATAACATAATGAACCCCTGGGAAACTACCTCCCAAAACAAACACAAAAGCCTTACAAATAAGTCACTTCTAAGGGCTCCTTCACTATACCATTCCTCTGTCTTCCCCACTCCCAGAGCTAAACATTATTTTGCGTTAATTTATCATTTGTCGTGGATGCTGAAGTTAGCTGCCTGGATCATCTATTTAAGACTGAGGAGCCTATCCAGCCAAGCGCCGGGAATGTCGGTGATTGGCAAGTCTTCCTGCAGCTCCCTCTTGGAATTACCTGAGACCCTTCCCATCCAAGGCCACTTCCTTTCGGAGACAGCACGCATCCAATCAGTGTGAGTGAGTGAGTGAATATGTGTGTGTGTGTGTGTGCATGTGCGCGCGCATGTGCTGTGTGGGAGGAGACTGGGATGGGTGTATAGGTCCAGGTCCCTCGCTCCAATGCAGGACAACTCTCTGGAACCATTCCACCTCGAGAGCTTGCGAGGGCTGCTGAGGCTCTTTTCTGAGACTGCATCTCACTTAGTCCAGCCTCTCCTCTTCCTTCCTTTTATACACACAAATTTCCCTCTCAGTTACTGTTTTCCAGAGAACCCAATCTTTGACATTATTCCTATGCTGTTTCCAACAAATGATGCAGAAGCACTTGTACATCCATAAGTAAAGAAATAAATCATGACTTAAACCTCTTTCCTCATACAAAAATTAACTCACAGCGGGTAATGGACTTCAGTATAAAACTTTTAGGAAAAATGCATAGAAAACATTTGGCAGATAAAAAGATTTTCAGCATCATTAGGAAAGTGCAAATTAAAACCACAGTGAGAGATCCTAACCACACCTATCAGAATGGCTAAAATAAGAAATAAGGACAATAACAAATACTGACAAGAATGCGGAGAAACAATCACTTGAACATTGCTGGTGGGAATGTGAAATGATACAGCCGCTTTGGAAAACAGTTTGACACTTTCGTATAATACTAAACATACAATTATCATACAGCAGAGCTATGGAAAACTCAGGCATTTATGCCAGAGAAATAGAAATTCATGTTCATTAAAACAAACAAAAATCTGTACATGAAGAGAAATAGCAGCTTTATTCATAATAGCTACAAACTGAAATCAGCACAGATGTCCTTCACAGGTGAATGGTTAAACTTACTGTGGTACATCCATACCATGAAAAACTACTCAGCAATAAGATGGAAAAATGACTAATAGAGGCAACGACATGGATGAATCAACAGGGAGTAACAGAGAAAAAATTCAGTCCCCAAGGTTGCATACTGTATGATTTCATTTACAGAAGATTCTTGAAATAACAAAGCTATAGCAACATAGAACAGATCAGTAGTTATCAGAAGTAAGGGATAAGGTTGGGGAGGTGTGGTTATAAAGAAGAAATAGGAGGGATTCTTGAGATAGATTGTTCTATATCTTGACTATAGTGCTCTATATACAAATGTATACATGTGATAAAACTACATAGAACTAATACATCCACAAAAATGAGTACAAGTTAAATTTGGGAAATACAAATAAGATTGATGGTGTGTATCAGTGTGAATATCCTTGTGATATTGTGGTATGGTTTTGCAAGATGTTACTAATGGGGGAAACTGCATAAAGAGTACAAAATTTCTCTGTATGACTTCTTGCAATGGTATGTGAATCTATAATTATCTCAAAATAAAAAGTTTAAAAATGTAATGCTTGTTTTTAAAGTGTATAATAGTATACACTGCATACTATCTTGGGGGACTTTTTCTTTCTTTCACATACTTTCCAATTCATTCTACATGACAGGTTAATACCAAGATGTATCCAATCTCTTGCATGCAGATTTCTTTCATTCCTTTTTTCTACTGTTTAATATTCCAATGTGATTATAACAAAATGTATGTGTATATTCCACTAGTGATTAGCATATGTGCTTTTTCCAGTTTTTGTTATTATGTATCATCTTGCCTTGGTACACATGCTACTCATGTGCAAGTGTTTCTAGTTCATTGATCTGCTCCCATCATTCCTTCAAATTTGGAATTTAATCTGTGTTCCTTTTGTGACTAATTTTCAACCGTATTTCTTTCCTAATATAAAGATTTAAGGCTATACATTTCCTTTAAAATATTGTTTCTGCATTTTCCCACAGGGTTTAATGTACAATGTAGTTATCCTTAGTTAATTATTTTTAAAAATTTACATTGCCAAATTTTCCCACAAGTTGTTTAGATAAGTTTTTTAAAAACTTCCAAACATATGGGGGTTTATTTATTCATCTTTTGTTGTTGTTCTTTTGCATGTTTAACTGAATTGAATAATCCTGAGAGAACATGAGCTGCATGATATCTATGCTTTGAAATTTATTGTTTTCTGATTCATGACCTAGTAAATAATTTTGTGAATTGTGCCATATGCACTCTAGAAAAATTTGTTTACTCTAATTTGAGGGCCCAGAAATCTGTGTAACTCCATTAGAATAAAGTTGTTATTTTTACTGTTCATATCTTCAGTTACTTCTTGGCTATTTGTCTTTTCAACGATTAATAGAAGGATGTTGAATTCACCCTCTATATTAGTAGATTTACCTTAACCTCCCAGTAATTGTATCCATTTTTAAAAATTTATACAATTTGAGGCCAGCTTATTAGAGGCAAATGCAGTTAAAATTGTTACATCTTTTGGGTGAATTTAAACTTTGATCATTTTTGTAGAAATCCTAAAAATGTGTTTTGCTTTAATGTCTGAAATCATTATAGCTAAATAAGCTTCATTTTGTTTCCTAACCTAAAAAGTGAGCTAATTACTATGAATGTAGATTTTTATTTCATTCCTTCTGAGAATAAAAAACAATCAACAACCAGTACCTTGGATTATACTAGGATTATCACTTGTGGCTCAAGATGCAACATGACTTACTAAAGATTTTACAGTAAAGTTACTTTACATTAAACTTTATTATTTCTATATATTTGTTTGTAAGGACAGTGCATTAAAAATGTAGTTGGTTTTTATGTATTTCTTCAATCAATTATTTATAAATCATCTATGAAGCAGTGTTAAGTCCCCTTTTTTATTCCTCTCTAAGCAATTTTTTTTATTACGTGTGTGAAAGCAAGCGACCCCCACTTTTAAAAAAGTAAAGGAAATGTATAGCTTAAATCTTTAAAATCTTCAGAGATTTTGACTCTTAGAATGAAGAATCTCCTGAATAGGGAAAGTAAGATAGATTTATGTACAGTATCACATTCTACGTTCTAATAAGTTTGATAACATCTTTATAATGTCTCTTAAGCAGGCCTTGCCCTGTCCTATATTGCTGTGTACATTTTAGACAGATAAATATAGAAATAAAGATATACTTAAGGTCATTTAGAAGAAGAAACAAAAAACTGAATAAACATTTAAGCAGATAAGTAACTAATGCATTGAAAAATAAGGAAATAAAATGGTCATCTTTTCTGTTAGCATTCAAAAACAATGTTTAGGGCACTGTAAAATATTTAGCTGATGTCATTAGGACCTATCGCAGCCGTAGAATACTGATCCTTTTAGGAGTAACAAATTTGAGCCTCTTGACAAATGATCAGGATATTCTGAAGCTTTCCACTTTGGCAAGCTTTCAGGAAGGTCTCAGCAGAAAGTAAGGTCATTGCTTTCCGCATTTAGTGGATGTTTAAGGAGTCAATAAAATTTCTGACCTTGTTTTATTTGGGACATTTTTTTCATTTGTTTAAACTATTGCATTTTAAAAGAAACCTAATGGAAAAAGAACAGACATTGACCATGGATATGTGTCTAGTTTAACCTCCTTTTCCAAAGCAAGATCTTTCACAAGGTTGACAACCATTGCTAGTCACAGCCTTTCAACTTTGTCTCCCAGGCACCTTATCTACCTTTATCTACCAGCTGCCTTATCTACCTTTCAGAAGCATGGTTCTAATCATGTAATACCTCCCACCTTAAAAAACATCAATGGCTATCCGTTAATTTCAGATCTATGCTGGCAGTGTTTGACCTGTATCTCTAAGCTAGATCACTTCCTAACCCAGTCTGAATTTACATTTACAATTTCATTTCACTATTTTCCTTTCATGTACCTATGATTCAGCCAAAGTCAGGGATGGTATATATTCTGTCCTTTAGTCATGTTGGTTTCTTTCCTTATCTGGTCCTTTACCTCAGCCTCTACCAAGGATGGCTAACATCCTTTACTGCTCTGCTCAGATGGGATTTTACCTCTTTAATGAACCCTACCTTAGACCCCCTCTGACCTAAAAATATGCTCTCCTCCTTCTGAATTACATATTAGCACATTATGTGTGGAAAACAGAAAATATGACTTATATTATATATCTACGTCTTCAATGTCCCAGAAACCTCTCAACAACAGTTGATCGAGTGAGTACTATGCTAAGAAATGGAATAGAATGGTGAGCTTAACCACGTTCCATGTGGACAAAAAAGTTCATGCAGGAAGTGTGGGAAGTCTAAATCTTCTCTAGGACACTAAAGAATAGTTCAAAATAATGAACGGTAAAACAGTAGGCTGGATCACAACAAACTGGAGAATAGAACCTCCAGTAAAAAACCGTTAACCACCATGGTCCAAAGAACAAAGAAAGTTAAGGATGTGTATTCCCCAGGTATACTCTCTTCCAGTTTAGACTTTGGCTAAAGACTATTACAATGTTGACAAAAGCTTTTTAATGAGAGAGACTTTGTTTCTAAAGAAAAAAAAAATGATGAAGAGTTATATACATATTTAAGAAACTGGCCTCATGAGTTCAAGAAGTCAAGATTACAAATTTGGACTTCATTTTGTAGACTTTTATTTATCAAACTGAGTGGGCTGATACATTTTCAGGTGTTCATGACTCTGAAAGAGGTTTTTAAAAATTAATTTTAAAATTTTGATAATGATCTAAAATAAATGAATATTCTGGCACATTTGATGACCACTTTAAATGCTGACAACAGTTGCAGCCTCCTTCTATCCTACAGTTGTTTTTCTTCCCTCTTGATATAGTTAAGGAGTTTTTCCTGCTTCTATCATGGGCTAAATTCTTCCTGTGCGCCTGGAATATCATCCTCTTTTGCTCCCCAAGGACTTCTTTGCTGCCAGTAACTCTTTTCTTTCTGATTCATCAGTTTCTTCCTTTCTATTTATTCATCTACACATGTACACAAATACAGTCTTTTGTCTCCTGTCTTAGAAAATGCCACCCGTGGTCCAACATATCCCTCTACATATTATTCTCTCTGCTTCCATTCTATGAAAAAAAAAACCCAAAAAACTAACCTCTAATGATACCTAGTTCCTGTCTCCACTTTATAACCTTTCATTCTATCCTAAATCTATTACAGTTGGACTTCCATACTCATAAGTCTACCACAACTGCTCTTTGGAAATCACCAATTACCTCCACATTACCAAATCAGTGTTCTTCACCGTATACAAACTTTTAACAGCATACAGTAGAGATGAGAAATCACTTCCTATTGGAACACTTTCTTCTCCTTGTTTCTATGAGGTTGTACTCTCCAGACTTTTCTCTTATGGTAGAGACACCCTAATCTGTAAGAATTTAAATGCTGGTATTCCCTAGGGCTCAGTCTTTCTTGTCCTCTCTTCCCTGACCCTCTGTCTCTTCTCCTCTCCCTTCCTTCTCTCCTCTCTCCTCTTCTCCTATTCTTGTCTCTGTATTCTCTGACATTGATTTAACCCAGTCTCATTTCTTTAACATCATCTACATGCTGATAAGTCCCAAGTATATGCTTTTAGTCCTGACCTCTTCAATGAGCATTTACTTCATTTATGTAAATGTCAATATGTCACTTTTACTTGAATAGCTAATAGTATTTTTTGTTTTGTTTTGTTTTTGTTTTGCGGTACGCGGGCCTCTCACCGCTGTGGCCTCTCCTGCTGCGGAGCACAGGCTCCGGACGCGCAGGCCCAGCGGCCATGGCTCACAGGACCAGCCGCTCCGCGGCATGCGGGATCCTCCCGGACCGGGGCACGAACCAGCGTCCCCTGCATCAGCAGGCGGACTCTCAACCACTGCGCCACCAGGGAAGCCCTTGAATAGCTAGTAGTAGTTTAAACTTCACATTTCCAAAGCAGAACTCCTAATTTTCTCCCCTACAAACCTATTACCTTTTTTTCTACCTTCAAAAGGATGACCTCATTCATCCAGATTTGTAAGGCCCATTCTTCTTTTCCCCACTTTCTAAATCCAGTTCAACAAAAGGTTCTGCTAGTTGTACTTCCATAATATGACATTCATCCTTCCAGTTCTTTCCACTTTTTCCTCCTAGTCTGAGATTGAAACTCATTTCTGTACTTCCTCTTGATGCCCATTCCTCTTTTCCCCACTTTCTGCATACAGTCCAACAAAAGGTTCTTCTAGTTGTACCTCCATAATATGACATTCATCCTTACAGTCCTTTCCACATTTTCCTCCTAGTCTGAGATTCAAACTCATTTCTGCACTTCCTCTTAATGCCCTCAATAAGGAATTTAAATTAATTTTTCACAAAACAGTGTGATTTTATTTTTATAAAGGAAATCACATCATATCACTCTCCTACTTAAAACCTACTAATGATTGTGCCTTGTACCTAGACTAACATCTACAGTCTCCATCAGTGCCTATAAGACTGTCCAGAATCTGGCCCCATACACCTTTCTCTTCAAATCTCCCACACTCTCCATCTAAAATGTTATTCTCTCACTCTGCTTGAGTGGCTGCTTCATTTTAACCATTTCCTGCTTAAGAGTCATCTCCTCAATGAGGAGTTTCCTGACCATTCATTTGAAAGTAGAAGTGTTTGGCACTCTGTTCGCACTCTATCCCATGAGCCTATGTTTTATTCATAGTCGTTATGAGTATCTATAATTATCTTACTCAGTCTTCCCATGGATATATAAATTTCAAAAGAGTGGAGATTGTACCAATCACATTTCTGATGTACTCCTAGACTACAACAATGTCTGGTGCATAGGAAATACTCATTGAATGCAAAACCAGATGGTGACAAGAATTTGCAATATTTCTCAAAATGGGGTCCATGGATCCCAGGGGCCTATAGAAATATTCTTAAAAGTTTATGAGTTCTTAAGTTTGAGAAACACGGTTTTAGATCATGGAGATATAAGAAGAATTTATAGATTGAGAAGTATATTCATTTCAGAGTGCTGTTATAACAAATTATCATAAACTTTGTGGTTTAAGACAACAGAAATTTATTTTCCCACAATTCTAGAGTTCAGAAGTTTGACATAAATGTGTTGGCAGGACCACAGTCCCTCTGCAGACTCTAGAAGAGAATGCTTCCTTGCTTCTTTCAGCTTCTGGTGGCTCCTAGCATTCCTTTACTCACGGTTGCATAATTCCGATCTCTGCCTCCATCTTCACATGGCCTTCTCCTCTTCTCTTTCTCCACTCTGTGTCTCTTATAAGGATACTTGTCTTTGGATTTAGCTCCCACAGGGATGATCCAAGATAATTTCATCTTAAGATTCTTAATTACATTAGCAAAAGACCGTCTTTTTTTTCATATAAGGTTATATTCATGGGTTTTGGGATGTAATCATATATTTTCAGGGGCCTACCATTCAACCTACTACAGAAAGTGACATTATATGTTGGGATTTAGGCAGTTCAACCTGACCATAATGTGTAGTTGTCCCAACTGGGCAGTAAGTAGTGAAAGAGGCTACCAGGCTATTGCAAAGTATCAGGCAATGATGGCCTGAAATAATCCTGTGGCATAAGACATGATAAAGAGGAGGGACTGAATTTAAAACACATTTATTAGGTAAAAAGCAACATGATTTTTAGATCAATCTTACTAAGGAAATTTTCATGTCTTTTGGAAATTTTTATTCTTTCATTTATTCTATAATTAGTACCTAGTATCCCTCACCCTGCTACAAATGATATCAGTGAAAACAAACCTAGGCAACTGGACAGAATGTAAAAAAGTGCAGCAAAGAGGACCAGGGAACCAGCACCACCAAAGCCAGTTCCTGTTTTTAGTAACAGAAAAAGACTTTAAATATTGAAGCTATTTCTCTATTATATTCAGGCCACACTTCCATTAGTGGATGTATCTCGGATAAACCCATTGCTTTGTTTTGTTTTACATACCATCCTTTTTTGTTGTTATGAAAGCTACACATGCAGGTTGAAGAAAATTCTGTGAATACCAAGATTTTTAAAAAATTTGAATCACCAATATTACAACTACCCAGAATGAATCAATATTTTTATCTGTAAAAACAAAAATAAAGTCACTTTCCATCCATTTTCCTGTTCATTATCACACCATGCAAAATGGCTGTAAAAATGGGACCAAATTTTAACTATCAAGGCATAAATGTAATATACTGTGGAGCACCTCAAGTGGAACATCTCAACTAAGTTCATCATCCATATTAGCTAAAACTTAGTTCAGATTTTAACCAAAATTGGAGGATATGTTTGAAATTGTCTGCATTAATACAATAATCAAGTGGGGTGTGTAACCTTGACTTGAAATCTCTGTGGCACTTTAAAAGCTAGGCCACCACCCACCAGAAGCAAAACTGATATACAATGAGCAGGCTACCCATTGTCAGTCAGGGGACACCACCATTTACAATAGCATCAAAAAATACTTAGGAATAAATTTAACAAAATAAGTACAAAACTTACTTTGAAAACTATAAAACCAAACTAAAATAACCAAAATAAATTGAAAGACATCCCATGTTCATGGATTGGAACAATTAATATTGTTAAGATGGCAGTTCTCAAACTGACCTACAAATTTAACACAATCTCTATCAAAATTCCACCTGGCTTCTTTATAGAGATTGATAAGCTAACCGATTACATTCATGTGGAAATTCAATGGAGTAAGGATAGAAAAAAACAAAAAAAAAGGCAACTTTAAAAAGAAGAACAAAATTGGAGAACTCAGAGTTCCCTTACTAATGAAATTATACCAATCCAGACAGTGTGGTAATGAAATAAAGACAGACATATAGATCAATAGAAAGGAATTGATAGTCCAGAAAGAAACCTTCATGTTTACAGCCAATTGATTTTTTTTTTTTTTTTTGGCTGGGGTATCCAGACAAATAAATGGGAAAATAACGTCTTTTCAGCAAATGGTACTGGAAAAATGGATATCCACATGGATCTCTACTTTATCCATAGGCAAAAAATAATTTCAAAATGAATTGAAAGCCTAAATGTAAGGGCTAAAACTTTAAAACTCTTAGAAAAAATATAGGCATAAATCTCTGCAACCTTAGATTAGGCATTTTCTTAGATATGGCACTAAAAGCACAAGCAACACAAGAAACAATAGATAAACAGGATTATTATAAAATAAAATTTTTTAAAAAGTGTTGTTCTTCGGGCTTCCCTGGTGGCGCAGTGGTTGAGAGTCCGCCTGCCGATGCAGGGGACACTGGTTCGTGCCCCGATCTGGGAGGATCCCACATGCCGCGGAGCGCCTGGGCCTGTGAGCCATGGCCGCTGAGCCTGCGCGTCCGGAGCCTGTGCTCCGCAACGGGAGAGGCCACAACAGTGAGAGGCCTGCGTACCGCAAAAAAAAAAAAAAAAAAAAAAGTGTTGTTCTTTAAAGGACAGCATCAAGAAAGTGAAAAGACAGCCCATAGAATGAGAGAAAATATTTGCAAATTATCTGTTGGATAAGGGACTTGTGTCTATAATACATAAAGCATTCTTACAACCCAATATTCAAGATAAATAACCCAATAAAAAAGAGGAAAGTACGCATGCAATGACTAAAAAACACATAAAAAGAAGCTCAGCATCATTATCTATCAGATGAATGCAAATTAGAACCCCCATGATACACTTTCACATCCATTAGGGTGGCTGTAATTAAAAAGATAATAAGAAGTGTTGGCAAGGTTGTTTAAAAAGTGGACCCTTCATTCACTGGTGGTAGGAATGTAAAGTGGTACAAGTGCTCTGGAAAATAGTCTGGAAGTTGCTCAAATGATTATATATACTGTTAATATGATCTAGAAATTCTACTCCTAGATATATACTCAAGAGAACTAAAAACTTATGTCATGAATACTTATAGAACCAGAATTGTAGATGAATGTTTATAGATACATGTTCATAATAGCCAAAAGTTAAAACAATCCAAATATTCCTCAACTGATGAATAGATTAAAAATGTGGTATTGTCCATATAATGGAATATTATTCAGCTCTATAAAGCAACAAAGTAGTGATACATGCTACATAAATGTACCTTGAAAACATTATAAGTTAAAGAAGCCAGTCACAATGGAGAGTGATGGTTAAGGTGTGTAGAGTTTCTTTTGGGAGTCTTAGTTCTAAAATCAATCAACTGCGGGGATGGACACACAATTCTGAATATACGAAAGCTGTTGAATCATATACTTTAAAAGGATGAATTTTGTGGTATATGAATTATGTCTGAATAGAGATGTTTAAAAATAGAGCAACAAGATAAAATAGCTGTCACCGTTGACTGCCATGTGTGAGAAAATGTTCTCAGATTTTAACCATAGGAGTGGGGTAGGGGGCTATTTCATTTCAGAGAGCAAAAGCCTCCGAGGTATTTCAAGCGAAATGGATTTAATACAGGGAGTTAGATGTGCATAAAACTGTTGGAAGGACTAGGGAAGCAAATGTGAAGTCACAGATGCAACTATGATCCAGGAAGTCAAGAAGCTGCTGCCACTAGAGGTCAGGAAAATGCAGAAAATGATTGCCCGCATCTCAGCTGCCCCCACACCCCAAAAATGAATGATTGGCAGGGGAATGGATTCAGACTGCCCTAGTAAGAACTCACATGTGCTAGAGCTATGTGGCTTTCACCTCTGACAAAGGAAAATTGGGTTTGATGTTCTGCCTTTCAAATTGCATACAAGCCCATCTCGTTGGCAGAATCTAAACCGTATCCAGAAACATGGAAGCATGCTGTAGTCGCTAAATAAATAAATAAAATAAAATAAAATAAAATAAAGGCATTTGTCTAAAGGCCAGCATAACACAGATGCCAGCAGAACTATAAATGGTAATTTAATTCCAAATCGAACTGAGGCTGTATTCATTTGAGTTATTCAGAGCCTTGTCAGAGGAGTTCACAGGCTAATTTTTTTCTGGGGACACAAAAGCCCCAGCTACAATCTAGGAATGCTTTACCCTTATCTTAGAAGAATAGATTTAAATGTCATTAATTTCCCCGGATGATTCAGAGTTGATTTTTATTTAGGTCTCAGTTAATGCCAAACAAGCAATCCACACTGGTCTCAGATCTGTTAGTCGTGATTTGCATTGCTTTAAGTGGTGTTATCACCTGCAATAAACTATTCTTTTTAGTTCTTTGCGATGCCTGGGGGTGTTTGTATCCCAGCTGCCATCTGGCAATTATTGCTAAACCAGTGGCCCTCTTTTTTTCTTCCGCGCAAATTAGTCATCATAGGAAAGTGCAGTGTTCTTATGAATGCCTGTTCTATAAATGAATGAAAAGGATCAACTATGCTTAAAGTTTAAAGTATGAAAATGGATGAAATTACTCTCAGGAGAATTGAATAGGATTTGAATAAGAGAAGCTCCAGATTTACATATAACTTCCCAGCTTTTACCTAATCACCAAATATTTGTGTATACTGTTTTATTTTCATTGCCTTTAGGTAATTCATGGGCTCTGCGTCACTTGATTTCTATTTATTTCTTTCCTTCAGTCACTCACCCCTACACCCTCTGACCTGTTTTTATGTCTTCTTCCTACTTGGGCATGTTTGGCTTCCCTATGTGGTTCTAATCTTTAGTAAGCAGAGATTTTCTCAATAGGATGCCTTTTAGTATTTCCCGAACATTGTTTAGCATCCTCTCCAGAGTGTCAGCTTGCATCCTTGTAGCTCTAATACACAATAGAATATACCCTTGGGTGAGGTGGAAAGGAAACTCTTGTCTGGCAGAGACAAAAATACTAGGGCAGACTTAAGGGTGGTATGGAAGTTAACTAAGTGGTGCAGCTTTTGATCCTACCTGTTTATGCCAGGAAGATAATAAGACAAAAAAAAAAAAATGAATGAAGCAGAAGGAAAATCAGAGTTAGCTCTGTTTGTGAAGAGGTGTTAATTAATGATTTCCTGAGTAGAGAGCTGGCAGGCAGAGCTTTTGATTTTGGCAGATCCTAGGAGCAGAACTGTGAATTAAAGTTTCAGGTTGTAAGCACCTAAACAAGGGCTACATCTTTGTGACTGGCTTTGTACAGCCTAAGGCCATGCTTGGGTGGTCACTTAGTAATAACTAGTGACTGATGTGGTAAAAGGCTTCCATTGACTCTAAGACTACATCCAGTGGGACCAGAATCTATGTTGCTGAGACAATGCCCTAGGTTTTCTCTCTCTCAGCGTGAGAGCAAATGATACCACCTGTATTTATATAAAAATTTATTTATGAGATTAAAATTGATAAAAATGAGTCAAGCTGCTTCCAGCACCAGTGAATAAAGGTATTACAGGTAATAAAGAAAACCAAGAAATCATATGAAGAAGGAAGTTGGACAAAATATGAGAAAAAATCTTCCGGTTGCCTATCCTATTCTTCTAACCCTAACTTATTCATCTATTGCCACATACTAGATTTTGTTATGTACTTGCTGGTCGCCCCTGCAAAACTGTGACCAACTTGAGGTTGGAAGAAACTAGATCCATATGCTCTGATACTGACTAGAGAATTTTGACTAGACTAGACTATTTTAAACACAATCTATGCTAAATGCTAGTCATGGGTCCACAACAAAGAGCAGAACAGTGACAGGAATTTTGGAAAGTAGTACACATAGTTCGGGCAGAGATTTATCAAAAGATAAATCTATAGACAACAGGTCCCCAGTTTCTTTATTTTCTTCTATCTTCTCATTCTGACCTGTTTTACCCTTGTTTCCAATATGCTGAACTCTTGGAGATAGGTCTTAAACAGTAGATAGGATTTTAAGAGGCAGAAACAAAGATGGGAAATGCTTTTGGAGAGAACAACCTATATAAAATGAGGATTGTAAGTGGTAGAGCAAGCTAGAATAGTGAAGGAAATTGGAATATGTAACCTTAAAATATGCCTCTGACATAAATATTATTTTGAGCTGAAGGCAGTGAAGAAAAAGAAATGCAGAAAAAGGTCTCTCTACTCTCTCCCTTTTCTGCCTAAAGGCAGGATATAAATTCTCTCTTTACTGGAGATAGACTTTTAGCAGCCCGGAGGCACCAAAGGAATTTGCAAACAAACCTTACTACGTTGGACCCCTCCAATATATTTACCTTCCTGTAGTTTGCCACCCTTGGAGGAGTGAAACTGCTATTCTTTCTCCTGTCATTTCTCTACAAGTGTACTGTTCTTTGTTGAAGATGCTATAGAAAGCCAGAGTTCTAGCCATCACTTTGAGCTACTTTTGTCAAGGTTTCTCGCATGTGATGTATGCAGCAAGCATTAATAAACTTTTTGTTTTTCTCCTGTTAATCTGTCTTTTTGTTTAAGATCCCCAGCTAAAAACCTAAGGTGGGTAGAGGTAAAGTTTTGCTTCCCCTGCAATGGTCAAAGTACAGGATATATAGGAAGGGAAAGAGGTATAACCTTGGCAAGGTGGTTTTGGACTATGTTATGTGTGGGGAAGAAGTAGTAGGGTAGAAGTTAAATTCTCAATTGAGGAGTTTAAGCTTAATTTAGTATGCAATGAGGAACCATTACATAAAGGTTTGAACTGTAGGGAAATGATCAGGTAAGAGTTGTGCTTTAAGAAGTTTACTCTGACAGTGGTATTTACTCATTCACATCTGCGTATTCACCAATTATTTTAATAATAAAGAAAAATACATTAAATGCTATGAAAGAGAAAAAGTATAACATGATACAACTTCTACTTTAATGAGAGCGCAATTTAGTGAGCCATTACAAAATATATGCTGTAGCTATGCCACCTACTACAAGTAATAAATATCCTAAATGTATGGAAGGAATTGAGAGGAGTGAGAAACTGCTTCCAGCCATTGGAAAGACCAACTAGGAGGCTAAAGACAGAGGCCAAGCAAGAGGAATTTAAACCACCAAAGTAACTGCAGTCAGAATACAGAGTGCAGAGAGAATAGATGCTGTAAAAGTAAACCTAAGAGACTTGGTCACAATTTTGATTAGTGAGGTAATGGAAATAAGAGTTTTTCAAGCCTAGATAACCAGGATTCATCCATTCCTTCTCCCATTCATTAATTTGGCACATATTTATATAATGGTGACCGTGTGCCAGGATTATTGAAGTTGTTAGGAGAGAGGAATGAACAAACTAGTCCTCATGGAAACTGTTCAGTAGGAGAGTGACAACATAAATAGAGAAATAGTGTTGTATGATCAAAACAGGAAACTAGGGGGAAACGTTCATTGTAAAAGAGGATTTAATTTATTTTATAATATTTTGAGTTTGAGAAGGTGATGAAGTGTGTGTTTAGAGAGAAAGGGGGACCAGAGAGATACACTGTTATTTGTCCAGTGGGAAGAGTTCAAACCATGATGATAAATGGGCTCACTAAAGGAGAAAGCAAGGAAAAGCAAAAAAAAAAAAAAAAAAAAAGGGTTTAGCACAGAATCTCAAGAAGCACCTATATCTGGGAAATGGAATCTTGAATAAGAGTCAGTTAAGGAGACAAAAGAAGAGGAATGAAAAATTTGGAAGCAACCATGGATGCTACAAATAACAAAGAAAACATTTTTTAAAACCACAACAATTGAGGAGCTCACCTTGTTCCATGCAATAGAGAGTGTGAGGATATAGACTGACAAACATGGCAGTTATACTGTAGTGGGGGCAGAAGCCAACCTTAGGTGTGAAAGGAAACAGAGATGCTGGATAAGAGCTTGAGAGAGAGGTAAGTTATGAGAAAGTAGTTTTAAGACTAATAGTCATATATCGTCCCCAGTATATAGGAATTTTTAGAGCCAAAAAGGAGAAAGCAAAGTGAGGAAATAGCTAATCAGTGGGAGGAAGCGTGAGGGGGTGAGATTGAGCACACACACAGAGACTTGGCAAGGGAGATGGGAACCCTTTCCTCAGAAGTGAGTCAGGTATGCAGAAAGAGATGGTAAATCCAAAATACAGGAACAGCGAGAGGAAAAGCTGAGGAAACCGCTGTTAAATAGTCCTGATATTCTTGATAACTTAGAAGGAGAATGATGTAATGATTTGGAAAGTGTTGGGTGAAGCTTCTAAACATGAAGTATGAAGACAATTTGAAATAACTGTGATAGCAAATAAAATTATGATTCAACAAGAGATGATTCAAATGATTGCTCACTGGTCAAAAGGCTCAGTTGAAATCAGAGAGCATTTATTTGGAGTAGACTGATATATATGATTTTATGATTTCCTCTAATAAGTACTGGCTGCTTGGTGGCGGAGAAAATGCACTGGGCGATCCCAATTCCCCTTTCTCATATTCTAACAAGCTTGCTACTGGCAGGGACTAGGGTGATCCATCTGGTGTCAGATGAGATACAAAGGGTTTTTCTCTTCATGTTCTCCATGGTTTGTTTTACCTCTTTGATGAAAAGAAGCCGTATGCCAAAGTGAAGAAAGCAGAGTCACCAAAACATAAGCACAGTCATCTATCACTGACAGTGTTTCAGACTTATTCAGCCCAGTTGTCGTGCTGATGTGTGGGGATAGAATTGCCAGAAACCTGAGGACAAAAGTTCTCAGAAAGTTAACACAAGTGGGAGTAATTCATTTTCCCAAACATGGAGTGAACTGTCTCTCCAAGAGCAGTAGGACGTCACACTCGACCTTCAGAAACTCTCTGTATTGCATGTCAGGAGCCCCAAGTAATACCTGTCCCTTTTCTAACTCCCGCTGAGGAAGCCTGGAAGACTTGATGCCAGTCAATGTGAGTTGTTCCTTGTAGACATTCCCAGCTCTGGCCTTTGGTAGATTTATATAACATAAAGGTGTTGAGCTTTAATATGCATGATTGTGACTCAGATCTTAGGCTCAACCTCAGAACCCAACTGGGCACAGGGTCAGTATAGTCTCTGATTGTCAGGATTGAATGAGTCAAGAACATGTAATTCATATAATTTTACTGTCTAGTAAAATAGCCCAACAAAATAGGTTAAAAAAAAAAAAAACTTTAAGGGAGACCATTTTGACAATGCCAGCCTGAAGAGAGGTACGTAATCATTGTAATCCAACCACTTAAAATTAGGAGAAATCTCTCACCAGAGAAGTTTTAAACTACTATAGTCTCTGTTTTTGCAATTAATTTTGCTAATGATCAAGTTCCTAAGTTAAGCAATATCATTCAAGCTCAGCTCTGTTCTTTCGCAAGCAAAGGGTCTGTTGAAAGGATGCTGTAATAAAGCAAAGATAGGGCTCCTTTGTGCCTTTTGATGAAGTGAGACAGAATGGCATCAGATTGGGGATAACTTTAAGCGCTATCGCTGCTATATGAGGAGATAAAACAGAAAGCAGTCGGTGTCTCTGAGTTGTTTTGAAGCAGAAGCCTGCACTTGAACAAGGAATATTTGTAACTGGAACCGACTATAGTCTGAACTAAGAATTGCCATTGGCTGTGAGTAATGAATTCTGTGCCCGAGGTCTGTGTTATTGCTTCTGCTATCCAATATCTTGATTCCAGTGAGTATGCTGTTGGATTTAAGCACATTTATGGAAGAATAGTATAGTATAACTTTCTAGAACTGATGGAGACAAGGAAAAGGAAGGACTGCAGTGTGAAGCACTCCCAGCCGCTTCCTCAGAAGGGTGGAAAGGAAGCAATCTATTATGTGTTAATGACTTTTTGTGTGCCTGGCTCTTTCTGAAATATTATATCATCATAACTTTTCAACTTAAGCTGATTTTTAAAATAATGAAACTAAGACTCAGTATTTACGAACCTTGCTCAATCCCACAGCTGAAAGTAGCATGCTCAGTAATTGAACTCATCAAATTTATCCTTGCTTAGTTTGTCTCAAAATGTGGACTTTGGACCAGCAGCACTGGCATCACCTGGAGATTTGTTAGCAATGAAAATTCTCAGATCCCATCCCAGACCTACTGAATCAGAAACTCTGAGAGTGGAGTTTAGCCATCTGTAGTTTAACAAGATCTCCACGTGATTCTGATAAATACTAAAGTTTGAGGGTCACTTAACTAGTAAAAAGTCCTAGTTCTCTCCCAGTTTGCCACTCTCTCCGCACTATATAAGAATATTAAGAATTGGAATATTAAACTGCTTTGTATTGAGGACACAATGTCCACATTACGTGTCCATAATTTCATCATCTACTTAGCCATTTACTTATACATACATTCATTCATTCAAGTACTATGTAGAGTGTTTAATACCAACAGTAAATAAATAAAAGATTTAGACAAACTCTCTGATGTTAGAGAAATAGGGTAGACACAGATAAGGCAGTTATATAACAACATGAGGCACTATCCAGTAACTGACAGAATGCAGAATCAGAGAATTCCTCAAGATTTTGGATGAGAAGATGAAATTGTCATCGTAGGACCTCATGGAGAATATCGGACTCTAGTTTGATCTTGGGAGAATGAGAATATAAAAAAGTGGTGGTAATGCTGAGGTGGTGATGGGGTATTCCAGGTGGATAAAAGCCTAAAAAAATATGTTTGATAATTTCCAGAGCAATATCCTGTTTTCTCAGATAAGGAAATTGCCACAATGGTTTAAGCATTCACAGGAGGCAGCTGAGCTTTAAAGAATCTTGGAATCAGAGTGAGGAGACCTGGGTTCTATCGTCTCACAGTTGGTGACATTTGGCAAACCCTCCGTTTCCTTATTTGTAAAACAGGACTTCCAGTATAGAACTTTTAACAAAATTGCTGTAAAGATTAAAGGAAATAATCTCTGTCAGGGTTTCTCAATCTGGCCTTTATATATGTGCTAGAAAAAAAAAAAAGTTCAATTTTCAAATAAATTTGGGAAACAGTGGTTTAAATTGTGTGTTCAAGAGATCATGACTTTTTCAGAGGAGAAATCAGTATGTACTGTACCCCAACTTATTGTGCCAATGAATTCCTTTATTTAAGGATAATTTTTTGACATCTTCTAGGACAAGCATTTCAGAGAGTACAGTCTGAAACATGGCACAATCAACCTGCTGTGTGTAGTATATACAGTGTAACCATGTTGCCTGGATATCACTGTGAAATTTCAAAATTCTGTGGTCTTTTCTCAAAGCCACAACTAAATAAAAAATGAAGTCGACAGGTCAAAAGTATTTGAACTTGAAAGGGACTAGAGTTTATAACCCCAATGGTGAAGGAGGTTATGGACAAAAGACATTTAAATAACTGGAAATGCTTCATTCTCTTAAAGTGCTATTTCAGTTAAAAAATAAGCACAATGGACCTTTCTTCTTAATTTAATATCCTCTTACTGTATCTCTTAACATAACTTTCTCACTCATTTGAATTTCTGCCAGTCACTGTCTTTGGCTCTGTATTATCTTTGCTACTGAACTAGGAGAAACTTCTAATCTTTGCTTTTCTCCCCAAAATATGAATACTCCACAATTGTTGTGTTTCCTCTGTATGGAGGATAGGAAGCAAGGAGTCTGCAGTAAATACTTCTAATTAAATCTTTACTCTGACATATAGGAAGGAGCACTTTCCTGACTGTGTACCCAGGGCCATTTTTATCCATGTAAGGCAGTAACCAAAATCTCATCAAGAATCTAATACAGATGTGCACTTCCTACCTGAATCTGAGATGCTATGCTGGGGTTTGGACATTTAGATACAGCCACTATGGAACTGTGTTTGGAAAACAAAAATTAACATGATAAAAATCAATAAGACCTGGCTATTGTAAATAGAGCTGCAGTGAACATTGTGGTACATGTATATTTTTGAATTATAGTTTTCTCAGGGTATATGCCCAGTAGTGGGATTTCTGTGTCATATGGTAGTTCTATTTTTAGTTTTTTAAGGAATCTCCATACTGTTCTCCATAATGGCTGTATCAATTTACACTCCTACCAACAGTGCAAGAGGGTTCCCTTTTCTTCACACCCTCTCCAGCATTTATTGTTTGTAGATTTTTTGATGATGGCCATTCTGACTGGTGTGAGGTGATACCTCATTGTAGTTTTGATTTGCATTTCTCTAATGATTAGTGATGTTGAGCATTCTTTCATGTGTTTGTTGGCAATCTGTATATCTTCTATGGAGAAATGTCTATTTAGGTCTTCTGCCCATTTTTGGATTGGGTTGTGGCACATATATATAGTGGAATATTACTCAGCCATAAAAAGAAATGAAATTGAGTTATTTGTAGTGCGGTGGATGGACCTAGAGTCTGTAAGTAAGAGTGAAGTAAGTCAGAAAGAGAAAAACAAATACCATATGCTAACTCATATATATGGAATCTAAAAAATAAAAAAATGGTTATGAAGAACCTAAGGGCAGGACAGGAATAATGATGCCGATGTAGAGAATGGACTTGAGGACACGGGGAGGGGGAAGGGTAAGCTGGGACGAAGTGAGAGAGTGGCATGGACTAATATATACACGACCAAGTGTAAAATAGATAGCTAGTGGGAAGCAGCCACTTAGCACAGGGAGATCAGCTTGGTGCTTTGTGACCACCTAGAGGGATGGGTTAGGGAGGGTGGGAGGGAGACATAAGAGGGAGGAGATACGGGGATACACGTATAGGTATAGCTGATACACTTTGTTATACAGCAGAAACTGGCACACCATTGTAAAGCAATTGTACTCCAATAAAGATGTTTAAAAAAAAAAAAATCAGACCAGTAGATAATATTCTATGTTCTGTTTCAGTCTTGGTGTTTTAGCTCTAGGGTGTCTCTTTCAAGCAAAAGAGTTACATTAGCCAGGAATTACTTCCTGTAAACATAATCTAACTACTTCTTTTCACTGACTACTAACACAGGACATCAACCCAGTTCAGAATCTCAACAGTTAGTTTTGAGAGGCAGCAGGGATGGCTCATGTATGCTCACCAGCACATCTGGCCAGCTGCCATGTGGCCGCTCCTATTCCTTTCCTTTTCTTTTGTCCAAATCACCTTTCACTGAGCGAGTTTGTCATCACCGCCTGACTGTCACCATTTTTGCCATCTCTACTGGGTATCAGTATTTTTTCTTGTAGGATCTGCCACCCAGTATTTATTTTCCTCTATATAGAGTGTCAGCTTGTCTTTAAATCTTTATATCTTCTCTTTGAGCTTTTATTTCAAAGAGGAAATAGCTTCTCTAATTTCACAGAGAATGTGCAGTCAAAAATGTAATCTATTTCATGGAGGAATTCCTCTTGTTTTCTTCTATTTCCTGCCTCTCTCATGTTTGTTATTTTTCTTTGTTTCTTGTTGTGTATTTTTTCTTGACACATCAGGTCCTGTCAGCAATGTTTTCTAGCTATTCTGATCATGATGTATAGGGGTTTTATTTCAAGACCACCTATTGACTGGCAAAGAGTTGATCTGGTAGGAAGCTTGGATATAGATCTCTTATCTCAGAATACTTCCTCCCTAACTTTACTCTGTAATTTGGAGCAAACAGATAGATGGATGTCTGGCTTGCAGTAAATCCCAGAATGGTACAAGTCCTTCATGCAGAGATTTCGTGTTTACTTCCTTTCGGAAACTTTGGAAATTGTTCTCACGTACAATCACTCCTTTGTCCTGCCTCACTAATAGTCTGTTTTCTGCAAAATGCTTGTTTGAATGAATGAATGAACAATGGTCCCATGGGGATGGCAGTTTGATATATTCCTCAGAGACATGGTTCTCCCAATCCTTCAATATTCATCTGGTTATTTTCTAACCTAAGGAGGCACGATAACCTAGCCCCTACCCAGTGTGGAACGTTTTAAACCTCACGTACTGCAAATTTAAAACAAAACTTAAAAGATGGAGCTACAGCAGCATAAAATAAAGGAGAAATGTTATTTGCCAGGATTTCTACCATTTTGATCTTGCGTGATTTAGGTTTTTAAATTAGCTTCCTGAGGCTTTTCTCGGTCCTGTGTTCACATAGTCTACCAGTAAGCATGTTGAATATCCTAGATGACTTAACATGAAACTTTGAATGATATGGCCTTTTCAGTGTTAAGTAGAAGGACAGCTAATGATACCTTGCACAAACCTGCACTAGTTTTCCTATCAAAGTCAACTTTTCCAAGTTTATCTAGAGCCCTTTGTTTATGCTTACATTTATTAAATCATTTATAAAGCATTATTTTAGACACACAGCTTTCTGGTCACTAGCTTAATATCCATACTCAGGAGTAAATGTAATCATTAGATAATCTTTTCTCAATGCTCATTTTTATGTCAAGGAATGTATAGGCAGATAATACAAAAACAATCTTCTTCCTATATCCAACATTTTAGTTTGGTTATTGGTATAGCAAGGGAATCACATAACCTGGGTACAATTGGACTCAGAATACTGCTTTTGTCAAATACCAAAGTGTCCAACATTCACTTAGGATTAACCATGTGGAAAGCAATGGAACTCTAAAATGAATCACCCTGTTGGGCTCATATTCAGTCTAGAAAGACAGACACATAGACACAGACACAAATATGACCCAGTGTGATCTAGAACTGTGACTCTTAGGTGTACTTCATGCCAGGAAGGTTCAGTCCTGAAGGAAAGGATTTGTGCTGTCTGGGAGTTGTATTAGGGAAAGTTTTACAGAGAGGGTGACTTTTGAGCTAGAATCTGAAGGATGAGGAAGAGTTTAAAAGACACAAAGAAAAGTATTCTAAGTACCTCTATAAAATGTCATTAAACAAATTAGGATCATCTTCCAGAAAGTATGCCTCTAAACATAGCTATCTTGAGAAAAAGTCAGATAAAACATGATTGAAAAACCAATTTATGAATTTTATAAAGAATTTAGATTTCTATACCTGGTGTGAACATTTCTAGATTTCCTTTTATTTTTATAAAACAATTTTAAGTAGAAACTAATGTGTAGTGGTTCAGAGCGCATGCTCTAGAATCAGAGAAAGATGGCTTTATTTAAATCCTGGCTCTGCTACTTAAGTACTGTTGGGTGAGGTGGCATACATTACTTAACTTCTCTTAGTGTCAGTTTCTTCTCCAGAAAATGGGGAGAATAATACTTGTCTTAGTGCATTCGTTGGTACAGGGTTTGACTTGTCGCTGGTTCTTTAAAAAACTATAAATTAGATTACTAATTAGCAGATTTTTAAAGTCCTCAAAACAGGGAAATATGTCACATCTTTTTAAAACGACTATGCATAACAAAGTGGTCAAAAAGTACTTAATATAAGAATGAATGAGTTGATGAATGAAGAGAGAATGAGGGAGTGCATGAATTTGGCAGTGCTTGAATTCTGCCAGTTATCTTCTTCAAAAAAAGAAAGTTTAAAATCAGAAACTTAGTTTCTGGTCAGTACAGACTGCTGTGCTATGAAGGTATGGTATTATTCTGATATTTTGAGAATATCTGGCCAGACAACCAGAACTACTCCTAGCCTATCCTGTTCCATCTATCCTCTTTTGGAATTCCCTGAAATTTTAGATAGATGGATGTATATGTATAATTGAACTATGTATATAGTTCAATTATATATACATAAAATTATTTGAATATTTTCCTTTAAAACTTTATATGGATTTAAAGTGAGAAGGCAGTGAATGAAAATGAAAGGTGACATTTGGGGATAAAATTAGCTAATATTCTAAAGTGGCATATATCAAAAAAGTGGAATCTGTAGTAGGACATAGAATCCTGACAAAAAGAGTTTTTTCCAAGGATAAAGTGGATAATTGCTTTTCGGAAAACATAGCTGGTACCTCAAAAAGGTCTCCTTTAAGTCCTAAAATATTATATTACAGTATTCCCCAAGGAGCACTGAAATATTTAGACTTAAGCATATAAATTTAGTGGAGAGCTTACTTCCCTAATTGTGTACATTGCTATTATACTATCTCTCTTTTTTTTAACCTTAGTTTCCCCCCAAAACACACACAAACACACACCTTTCTTAATCATGCTGAAAGGAATGTAAGGTGATACTAATTCTATGCTACAGCAGACAGAAAGATAATGGGAAGGATATTGGCATGAATGATAAGGAATGAGATTTATACGGAGTATGAAGCTGCTTACAGGAGGAAGTTTAGAGCAGCTATGGATTCATTTAAGAAAGTAACCAAAATTATTAAAGATTTACAAAAGTTAAACAAGTTGAAAGAGTGAAGAAATTAGATAAAGTATTTGTAGAGTAGATGCTGAGTTGAGAATTGATGGAA
Organism: Monodon monoceros; assembly: GCF_005190385.1. NCBI lineage: Eukaryota > Metazoa > Chordata > Mammalia > Artiodactyla > Monodontidae > Monodon > Monodon monoceros. Next base: position 119,937,480 of record NW_021703777.1, read on the forward strand.
AAAGGTTAAGACTTAGGTGGCTATGGAAGAACAACATTATCTGTATGTTGGGGGTTATATGTGGAGCCCTGTAAGGAAGGGTCCAGAGTGAGTGTATCCAAAAAGCAGGACTAAAAACAAACTTGCCAAAATGAGAGCCGAAATAAATTGAACCATTAGTGCTAAGGTTTACCTATGGAATTCAATGACCAAGCCAGACCCATGAAACTAACTTATTTGTATAGAGCATGCACTCTACAATTCGTGGTACCTTAGCTGATTATATTGTCCCACCTGAAAAGCACACAATATACTGATGACACTTACAACCCTGGGTGATGTGCTGCATAAAAAGGAACGACAATTGTGTTCTTACCAAGGGTGAATATCCTTCTGCATGCCTTCTATGTGTTCTTGAATGTCCTCCTCATTACAAACATGGGCAACAGGCATTATTATTTCCCCATATTCCTGATTGAAGTTAAATTAAACAAGAATTAAACAACCGAGAATTAAACAACCATCCTAGGTGATCTAGGTAGTTAAGGAGCTGGTCCAACTCCAGGCTTCAGTGCCTTAACCACTAGCAGAGGGGTACCTCCCTAAGGCAACACAACTCACCTTTCATTTTTGTAGAATAAGAGACTGATCTTTGTACATAACAAGAGCATCTACTAGTGCATGTGTGCAAATGTGAACTCGGACCTTTTCTCTATGTTTCCTTTCTGAGAGTGTCATCACCCAGTTATTCAGTGTCCAAAGCCAAAGGGAACAGCCTTTGTAAATACTTCCTTCTCAGTTTTTCACATTTAATACGTTACCAAATCCTATCAACATTACTTTAGATCTACTGAATCCACCCACTTCTCTGTTTCCACTGCTTCAAACTTTTCTCGCTTAGACTTCTGTGATAGCGTTTCTGTTTGTTTGCTGTTTCCTAATTCTTTCTCACTCACCCCTAATATATTCTCTACTTCGCAAACAGTAGATCACACGTTTGTGTATCACATGGCTTATGCTCCTTTATCTCATAGCTCTTATCACAGTTTTAATTTTTCCATTTTGTGAGTGACTATTTTCAAAATATTGATTTTATCGTATATCTCTCTGTTTAAGATTTTTTAAATGACTCCTCATTACTTATGGTATAAAGACCACACCCCCTAGCCTTAGTTAAGATACGCTATCTTAGAAAAGATCCTTCCAACATTCCATGACTTAAAACTGAACTTTCATCCTCTCCAATGTGACAGTCCAGGGCGGGAGCTCCAGGTTGGCAGAGGATCTCCTGCAAGCAGTCATTGAGGGTCTCAGACTAAGGGTGGTACAACCACCTTGATCACACAGCTTCCAAAGGTACCCTACTCTCACCACTGGAGCCCACAGAATGGGAGGTGAACATGTGGAGGAAACACACCCACTGACTTTTTTTGTTTGTTTGTTTGTTTGTTTGTTTGTTTTTGCGGTACGCGGGCCTCTCACTGTTGTGGCCTCTCCCGTTGCGGAGCACAGGCTCCAGACGCGCAGGCTCAGCGGCCATGGCTCACGGGCCCAGCCACTCCGCGGCATGTGGGATCTTCCCGGACTGGGGCACGAACCCGTGTCCCCTGCATCGGCAGGCGGACTCTCAACCACTGTGCCACCAGGGAAGCCCACACCCACTGACTTTTAAAATCCTGTCTGGGATGTAGTGACACCAGTTCTGCTTGCATTCCATTGGAGAGAAACACATCATGTGGCCACACAAGGCAAAGGGCACTGGGAAATGTAGTCGCTGGTGGGACAGCTCCACATCCTACTCTGGAAAGGAGAACAGATTTAGCTCTTTCTGACCCACCTTTTGCCCAGCTTCATTCTCTACCATCATCCATGTCACCCTCTACTCCACCCACAACTTGACATTTGCCGGTGAAAATATTAGCTGTCCCTAGTTATCTCATATTCATGATACAGGTGTCAGGGCAAATATGACTTCTCAGGGAGGCCATTCCTCACCAGCAGATTAGGCCAGGTCTGCCTGTACATCACATGGCTCATGCTCTTTTCTCTCATAGCATTTACCACAGTTTTAAGCTTTCCATTTTGTGCAGGATTGTTTAGTATATTTCTTTGTCACTAGACTTTAAGCCCCTCATAAGCAGGGACCCTGTTGATTTTGCACACCACCGTATTCCTGTTTAGCATAGTAAAGGACTAGGTACATAGCAACTTATTGTTTCAATATTGTTTTTGACTTTTCCCTTAGTAGTTTTGTCAAATGACATTGTGTTATCCTTCTCCTTATATTACATTATCTTTTACCACAACCTACATTCACTTGTTCAATAAATATATGTGGTATACGACATTAGGCACATGGATGGTAAGTGTGGTGAGAAATGGAAAAATGTGGCCTTTGATCTGAAAGTTTTTATTTTGCATTTGGGGAAAAGGCACAAAAGGTCCTTGAGTAGAAGACACCTGAAAAAAAAGGTATTGCAGAATAGTATAGGATTAAATACTGAATGAGTAATATTGACACAAAGTGTTATATAATCTCAGACATTCAGATGAGTGAGGGTTGCTGTGCTGATTAAAGAATGGAACTAGATTGTCACCTGTAGGTGCAAGAGTAGTGCCTAGACATTTTGAATACATGTGGATTTTTAGAGACACTAGATAAACATCAAACCTGGACTTACTCCCCATAAGTCCTTAGGAATCAGGAAAGTCCTCAGGGAACATCCTCTGACCTCCTGTGACCTTTTCTAGGAAGCAGCTCAGAGTTTGGACTAGGGCCATAACCACAAATTGTTCTGGCTTGTGCCCAAGCAATTGTGTGTAGAGTGGTTGGCATTCTGTGCTGTTTAGCCCAGAGGCCCGCTCTCTTGTCCTTAGTGGCATATAAAATCTCCACAGTGTAGTGGGTTTGTTATAGCTTGGCCAAAGTCTGCAGCTCAAAGGAACTTTCATCAACATGTCTGAAAATTTTCAACTCTGGGGGAAGATCTGTGGCCATTGTAGTTGCTAGAGGGTGAGACCAAAAAATGCAACATACGAATGGTGAAAATACAGAGGTGCTTATAAGCCTAAGGAAACACCCAAAAGATGAGAAGAAATAAAGTTCCCACCTGATCAAACCAAGATTTAGCAATGGATAACTAATAGAGGCTAATTGTGACAGACCTTGTTTGTTCACTCTGCATCCATCCTCCTGACATCCATCCATCCTTCATCTCTCCTGGCAAAGCCCACCTCCCAGTTTAGAGGCTGAAAATGCCAGGCTTGCAGCCTGGGAAAGCTTGCAGCTCTGGCATGATCAATGCCGACCAACTGGGACCTGAGTACAGGGGAGGTTTTGGGAAAAGCTTTCCTTAGTAACAAAAACAGAGACCCATAGAAGGTATCACCTCTTTCTCCTGCACTGGAGAGGTCATGTCTCCCTGTGCCTTGTGGAACTAGCACAGATACATTGAAAGCATTGAATCCTAACCATCGGACCACCAGGGAGCACATTATGACAACTATATTGAAATTATGAACTTTGACAGTGTTCATAATGAACATGGCGTGGAACTCAGATGAAAAAATGATAATGACATTAGTGAGCCAGGCCTTCATCGCTGAGCTGTCTAGCCCTGTCTGGTACCCTGTTAATGTGAGATCGTAAATGCCCTTATAATTTATGCCACTTCTTCTTGATGTCCTGTTACGTGAAGCCCAAAGCTCTTATCTGATTATCTAATTAAATAAAATATAAAATGAGTTAGTCATCTGCCTTCTTTATAACAATTTCTTTGTAAATGATATTATTTATGCAATTTGAAAAGGAATCAAAATTACAGATGCCAAAACAGGTGCAGGACCTTGTAAGGGCCAATTCAAGTGAGAGACCCTGAAGTTTCAGCTTCAATGACTTCACTGTATATCCAACTTTGATAATCAGTTTTGAATATAAAAAATATCTATCAAAAGCTTCAATCTAGTTCTTTAGATATTGATATCAAAATTCATGTCTTAGGTTCCAGTTCTGAAAAACCAGAATAAGCATCATTAACCTCAAAACCTGATCTTCAGGAAAAGACTGTTGGGTGAACCCAGGCGTAAGGCAATCTTTCTTCTTTTTCTAAAACTCTGTGCCCGTAACTTTTCTTCCTACAATGTCTTCTGTCTGACGTTCAGCCATAAAATCTGTTCCCGACAGAGGAAAGAAATGAGGACATAATGGTATGATCTATGCTTCCTGCCAAGGTTGCTACTTCGGTGATGGAGGTGCTTTGTACCCTGTTGGTTATTGGATTACAGCCTCTGTTCCTGCCCGCATCCACCAGGGAGCCCGGTGCCCTGCCTTTACTTCTTGACCTTTGTGTTTACACTATTTCCCCCTCTGTGCTATGTTTTCCTGTGAGCTGTCAAATACTTCTAATTCCTATCTGAAGCTTCAGAGCTTCCTGCCAACTCCCAGAGGCAATCAGGACACTCCTGGTTTCAGCTCTACATGCCACACTTCCTGCCCAACATTTAACTGTTTTTCTACATATATACGCAATTTCTATGTCACTACCTATACCATCTTTTCTAAACCTGAAAAGCTTTGAAGCCATAAATGTTTATCATGTCTCTTACTCCCCAACCCCCTTTTTTAATGCATGTCTTTTAACTCATTTAGAGCAGCCAGCCTCAGTGCCTGTATTCTTTCAACATAATTCATTTCAAAGCGGAAAGTTTTCAGGAAGTCTGGGCTTTACCTACTTGTAGACTCAAACCTCATATATTACTCATTTGGAATGGGCTTTTGAAAAATGAGTTACTAATTTATTAGGCTTTTTGAAAGTGATTTAAATAACTGTATTTCCCTGTGTGCTCCCCTAGCGCCCCAAGTACTTATTACATTGCACTTGACTTGTTGTTTTCTCATCTCCCCACTTATAAAAGAAAAAAGTTATCTAGTTTCTTTTTACGGACACTTTTCTTAATTATCAGAGAAGTTTGTATTATAGAGATCAATTCTTGAATTACAAAAAATTTAAATATTCTGTATAATCAGAATAATTATGAAGATTTTCCCCATATATGATATCTGAAGCCATAACCCACATCTCTCTACACTCACCTAAACCTCAGCTCTTTTCTTTCTTCTCTCTTTAATTTTTATTACTAGTATCACAGTGTTAAAGTAAAATATATGCATTTCTTATTTCCAACAGGTGAGTCTCACTTGATGTATTTTTAATTGTTAAATTCAAGCCTAAACAAAAAAGTGGATGGATACAAATAATGAATCCCTTCTATTTTTTACATACACATCATGAATTTCCCTGAGGTAATTGATAAGCAGAGCAAGAGAGTAAGTTCCATACATTGCCCTCTGAAAGAGAGGGGAATTAGAAAATCTTAAACACACTTGACTTCAAATCCCTGATATATTTCAAGCCCTGATATTTTGTCGCTGGTAATCTTCAGCAGTTACCTAATTTCTCTGAACCTCAGTTTTCTTGTTAGGAAAATGGAAAATGTAATGATCTTAATTGGTTGTTGAGAAATGGTATTAATATATAAGACATATATAGACATAATAGATGATATGTCAATATGAATTCTCTACCTTTCATTATATCTATAGAGTTTTTTGAAAGTCAGATAGACAAGTAACTATAAATACCAGAATTTGATTATAAACTGGAAAAGAAAAGCTATATTTCAATAATCTATTCTGCATGGTTTGTTTATCTATAGCTAACCTAGGATATTAAGATTGTTCATAAGTTCATGTTCTTGTGTAAAAGTTTGGTACTTTATAGATTAAAAAATGAATTACGTATGTACTAAGATATTATTCCTATTTACAAAGTAATTTGTAAAACTGAAGAAATTGCTTAGGGAAACCAAAGGAGCAAAGTCCACTCCTACTTATATTAGATGGAAGGTTCAGGCACAAACAAAACCTCTATGCAGTTCATTTCAAACAGGCAGTGTCAGACGTAGAAAATTCGAAGTTCTAGAAAGCTTAGACATTTAAAAAGAATTTTGGCTCTACGTTATTGTTTTATATTTTAGCACGGATAAACCTGGTTTTAGCTTATGACTTTTCAACTCCATGAGTGTGGCAAACGCTATGGATTGACTGCTCCAAAGCCATTTGCAGCCCCTTTCTTATCTTCTGCTACTATAGAAGCTCCAAAGTTAGGGTTCCAATATTCATGCTCCTACACTCACTTCCTCTTAGGAGTGACCACATGACCCAGTTCCACACAAAAAGATTAAATGGAGTCACTGGGCTTGCCTGCTGAGAAACTTCTAAAAAGGGACATTTAAAAAGGGCACTGTCCCTTGGCTTCTCTCTCCCCACTTCTTCCTGCTTCCAACTGGAAAGCACACACGAGCCTCCTGAAGCATCAGACATACCACAACCTCACGGAGACAACATCGGTGAGGACCTACCTGTACATGCTGAGAATAACTGAACAGAACAAACAGAAAGTTCCCTGGAGCACTAGACTACTGCCCCCTGACTGCTGGCTGTCTGAGATAAATAACTCCTCTTTGTCTAAGTCATTGAATAGACTTTTGGTTGCTTAAATCTGAATTCAATCCTAATTGATACAAGTTTCCACTTGAACAAAGATAGAAAATGATTTAAAGAGTATTTTCTCAATTCTCTCAAGGAAGGTACACAACTAATATTCTAGAGGCATTGAAGTGAAGTTAATTTATTACATAATATGAATGATTAGGGCAGTAGGACTTGCCTCCCTTCCACGTCTGGTTAAGAAAAAACCTGCACGAAACACTTGCTATATGAAATATCGTCTGAAGACCAACAGCATAGTCATCATCAGATAACTTATTAAAAACCTAGAATCTCAGAATTCCTCCTCTTCACCTACTACGAAATCTGCATCTTAACCGTGATCCCTAGGTGAGTCATATGTACATTAAAGTACATTTTAAAATGCTGGGTAAATTCTGGGCTCTTTGGAATGAGAGCACCAGTCTGGGGTTTGTTTTTTTTTTAATCTTTTATATCTCTATTTCCTGATACAGTGTCTAGATAGAACATAATAAGCCCAACCAAATATGTGATGAATAAAACATAACACTGGCTCAGTGTCAATCATTAAATTTCATTATATATTTGATTATCAGAAATCTAACTATTATTTGCAAAGTAGAACTTATGGCTATGAGGAAATGAGTAATGGGCCAGACATGATGTGAAACAGGAAGACTGGTTGAAAAGTTACGAAGCTTAGAATGGAATAAACAATAGGCTCTAGTTGTGCACTGAAATGAAAAGTTTTAAAGAATGTAGGCCCCTCTAACAGAAAGAGTTAAAGATAGAAAAGGGAAGGGTAAGTCATGGAGAAATGCCCTTGCCAACATTTATTATTTTGCCTGGACCAATCTGATATATCTATTCTAGGTCAGTGATTCTTAACCCCATCTCATATTGCTAGATATTCCATTCCTACAACCTCCAGGTATTTAAAGCATGTACCTAGGGATGTTTCACTGAAATATAAAGAAGTCTTTTCAGCTGATTCATAGTATGAGCCATTTTTTTTCTACCTTCCAGATGTGGCCACTCTCTGCTGCTCACACTGTATCTTCCAGACTCTGCTTTCACCTGTGCTGGGTGTCCCCACTAATCCTGCTTGGCATTTCTACGTGTACTGTGCAGACCAGCCCCTCTTTATAGCTATTAGCATGTACACCGTTTAGCCTCCTCAGCTAATGCCATTGCCATTCCTGTTGGGAGGCTTTGACACAAGTGAAGTACTAAGATTTCCACTGCATCTGAAGCTTAAACATAAACAAGACTGTTCCAGAACATCCATGCGATCAAGTTGTACCGTATTCTATGTAAGAATGCAGAGAATGCCTCTATCTCTGCCTTCTCTCTCAAAGAATAAAATGCTGCAGGTAACAAAATAATATTTAATTTAGTTCACTGTAACTTAAGTGATATTCATATGCCATAAAAAATAAAGCAAGAAGGAGACATCTAAATTAATTAAACTCATATGGGTGTTGAAATTTTTTTTTAAATGTTAGGGATTACTAGGTAATATGATAATATCATACTATTTTCCATATTATTTCTAACATCATGAAACATCATATAAAACAAAGTTTATAGTCAAGTCACAAGCTTTTAATCAATTCAGACCGCTTTTCAGAATGCCACTGTGAGCTGTCTGCAACAGCTGTTTTGCAGCTGCAGTGAATTTGACATGTTCTGAAATCACCATGGAATGCTCCAGATCCTTTGGAAATACAGAGCAAAGCCTGAGGAATAAAAATTGTAGTCTGCCATGCTTGACAAAATCGGGGAAGACATGTTTTAGAGAGTATGAGTGCATGATTATTTTAAAGAATTCCAAATGTGAGTAGCTGTAGTACTTAGAAGATTTAATTACACACACATATATATCACACACATGCTACTGATACCATTTTCAATAATTTATTGCAAATTTTTTTCAACATTGAGAAAAATTGAAATAATTTTACAGTGAATACTTGTATATCTGCCACCTACTACTACTATTTTATCATACTCTCTTTATCAAATATCTATCCAACTATTCATCCTTCTATCAATCCATTAATTATCTCATTTTCTATATATTGTTGATACTTTCTTAACTACCTAATATGGAAGTACCCAATTTAAAAGAGCCAAATGTAATCTTTCAGAATATAACTGTCAGTTTCTCATCTGAGAATTAGGGATTTTTAACACTGAAAGAGACCTTTAAATTCCTTTATTGCAATCACCTTATTGTTTAGTTATAGAAATTAAGGCATGCTTATTTTAAAGATTTTGAGTAAGTGTGCCTAACTAATTAGTAACTAAACCTAGATTAGAAATCTTACTCTGTATTTTACCTACACATTGACTTGGCTAGGAAGAGAAAATTGTAAGATGCTAGTAAGATGAGGAGAATCAGGGAAGTGTGCTCTTTGTTAGAAGATTGAAGTGACTATCTTAATAGAGCAATGCACAGCCGAATTAGCAGTGAGGTTTCAGAAGGAACTAGAGTTAAGTGAGTTAAGAGCCGAACATCTCTGAAAATCCTCCCACCGTGTAATCAAAAGCAAAAAAATCTGCTGGAAAAGCCTTAAGGCTAGCAGAAATCTTGTATGTGTGCCCAGTTTCTAAAATTATGGAATGTCAAGGGGATGAAAAATCTAAGGGTAACTGAATATCGGAAGAAGGGAATCTGAGTGGGAGACACAGAGCATCTGCTGCTTAAATTCAGTTTGACAAACTCACAGATTGTCCCAATCAACGCAGTTTAGAGAGCATAGGAAGAACACATACTGTGGCTTACACATCCTCTTGAATAAGAGATCCATTGCTAGAGGGGTGCTTAAAATTAACTTTCATCTTGCCCACAATTAATATGCATTGTTTCCAGGCATATGCTTAGATAAGAGTTGCAACTCAGTTCAGAGAATGAAAGTGTCACCACTTACTCTCTTTGTCACGTGTATGTTTCCATGTCATGACACAAGTTTTAAAAGATAATTTAAAATCAATGGGTGGATGAATGTTAGAGAATTGCTAAGATTTAGAAAATGTAAAATTCTTTACATTTTGATTCATACATGAAAGTTGGTAAAGCAGAAAATGCAGGATTTTACTCTTTTGTTTTATTTCTTTCTCTCACATCCTGTAAAACCTATCTTCTTCAGGACTATTTTCTTAGACACCAGCTGAATGACTAAAATATTTCCCTGAGACCATAGTTGTAGTAATTTAGAGTGCTTAAGAACTTGCTGGGAAATGTTTGAAATTTACCTTCCTGAGCCCTAACGTAAAAGAGTTCAACCATATATATATATATATATATATATATATATATATTTTTTTTTTTTTATGGTACGCGGGCCTCTCGCTGCTGTGTCCTCTCCCGTTGTGGAGCACAGGCTCCGGACGTGCAGGCTCAGCGGCCATGGCTTACGGGCCCAGCCGCTCCGTGGCATGTGGGATCCGGGACCGGGGCACGAACCCGTGTCCCCTGCATCGGCAGGCGGAGTCTCAACCACTGCACCACCAGGGAAGCCCTCAACCTTCTATATTTTTAAAAAACTCTCCAGGTGGTTCTTTAGGGGACGGATATTTGAGAACTACTGGTATGAAGAGTTCTACATTAGAAGTCAAAAAGTCTGGTTTCTAGTTCTGGTCCTATAGTGATTATCGATTTATTGAGTAACCCTGCAGTCACTTACCTCTAGAATTTATTCTCTGTGATGCTGTAGATGCTAGACCCATCTAGGAAAATAAAACATTTATTTTTCTTTTATAGAACCCTTCTCTGCACTACAAACAATACAATAATAATGATTGTAGGACATATGAAAGATTTAAAGTCATGTATTTAAGAACCAAATACAATATCTAATACTAAGTAGTGCTCAATAAATTATGGTTATTATTATAATTATAAAATTGTTAATACTATTAAGAAAAGGCATTAAACTCATCTGTTATTTAAGACTAGCCCTATAAGGTGCTAAATTGATTAAAGTATGTCTGAACAGCAGGGTCATCCTCTCTTAATGCTCCACTGATCATAGTTTATCAGATGACTAACTCAGTTTAGGGTACCATAAGTGTGTGGTCTACTTAGGGAAAGCAAAAGGTAACAACGGAAATGTTTGGGTCTATAGGCCCTGGAGAGACACCACAGGAAATGAATACATTTAGCCTCAAAAAGATAAGGTAAATGCTGTATCAGTCTCTTTGACTCTCAATTTCCTCATCTTCATAGTTGAACTAATGATTCCTATTCTCAGGCTGATGAATCAAAAACAATTGTAATCAAATTCTACCATGTCCTAGTTTTGCACATTTGGCCCAACTAATTTACCTCTCTGAGCCTTAATTTCTTAATCTGTAAAATATTAAAAATATTTTACTAGGAATATTGCTAGGAAATACCTTATAGACTATGAGAATTCTTGGTGCATGATACCAGCTTAGTACTCAGTGAATATTTGCCAGTGCCATGGCCTCATCTATTAGTTTCCTAGGAATGCCACAACAAAGTATCACCAACTGCGTGGCTTAAAACAACAGAAGTGTATTATCTCATAGTTCTGGAAACTAGAGTTTCAAAATCAAGGTGTCGACAGGGCCATTTTCCCTCTAAAATTTGTAGGGGAATTCTTCCTTGCCTCTTCCTAGCCTCTGGTGGTTTGTCGGCAATCTTTGATGGTCCTTATCTTGCAGCTGCCCAACCAGTTTCTGCTTTTACTGTCTCATAGCATCCTCCCTGTATGTCTCTGTCTTCACACGGCCATCTTCTTATAAGGACATCAGTCATGCTGGAATAAAGGTTCACTCTACCGTCCAGTATGTCTTCATAGTAATGATTATATCTGCAACTACTCTAGTTCCAAATAAGGTCACTGTCTTAGGCGCTGGAGGTTAGGACTTCAACAAATCTTTTTTCAAGGGGAACACAATTCAATCCATAACAATGCATCACTGTCTACTTTACCAGGGTTACAGTGAGCATTATGACAGATGAGAGCACTCCATACACAAAAATATAAATGTTACATACAGTTTTTTTCATCAAAGCCTTCACATAGATGAAGAGAAATTCTTGGAATGAGGAGGAATAGCAAATATTAACATATTTAAACCTAACCAAAAATAATTTAAGTGACACTTTAGAAAAACATAATAGCAATGATGTTTCTAAAATGACAGAATATACTCTTTAGTTGTCTTCTTTGGAAATACTTTGTAGAATGCTGGAGTTAAGTGATTTAATATTGGGAGATTGTGTTGGTCTAGAAAGTGCAGGTAAGACACTTAATACTTCAAATTGTAAAGTTCATATCTTATCCTACTAACTATATGTAATAAATAATATTTTACAGATATATGCCAATCATTTTTCTTGTTAGTGATATAAACAAAATTTCCTTTGTGCTACAAAGGGTAACTATTGGCAACCTATCTTTCTTTTTTCTATAAAGATGGGAAATCTGATATGAAAAACCTTGCCCACAAGTCCATGGCTAGTAAATAAAAAGGTCAGAGTTCAAGCCCATCATTTTGAATGAAAATCCTATCTGTTTTTCTTTGGTTGTTCATCTGTTTCTACTTTTTGTTGTTGTTATTTTCTTCTGTTCATGACACTGGTAGTACTAGATGTGAAGGACAGTAGTAGCAATGACAGAGGATGTGACCAAGATGCTCATTGTAATTGTCCATTGATCAGAAATCCACATGGGAAGATAAAACTATCATTTGTAGTTTCCTTTCTGAAAATAAATGTTTCCCATTAATTTTTTGTTCTTACTACATTTCCTCAATTAATATCCAGTTACCTTATAAGAAATAGAAACCATTATGTGACAACAGTTTGTTCCATTGAAATGATGAAACATACAGCACTAACCATTTCATTTGTGTGCAGCAATCAATTATATATGACTTTGGATTTACTCGAATCCAAATATAAACTCATTGGGATATAAGCTGAAATCAGTAAATGTCAGGTGCAGATAAAGGAAACAGCATGTCAACTTAACTCTGCTTGTTCTACTGCTTCCCTGGAGAACACTCAACTAGACATACCATAATTTTACTGTAGTGGGTTGAGTTACAAAGATTTTTTTCCTATACCAAAACAAAAAAATTATGTTCACCTTGGGAAAACATAAAATTTTGTCTCCAGAAGCTATTTCCAGCTGGCCTTCCCTAACCAGATGCCAGTGATTGGACCAAAGACATGTGTTATATGCTAAGATCTAGCAGAAGTCCAAACTTTCAAAGTAACATCTGCAGAAAAATTACCAGCCAACATAAAAACATGTTCATTGTTATTGAAATTGTGAAGCTTGCATCCTTTTGAATTTTTCTGCTTCAATGGGAATTCTTTATTCATAACCTCTCCAAGGCATTTTTTTTGGAACACAAAAGGATGGCTCATATTCTACTTTTTTATTCTCATAAATTATTCCTTAGTTGTCAAAGTCTAAAGTTCTACAATGATGCTTTATTTCCTTTTACACCCACTCACCTAAACCTCCATTTCCAAAAGAGATCAGCTGGAAAATTTATACACTACACACTTTTTTACATTCCTAAAGAATTGGTTATGAAAACACTGATTGGATTTCTTAAGGTCAATGTGATATGTTTGACTATATGTGATTCAGATAATCATGCTTTGCTAAAATGTCACAGATTAAAAGATGTGACCCAGAAGACTTAGCTTAGAAGAAACCTCCAGTCATGTAGATCTAGTTGACTGGCCTGTCTTCAGATGGTCTTCACCAAAGTTATTCCATTTGACTCACTTTAATTTATTCAACAAGTGTGGACTTTGTGCTTACTAGGTAGTGGGAGCTATGGAGACTGTACAGGAAGTAGAAGTCTTGGTGCTCGTCTTAGGAAACTTAAAATTTCTGTAATCGTTATTTTCTTTCACAGTCAAGACATGTAAATATCTTGAAACAAACAAACAAAAAAAAAACAGTTGAAACCCTTATGAATATCAGACCCCAATGATGAAATGCCAAAATGCATGACACAGTAATAAATGTAAAAGAGGATTGATATTCCTTAGTTCTAATGCAAAACTTCAGTGGTTTGAGTCTATTTTTATATTCTAAAGGAACATGTGAAAGATAATTCATTAATTATCTTTATCAGAATGCTTCCTTTGTTAATATTTGATTTATAAACTTATTTGGGAAAATTTTCAATATTGAGCAGGGACAAAAAACATTTTTTAGCCCTGTATTGAGAAATGAATAAAAATTCGCTCTCCACTTGTATGTAATTTACTTGTATGTAATTTATGTGACTGAAGGGGAAGAACATAGGGAGGTTTAAATTAATTCTTCTTGAATCTGTGATATCTATAGTTTTCAAGGCTTTCTGCTGGGTTTTCACATTTCACTACAAGGGACAAGTCCAAGATATAAACAATCTATTTCTTTTTTGTTTTGTTTTGCTTTGTTTTATTTCTTTTTTTTCACATCTTTATTGGAGTATAAATGCTTTACAATGTTGTTATGTTAGTTTCTGCTGTACAATAAAGTGAATCAGCTATATGTATACATATATCCCCATATCCTCTCCCTGTTGAGCCTCCCTCCCACCATCCATATCCCACCCCTCTAGGTGGTCACAAAGACCCGAGATGATCTCCCTGTGCTATGCAGCAGCTTCCCACTAGCTATCTGTTTTACATTTGGTAGTGTATATATGTCAATGCTACTCTGTCACTTTATCCCAGCTTCCCCTTCCCCCACCCTGTGCCCTCAAGTCCATTCTCTACATCTGCATCTTTATTCCTGTCCTGCCACTAGGTTCATCAGTACCACTTTTTAAAATCCCATATATATGCAGTAGCATACGGTATTTGTTTTTCTCCTTCTGACTTACTTCACTCTGTATGACAGATTCTAGGTCCATCCACCTCACTACAAATAACTCAATTTCATTTCTTTTTATGGCTGAGTAATATTTCATTGTATATATGTGCCACATCTTCTTTATCCATTCATCTGTTGATGGACACTTAGGTTGCTTCCATGTCCTGGCTATTGTAAATAGAGCTGCAATGAACATTGTGGTACATGACTCTTTTTGAATTATGGTTTTCTCAGGGTATATGCCCAGTAGTGGGATTGCTGGGTCATATGGTGGTTCTATATTTAGTTTTTTAATGAACCTCCATACTGTTCTCCATAGTGGCTGTATCAATTTACATTCCCACCAATAGCACAGGAGGGATCCCTTTTCTCCACACCCTCTCCAGCATTTATTGTTTGTAGACTTTTTGATGATGGCCATTCTGACCAGTGTGAGGTGATACCTCATTGTGGTTTTGATTTGCATTTATCTAGTGATTAGTGATGTTGAACGTCTTTTCATGTATTTGTTGGCCATCTGTATGTCTTCTTTGGAGAAATGTCTATTGAGGTCTTCTGCCCATTTTTGGATTGGGTTGTTTGCTTTTGTGATGCTGAGCTGCATGAGTTGCTTGTATATTTTGGAGATTAATCCTTTGTCAGTTGCTTCATTTGCAAATATTTTCTCCCATTCTGAGGGTTATCTTTTTGCCTTGTTTATGGTTTCCTTTGCTGTGCAAAAGCTTCGAAGTTTCATTAGGTCCCATTTGTTTATTTTTGTTTTTATCTTCCTTACTCTAGGAGGTGGGTCAAAAAGGATCTTGCTGTGATTTATGTCATAGGATGATCTGCCTATGTATTCCTCTAAGAGTTTGATAGTGTCTGGCCTTACATTTAGGTCTTTAATCCATTTTGAGTTTATTTTTGTGTATGGTGTTAGGGAGTGTTCTAATTTCATTCTTTTACATGTAGCTGTCCATTTTTCCCAGCACCACTTATTGAAGAGGCTCTCTTTCCTCCATTGTATATTCTTGCCTCCTTTGTCAAAGATTAGGTGACCATAGGTGCGTGGGTTTATCTCTGGGCTTTCTCTCCTGTTCCATTGATCTATATTTCTGTTTTTCTGCCAGTACCATACTGTCTTGATTAGTGTAGCTTTGTAGTATAGTCTGAAGTCAGGGAGCCTGATTCCTCCATCTCCATTTTTCTTTCTTAAGATTGCTTTGGCTGTTTGGGGTCTTTTGTGTTTCCATACAAATTGTGAAGTGTTTTATTCTAGGTCTGTGAAAAATGCCACTGGTAGCTTGATAGGGATTGCATTGAACCTGTAGATTGCTTTGGGTAGTGTAGTCATTTTCACAATATTGATTCTTCAAGTCCAGGAGCATGGTATATCTCTCCATCGTTTATGTTATCTTTGATTTCTTTCATCAGTGTTTTATAGTTTTCTGAGTACAGGTCTTTTGCCTCCTTAGGTAGGTTTATTCCTAGGTATTTTAAACTTTTTCCTGCTATGGTAAATGGTATTGTTTCCTTAATTTCTCTTTCTGATCGTTCATTGTTAGTGTATAAGAATGCAAGAGATTTCTGTGAATTAATTATGTATCCTGCAACATTACCAAATTCATTGATTAGTCCTAGTAGCTTTCTGGTGGCATCTTTAGGATTTTCTACATATAGTATCATGTCATTGGCAAACAGTGACAATTTTACGTCTTCTTTTCCAATTTCTATTCCTTTTATTTCTTTTTCTTCTCTTCCTGCTGTGGCTAGGACTTCCAATACTATGTTGAATAATAGTTGCAAGTGTGGACATCCTTGTCTTGTTCCTGATCTCAGAGGAAATGCTTTCAGTTTTTCACCATTGAGAATGATGTTTGCTGTGGGTTTGTCATATAATGACAAATTTGTGGAAGTAGGTTCCCTCTATGCCCACTTTCTGAAGAGTTTTTATCATAAATGGGTGTTGAATTTTGTCAAAAGCTTTTTCTGAATCTATTGAGTTGATCATATGGTTTTTATTCCTTAATTTGTTGATGTGGTGTATCACATTGATTGATTTGCGTATATTGAAGAATCCTTCCATCCCTGGGATAAATCCCACTTGATCATGGTGTGTGATCCTTTTAATGTGTTGTTGGATGCTGTTTGCTAGTATTTTGTTGAGGATATTTGCGTCTATGTTCATCAGTGATGTTGGTCTATCATGTTCTTTTTTTTGTGATATCTTTGTCTGGTTTTGGTATCAGGGTGATGGTGGCCTCGTAGAATGAATTTGAGAGTGTTCCTCTGTAGTTTTTCAGAAGAGTTTGAGAAGGATAGGTGTTAACTCTTCTCTAAATATTTGGTAGAATTCGCCTCTGAAGCCATCTGGTCTTGGACTTTTGTTTGTTGGAAGATTTTTAATTACAGTTTCAATTTCAGTGCTGTGATTGGGTTTATATTTTCTAATTCTTCCTGGTTCAATCTTGGAAGGTTTTACTTTTCCAAGAATTTGTCCATTTCTTCCAGGTTATCCATTTTATTGGCATATAGTTGCTTGTAGTAGTCTCTTACGATCTTTTGTATTTCTGCAGTGTCAATTATAATCTCTCCTTTTTCATTTCTAATTTTACTGATTTGAGTCCTCTCCCTTTTTTTCTTGATGCGTCTGGCTAAAGGTTTATCAATTTTGTTTATCTTCTCAAAGAACCAGCTTTTAGTTTTATTGATCTTTGCTATTGTTTTGTTTGTTTCTATTTCATTTATTTCTGCTCTGATCGTTAAGATTTCTTTTCTTCTACTAAGTTTGGGTTTTCTTTGTTCTTCTTTTTCTAGTTGCTTTAGGTGTAAGGTTAGATTGTTTATTTGAGATTTTTCTTGTTTCTTGAGGTGAGTCTTCCACTTCATTCTCCCTTTTATCATCCTAGCACTTGAATTGCTATGAACTTCCCTCTTAGAACTGCTTTTGCTGCATCCCATAGCTTTTTGGATCATCGTGTTTTTGTTGTCATTTGTCTCTAGGTACTTTTTGATTTCCTCTTTGATTTCTTCAGTGATCTCTTGGTTATTTAGCAGTGCACTGTTTAGCCTCCATGTGTTTGTGTTTTTTTTACTTTTCTTTCCCCTATAATTGATTTCTAATCTCATAGCACTGTGGTCAGAAAAGATGCTTGATATGATTTCAGTTTTCTTAAATTTTCCAAGGCTTGAGTTGTGACCCAAGATGTGATCTGTTCTGGAGAACATTCCATATGCACTTGAGAAGAAAGTGTATTCTTCCGCTTTCCTGGTGGAATGTCCTAAAAATATCAATTAAGTCTAACTTGTCTATTGTGTCATTTAAAGCTTGTGTTTCCTTATTTATTTTTTGTCTGGATGATCTGTCTATTGGTGTAAGTGGGGTGTTAAATTCCCCCACTATTATTGTGTTACTGTCAATTTCTCCTTTTATGGCTGTTAGCATTTGCCTTATGTATTGAGGTGCTCCTACATTGGGTGCATAAATATTATATAATTTTTATGTTTTCTTCTTGGATTGATCTCTTGATCATTATGTAGTGTCTTTCCTTATCTCTTTTAACAGTCTTCATTTTAAAGTCTATTGCTACCCCAGCTTTCTTATGATTTCCATTTGCATGGAATATCTTTTTCCATCCCCTCACTTTCAGTCTGTATGTGTCCCTAGGTCTGAAGTGGGTTTGTTGTAGACAGCATATATAAGGGTCTTGTTTTTGTATCCATTCAGCCACTCTGTGTCTTTTGGTTGGAGCATTTAATCCATTTACGTTCAAGGTGATTATTGATATGTATGTTCCTATTACCATTTTCTTAATTGATTTGGGTTTGTTTTTGTAGGTCTTTTTCTTCTCTTGTGCTTCCCGCTTAGAGAAGTTCCTTTAGCATTGGTTGTAAAGCTGGTTTGGTGGTGCTGAGTTATCATAGCTTTTGCTTGTCTGTAAAGCTTTTGATTTCTCCATTGAATCTGAGTGAGATCCTTGCTGGGTAGAGTAATCTTGGTTGTAGATTTTTCCCTTTCATCACTTTAAATATGTCCTGCCACTCCCTTCTGGCCTGCAGAGTTTCTGCTGAAGGATCAGCTTTTAACCTTATGGGGATTCCCTTGTATGTTATTTGTTGCTTTTCCCTTGCTGTGTTTAATATTTTTTCTTTGTATTTAATTTTTGCTAGTTTGATTAATATGTGTCTTGGCATGTTTGTCTTTGGGTTTATCCTGTATGGAACTGTCTGCACTTCCTGCACTTGATTGACTATTTCCTTTCCCATGTTAGGGAAGTTTTCAACTATAATCTCTTCAAATATTTTCTCAGACCCTTTCTTTCTCTTCTTCTGGGACCCCTATAATTCGAATGTTGGTGCATTTAATGTTGTCCCAGAGGTCTCTGAGACTGTCCTCAATTATTTTCATTCCTTTTTCTTTATTCTGCTCCCTGCCAGTTATTTCCACCATTTTATCTTCCAGCTCACTTACCCATTCTTCTGCCTCAGCTATTCTGCTATTGATTCCTTCTAGAGTATTTTTAATTTCAGTTATTGTGTTGTTCATCATTGTTTGTTTGCTCTTTAGTTCTTCTAGAGCCTTGTTAACTGTTTCTTGTATTTTCTCCATTCTGTTCCCGAGATTGTGGATCATCTTTACTATCATTACTCTGAATTCTTTTTCAGGTAAGTTGCATATTTTGTCTTCTTTTTTTTTGGTCTTATAGGTTTTCACCTGCTCCTTTGTTTGTAACATATTTTTTTGTCATTTCTTTTTTTTTGATGGATAGGGCTGTATTCCTGTGTTACTGGCTGTTTTGCCTCAGTGGTCCAGCACTGGAGTTTGCAGGCAGTTAGATAGAGCCAGGTCTTGGTGCTGAGATAAGGACCTTTGGGATGCCTCACTCCTATTAATATTCCCTGGGTTCTGAGTTTCTCTGTTAGTCCAGCAGTTTGGAGTTGGAGCTCCCAGCACAGGAGCTCAGGCCTGACCTCTGGCCTGGGAACCAAGATCCTGCAAGCCATGTGGTGTGGCAGGGAAAAAAAAAAAAGAAAAAGAAAAAAAGGAGCAGTACAATAACAAAGAATAAAAAACAAAATAAAATTAGAAAGATAAAAAATATATTAGGAAAAATAAAAATATATTTGAAACAACTGGTGGCTTGGGGTTCCTCCCACCCCCTTAGGTGTCCATGGTCCCCCACCGGTGCCTGGCAGGTGCTTTAGTTGTGTGGAGATGCAAATTCCACACCTTCCTAGTCCACCATCTTGACTCTGCCCTCCCATCTATTTCTTCTAATCACATCTTAGCATGTTAGTAATTTAGTCTGATTCCTGATATGAGGGAATTGCTAGAGGTTGATTTGAGAGGTAGCAGGGAAGCAAATCAATCTCTGGCCGTTGTTTTTGTTAAGTCTTATATTTATTTTCAGAAGTATCTGCAAACTTTAGACACTCGTTTAGTTTTGCCATCCTCAATGTTCTGTTTTATTCAGTCTCACTCAAGTCCAAAGTCAACCACTTCTATTGTGCTTGTTTTTGGTCAGATAAGATTGTCAAGTAAGGAAGAGTTTATCTCTAGACCTCAAATCTCCTTTTCCCATAAACATACACACACACACACACACACACACACGTGTGCACACACACACACACAGACACACACACCACTCATATACCAAGAGACGATTTTAGCGTTTAATCATTTTCTCTCCTACACCACTCTTGAAACCTTCCCTAAGGAAAAGAGCTCCTAACTTTACTTCCAGTAATATATTATTGACTGAAAAATCCAAATTTCTACTACTGAATCACTAGATTTGAACTATGCTTCTTAGGACAAGGATCTTGTCTCTTTTACTCACTGCTGTATCTTCAGTAAATAGGACAATGACTGGCATATAATATATACTCAATAAATGTTTGTTGAATGAATGCATGCATTGAAGATAAGGTCTTCAGCCAAACTAATTGAACAACTGCAGGCATCAGGGGAAATTTTTAATTTCTATCTTTTTTCCTGTCCCTGAAATACCTCTCTCAAAGCTGCTTCCAGTTTTATATAGTGTCATACATGTAGCGTCCTTCCCTTCCTTACTTCCTTATCCTGATAGTAAAGAGTAGAAATCTTCACCTCTACCTGAATCTACACACAAACATTGGAAACCCCTCTGGGAATACTAGAAATGCAGTGTGTTAGGTGAGTTTTGGCAAAGACTGAATTGCTAATCTTCTGAGTTCCCCAGTCCCACCAAGCCTTCAACTGCTGAGGATTAGGCCCTTGTTCAGCACAGCAAAACCTCTGTGGGGTGCATGAGATTGATAAAAGAAAAGTAACTCTGTGGCCCTCCTAGGACCACCTATTAGAGTCTTCAAACTATTTAATTAACTGCACTGCAAAGGGACCACACTGAGGCAGAGAAAGTGGGATTTAAGTATTTCTTTTTGTGCCACTGGTTCTTCACTCCTGAATCAGAGGAGCCTAAGGGAAGGAAGTGTCAAGAAATCTCGTGGTGTTGATCCAACCAGTTGTATGAGAGGAACTTTTACCATTGTCGTGTAAGTGGCAGTAAATAGTCATGGGACTGGCACGCACTCACAAACTCACAAAGCAGTCCTTTATTTTCCTACTGATTTCTGGGACTAAATTCCCCCTCCTGCACCACCGCAGGACCTCCAAGAAACAGAGATACTAACATTCAAGTTCAGTGTTTTCTGGCTCAGATTACAGCCATGTAAGCCAAGTTTTCTTTTCCATAACAAATTCTAATCTTGAGTGTCTATTCATCTTAATATACCACACACACACACACACACACATTTATGAGCCCATGGAGTTAAGCCTTCTGCCCAAGCTAGCTTTTAGTCAGCTACTGACATCCTCCCTCCCCTTGCACTGTCTGAGAATTGACAGCAGGAGCTCTTAAATGAAACCATTTCACACACACAATGGAAAGCCTTGAAGTCCCTGAGTGTCTGTGTCTGCTTTTGTCAAGGGGAACACAGCATGTTTGTAAACATGTGGCATGGAAAGAAGATTCAGGCAATGACAGCAAGCCTGTGGCCCACTGATTTCCTGTTTGTCTCTGATAGTGTGTTACCCATAGCAACGGATGGGGAAATAATCTCTGAGAGAACAGTCAACACTCCTTTTCCTTATTAAAAATTCCAAGTTTGGCAAGTAAGGTAAAATAAAACCTTCTAAGTGCATTCTTAATTGCAGGAATTTTGTATACCCCTCTTCTTGTCTTCATTCACTTCCCTCTTTCCTTCTCTCTCAAGAAAGGAGAAAAAGAGAGATAGAGAGGGAGTGGGAGAGACAGAGAGAGAGGGAGATGGAGGAGAGAGAGGAGAGGGAATTCTGCTTCAATATTTTGATCAGCTGAAAACTGTACTGCATTGAGTTTATATAGGAGAAACTTTTGAACAAGATCACATGGTACCTGCAGAGCTACAACAAATAAGCTCCACCTCCGCATCATAAAAAGTAGCACAGCTGGGTAGATCAGTGTACCTTGGATGCCTTTTATTTCTCATGTAGACGGACAGAAACAAGTCACATAAACCCATTCATTCATTCAGTTGGCAGTTGCCGTGTAGGAAGCACTGTGGTCACGTACATTATTGTATCCCCTTTGCAGTAGAGTTTAACCCACCGGGAAACAGAACATGAAGAGGTGAGGTAACTTGCCCTTGGTCACACTCTGGCAGATTCGGGACCTGGTCTGTTGGATTCCAAAGCTGGCATGGTACCCATACTATGAAGTGTCTCCATACAGAGATGCCTAGTGTCTGAGGTAGAGCAGAAATTAGATAACACAGATTTTGAAGGGCATAAACCAACATAAGGAAATTATCACTGAGAAAACTGAGCAATTACATACTTGACTGTCTTGTTCACTGCTTTCTTAATGACAGGCAAGAAAAAAAATTTAGTCAGAGGGTGATGGCTAATGACCTTTCAGAATCTAGCACATGTATTTAGTGTAAAACGGAACCAGTATTCAGTAAAAATAATCATTTGACTCATTTTTATATTTATATTCATAGTCACACAAAACAGTGAGCAAAATCTAATTTTGGAGTAGTGATTTTCAGACTACTGTGTCATTAAACATTTTATATTATCCATCTCACGACAGCCATTACTTAACAAATGGCAGCCAAAAAGACTTTACCTATATGTCAATTTCCTCTTAGTATATGTCATGTCTTTGCAGAAGTCCTCAAACAATATTGCCTTATATATTTTGGCCTATTTGATAGCTGCTGTTTGTACTTTTTTTTTTTTTTTAACCATCAAAGGGTTATCTTCATATTCTGAAAACTGCTCAGATTTCTCATTATGCTGGTCAAACACTTAAACATTTTATTAGTTAATGGGCCATTTGCTCCACAACCTCAGCTGTAGGTAGTACCTTTTAAATTTTTAAAAATTATTAAAAATTTAATTTGGGGAATTTTTCCTTATATTAGAATCCACTGAATTTTAAAAAATATTACCATTCCTTCATAAAAATCTTCTCTTAATATTATTAACATTACCATTCATAGTTTATATTGCTATAATACATGTTACTAAAATCAACTCAGGTCATTAATTATATGTTACATAACCAAAGAATGTCTGTCAGGATGTATCTTAATTATTAGTATTAGTAATCTAAATTTTACATAAATCTGTAGCTTCATTAGTTTGTTAAATTTAGTGGAGGCAAATTGACCATGATTTAGCCTTTCACTTACACAGGCTTCTTGCCAGAAGGATTCCTAGAAACATTCACAAAGCCTTAATAATTTCTGTGCTATTTGCCTTGGTAAGACATTTTAACCACAATTGATTAAGACTGCTGTTTCCTTCCATATTAACTTTCCCCCCAATGTCAGGCATTGTTGGAGTGGCCACAAACATATTTGGAATCTGGCTAAAGAAAAGTTACCTTGAGGATACTTTGTGTTTAGTGGGATAGATTTATGTGGTTCACAGTCCCTTAAGTGTTCAGGTAAATAATCGCTAACAATATGGATGCAGAGATGACTTCCGGGAATCCTCTTAATGCTCCATGGCTCAAAGGGACAGAGTTAGAGGTCCTTTGACTGTGGCCAATTCAAAGAGCATCATGACTACACTGCTTATGGAAACTTGAAATGCCCTAAAATTGTAAGGTCTTATATGAGAGACACTGAGTAGAAATTTCTCCCTATATTTGACAGCAATCTTTATAATGTTATTAACAGTGATATATGGAACTAAGAGAAATTTTTAAACTATCAAAAAACACATCTTCAACTGTGCTAAAACAGAGACTAAATTATCTTCCTATTCTCTCCAGAAAATATTACAAAATTATTGTCATATAAAGAGTACATCAAAAAATTAGGGACAGACAATAAAGTAATAAAACTATTATGCTTTTGGGGGATTTTGATGCTTATTGTATTTGTAATCTTGGAAAAATTGGGGCTTTATTGTGAGTCTTTTCTTTACATATAACTAATTTTGCATTTGCAGGTTTGTGTTATCTTTCTTTGAGGCATCTCCAATTGTATAATCTTCCATACCCGCAAAACCTGGATTCAACCCTACATGACAGGAAACCAAAATAATTCAACATATTTTCCTAAGAAGATTACATATTTATTTCAAATTAAATTTAGTTACCAAAAATAAAGTTTTTAAAAATTTTTCCCTCTTTAATAGAGTTTATCAAGATGAAGGATATTTATATAGTTGCTCTTCATATAGCACTTCTGTTATGTTGTTTCATAGCCTGGCAAACTAATCCAAGCAAGTGGGTTAGAAATTTTCAAAGAAAGACTCAGTATTGTTATCTGTTAAATGGGTAATAAGTTAGATTGCCTACTTTCACTTCCCTCTGGTCTCTTTGGTTATGCATTTTGCTACATGAGAAAAAAGACAAATATCTGTCACAAATAATATACAGTAGTATATTATGATATATATTAACTTAGGACAGGTTTCCAGTTTCTCTGTGGTTTAACGTTTTCAAAAATAATGTGGGACATGGGACTTCCTTGGCAGTCCAGTGGTTAAGACTTCACCTTCCAATGCAGGGGGTGCAGGTTCGATCCCTGTTCAGGGAGCTAAGATCCCACATGCCTCGCGGCCAAAAAACCAAAAAAACATAAAACAGAAGCAATATTGTAACAAATTCAATAAAGACTTTAAAAATGGTCCACATAAAAAAAAATCTTTAAAAAGAAGAAAAATAATGTGGGACAATTGATACATGCCTCATAGGGGAGCTTAGAGGGTTAGTAACATAATACCAATATAAAAGGCTTAGAAGAAAAGTGGCCCCTAGGAGTGAGGTAGAATTATACATGATGTGTCCTGAGCAAATTGGCTTATTCCAGAATGGCTATAGGCCCTAGTTTCATGAATAATCCTTTAAAAGCAAAGAGATAAATCCTGGAGGTTAAGTTACAGCTTGATGAAATATTTGAAATGACCAAATTTGGAATTCAGACTTTGTTGTACTTCAGAGGTATGGAAGAGCTACAACTACCATTTCTTACAACTTGTCCAGAATAATGTCTTATTATTCTCTCCTCTCTCCATAAATTGGTGTTTATTAGGCTAAGCAACTTTTTACATAAGTTCTGCAGGCATATACAGTGGCTGCTACCAGATAAAAGGGGTGAAGACATTTTAATGCACTGCTGGTCATGGCCTTAAATTCTTCATCATTTCTATTTCTTTCCTACCCATCCAATATCTTTGTTAAAATAACAAAGCACAGCAGTTAACATTGTAAACATTTACTCATATTACTTATGTATTATAAAGTGATAATACTGGGAACAAATTTCAAAGAAGTAAAATTTTTCAGTACATATTAATTCTTACCAACTATTGCAAATTTAAATATTGTTCTAACTCATTCAAAGCATTTTCCTAAATTCAAAGTCATTCATTGACACTCTATGGACTCCCAGAACTAGTACTTTGGTGCTTGAGAACAGCCTGGATAGAAATAGCCCTCACAGAAAGCTCTCTTTAAATTTTTTGGGGAGAATAAGTTTTATCTTTTATAAATACCACTCACAGCTGATCAGAAACAAGGTATTAACATGCTTTTTTAGGACTAGCTGTTGTTCACCTGGACAGGATTTCCAGATTTTTATAGCTTTCTGTTCCATGTGACCTCAGTAGAAGAAAAGTATTCACCTCAGTTTCTAAATCTTTTCAGGAGGCAATACCATACCCTACATTTGCCCAAACCTCTCAGAGAGTCTCTTTCAGGTAAAAAAAAAAAAAAAAAGTATTTTTTTTCTCTAATTTCTCTGTTTTTCTAAGAGATTCCTATCCTTTAAAATGACCAACTGGCATAAAAGCTAATATATACTAAAGTACTTTCTTTTATAAGTTCTTCAGGCTTCTGCTATTTCATAACTCTTCCTTTCTAGAACCTTCTGGCACCAATTTACTTCTTAAGGGAACCTTAGATTTTTATCATAGCCTTTATTTTAAAGATGACTTGAACAGCAAACTCAACTTTTGAACAGTTTATATGTTTCCTCGCTTAACTAAAGAGCCCATAGTCTAAACAGAAACTCAAATACAAAGGCTCTTTTGAAAACCAGAGAAATGATATTGCTGGAAATTGTTTAAATTCTACTGATAATGCAACCCATTCCCAGCAAAACAAAATGAATGTTCATATGGATATTTTGTTTTGAAAATAGGTTTCCTTTTGTTTTCCCTGGTATTTATTGTTTTGACAGCTCTTGGTAAGAGAAGCACAGCTACATCCATGGATATAATTTCCTTTGATGTAAATTTCTCTTCTGTTATTTCCCTTACCTCCCATTTGCAATTTTGTGTTGCTTTATGGAGCATCTGTGATGCTGTTAACTTTATTTCTTCAAACAAATAGGGTCATTTCGTCTAGATCTGCTCCAATAGCTTAAAAAGCCCCATTAAACACCCAGGTATTCCTAATTAAAGAAAATACCGAACTCTTAAAGGGCCATTGGAAAATTCCACTGATGTTTGACACTGTGGGCAAATCAGCAATGAGGGCTTCTGCTTAAGCTTCTTTAAACTACAAAGGCATTTTTTAGAATGTAAGCCAGGTACTTAACTGGTGCAACTTTTCCAAAGCATTCCAGAAGTAACTCTTAGCTTCTTGAGTTGATAAATCAAAAGCTATAACTAAGACCTTATCTTAGGAAATTATTACTGGACGCTTACTGCACAATATTTTGTTGTATAAACAAACAAACAGTTTCGAAGGAAAAAACATCCTGAATTCGAACAAACCTTAGTGTGGGTATTGAAAATGGTCTATCCTGAAACTCTTAAAAGAGCAGCATCTCAACTGGTATATTTTTATTGATTCAAGTAAACATGACCTCTGGCATAATCCTGGTTATACTCCCACTAATGGAGACAGCCAGTTGCTTTTGAATCACCTCTTCACTTAAGGTAATCATGAATAATGCCAGAGAATAATGTTTCTCTTCGGGATGTTAACAAGTTTTCCCCCAAATGAAGAAAACCTGATTGCTGGAAAGGCATTGTGCTGATATAATTAAATGCCATTTTTCTTCAACGTAGGTCTATTTCAAAGTAACAATTAAAATAATTGTAACAACAATGTGCACACACACAATACCAAAATAAAAATAGATAAAAAAGAGTGGCTTCGTCGGTTTGGGCTGGTATAACTAAGTACTATAGACCAGGTGGCTTATAAACATCAGAAATTTATTTCTCACAGTTCTGGATATTGGAAGTCCAAGATTAAGGTGTCAGCATGGTTGAGTTCTTCAGAGGGTCTTCTTATAGATTGCAGAGTGCCAACTTCTTGTGTCCTCACATGGCAAGCAGAGAAGGGGAGCAGGTTCTCTCATGACTCTTACAAGGGCGCCAATCCCATTCACGAGGGGCTCCATCATCATGCCCTCATCTAATCCTAATTACTTCCCAAAGGTCCCACCTCCTAACACCATCACATTAGGGAGTAGGGTGTCAACATATGAATTGGGTGTGGGGTGACACAATCAGTCCCTACCAGAGAATAAAGTAAAAATGATGTCTACCCCACTTTTGTCCCCCATTGCTCCTTCCTGGAGGCAATTTTACCAGTTTCTTATGTATTCTCCCATAGAATTCATTGTCTCTCTCTCTCTCTCTCTCTCTCTCTCTCTCTCTGAATTGATCATGGTGTTCTGCCTTAAACTTAGAATGTTTGCTTGATTTGGAAGAAATGTTGGTTTTCCTTAGTTCATGTAACTACCAACAGATTCCTAAATCCATCAAATATTATCTTCAAAACAAATTCTCAGAGTGATGTTATACATCTTTGTCCTCACTGCTTCTGTTCACACACATACAGTGAGAGGATATTTGCCCTCTTGCAGAATCTCTATAGCAGACAGAATAACAAAAAACACTGGAATTATCTCTTGAGTGTCTCCAGCGTAGCCGGTATAGCATTATATCAGGCAATCTCTATATGTTATATTATTTAATCCTCACAACAAATATAGAAATTATTGCCTCTCATCCCTAGATGCAGATTGAGGTTTAAGATTGAAAGGCTGGCCGGTAACTGAAATGCAGTTCAACACAGTTTTATCAGATAACAATTTCAAGTAGAATCTGAGGTTGTGGAGATTAAATGACTCTATTATTTGGCTCTATCACTCCCTTCCTTCTTTCGTTCCTTCCTTCCCTCCTTCCTTCTTTTTGCAGTTAATCAATATCATTATGTCATTTAGATATATTTTAGGTTACTACAGAATTATTATAAAAAATACAATTCAAGGAATATTTCTAAATAGTTTGGGAAGAAAAAATCCTAAAAATGTTCTGGACAAAATTATCCTTAATAACTCACTCCTCAATTTCAAAATCTCTAGAGATAAATTTTAAAAGTGTATTGGAAATTCAGATGCAGTAAATATCACTTAAGAATTTCAGGGTTGTAGGCTTGTCACAAAAGTATCATGAACGCTGATTCCTTATGAATAACCAAAAATTGATAAAAATCAATAAATACTCAGAAAAGAAAAACTAGAGTGCAATGCAATTGACCTTTTGACTTGCCTGAGTAATTGACCCGGAGTACTTTATGAGCTCTTCTTCATCTCTTTCAGTTGTTCTGTTAACATGTTGAGATATATTTAAAGTTTTGTTTTTCTTATTTAAAATTTAACTGCCATAACAAAGTGAGGCATAAACCTAGTACTGATGTCTCTATCATTTCTCTCTTTTTAAGCGTGAGGCAATAATTAAACGATTATATATTGATTTAGCACATATTTAAAGAGACCAAAGACAAGAAAGTATACTAGAAAATGTGTTGATTCAGTCCCAGAATGACATGAATTAAGCCTTTATTTCTATATTCCTTTAGTCTGCAAATTCATTCCATATATAAATAGACTAAATCTATTTAGAATATGACATAGACTAAGTCATTATATATCATTATCACTGTTATTATTTTGCACCTTAGTCTCTTTATCTATAGTGAGCATTGTGCCAGCTGAGCAATCTCCAAGGTCACTTCAAGGACAAATATTGCATCCTATTTTTGTTTTGAGAACTTGTGTTTTTAGACTCTGTGAAAGTTGGGACTGCTGGGAAGAAGGAGGATTTTATCAAAGGTGCACATGGAGCTCCCTAGCGGATAGACTTCCTAGCTTTACGGCTTCCTTGAGTTCTCAGATTGTGCTGGTTACTGAGTCCTCTTTGCTGCCTGGTCTCTAATTAAAATAAGATCTGTGATATCAGTGGAAATGAGGAACAGTGGGTTCTGGCATGAAAAGAATTTCACATTTCCTTTGGACATTTGGGACTTTGAGTGAGTTGTGGGACCTCACCTCTGGTGACTTGATGACACCATCCATTCTAAACAATGTGCTCTCTTCTCTTTATAACACAGAACTACCATTTCGGACGTTGTTGTCTTATCTGAAAGATAGCTATGACTACCAGGATTAGCCCTGCTTTGTTATAGAATTTTTATGAAACGTGTTAAATGTTTAAATTCAGATATAATGGAGGCTTTTCTCTAACACCACATCTGGTTGCTAATCAACTAAGGAATGTTGATGGCAAAATATATAAAGCTATTATTAGTGTAATAGTTTATTCTAAATAGTTTGCATAAGAACAGTTAATGGGGAGGAATCAAGGCATTAATTTGAAAGACTAAAAAGAGATTTGACCGTCTTGTTTCTCTGAGCTGAAGAAACAGCCAGATGCCTAGAGGAGAGGCTGTCTGCTGTCCTCCTGCCATTGTGTCTTCCTACTGGAATTTCATAATGAGAAATGGATCTATGCTTACCCAGAAGACGCAGAACATCCAGAATCAGTTCCTTGAGGATAAGATTAATTTGCAACATGTCAAACTCTATCACTGGAAATTTGCCACAGACATGGGATCTTTCTTCACATATTTCATACTATCTTTTATCCATAGTCTGAATGTTCTGCCAAGTATTTATTCAGTATCATTACATTGATAAATGGTCTTCAAGATATTTTCCACAAGCATTCTGTAAACTCTGCTGAAATAGCCTTTCCCAGAAGGGAGAGCTATGAAAGGCATTAGAATGCCAGTCAAATGTTAAGATTTAGCCAAAAAAGAGTTACAGACATTTAAAGCTATGAATTCTACCAAAGGCAATTTCTTTTCACTTTTTCCTTTGGAATTTTTAGTTTTCTTTCTGAAAGATGCATATATTAAAGTTGTACGAATGTAATAAACTCAAGTCAGAGTGGTGATATAATGGAATTACGCTTTAAATTTAATAATTGACTGTTCTTTGTGGACTCACCATGACAAACTACAGAAACTAGAAAACTGTGTTTTTTCTATTGTGTTTCACTATGTTTCCTCCAGTGCAGTTTGATTTTTAACCATAGGGTGTTGACATTATTTCCTTTCTAAGTGGCCATTGTTTAACTCTGGTGGAGAGGGACAGGAAGAGGGCAGTATATTTATTTATATAAAAGGTTCTTGTCAGGAAAATGTTTTCTTGGGTACTTTATTTCCTCATTGTCAAATGTAAGGTTCTTATAAAAAGATAGTGGCAGTGTTTTACATCTAATACAGAAGCATGGTAGTTTGTTTCTGTTTGTGGAGCTTTTCCTTACCTTCATATCACTTTTAATAGACATGTTTTATTTTGGATATTACTTTTTATCCTCTCATAAATTCCAGAAAGATATTTTGACGCTAAGATTCCCTGAAATTAAAAAAAAGAAAAGAAAAAACAAAAATCAAATACACTCATGTTTAGTGAAGATTGAGTTGTTTTCCATAATTCAACAGTCTATTCTTAGAGCAAATCCAGCTAAAATGGAAAGGATTAAACTCTGAGTTGATCAAAAGATTGGAGGAAGCTCGGGGTTTCAGTTCAACTTAGAGGCTGAGTTAGAAAGCAGTGAGAATGGAATAATAATGGAAAAGCATATGATTCCCTGAAGTATGCTTTAATCCCTTTTTTCCTTCCCTTTGCCAAGGTCTTTTTTTTCAGAAATGGGATTTAGAAAATAAGGACAAAATGTGATCTTTTGGATCAGCATAGAGGTCATTTTTCTCTATATTTTGAATGATAGTGTAGGAAGTATTTCCTTGGGCAAGGTTAATTTTTTCAAAGAGTAATATAAACTTTACCTGACGCCTAAGGTGTTTTAATCACTCAGCTAAGTACTTTACTATCATCAGTCATTATATCCTCACAAGAACACTGGGAAAGTTCCGTTCAATTATCAACCCATTTCAGAGGACAAGGAAAACTCAGGCTTGCCTAAGATTTTGCAGCTGGTAAATTGTAGAGCTGGTTTTTTAAACCCAGGCAGCCTGACTTCAGAGCCGGCACTCTTAACACGGTTATACTGCTTGCCTAATGTGAGACACTATTCACCAAGCATACTTGTTCTCAATGAACATTACTTTAAATATATTTAAGAGAACATAATATAAAAATATATGTGCTTCCATCCTTACCATCACCTCTACCTTTAAGAAAACAAAACATTTATCACCAGGGATCCAGGCACTGTGCTAAGCCTTAAGAAACACAGAAATGAATCACATAGAGATTTTTTTCTCTTACATCTCAAAGCCTGGTGATGGAAGAAACTACTCTGTTTACTTATTTGTTGGATTGTATGTTTTTTAAAATAATAACTGCAGGTTCATCTAAGATAATAAATTCAAACAATTTCAAGAATAGTTCTTAATTGACTTTACATGTGGCCAACATGAAAATCTTATTTTTTATGCAATAAACATAAGTGATGTCTATGCATGATTATGTAATGATAAATTATTCATATTGTTCCGTAAAGAAAATGTGCCATTTCTTCAAGCAAAGTATAATATCTGACTGACAGGCGCATGGTAATTTTAGTTCTTATAGCATCCTAATGAACTTTTCCTTAACTCATAGTCTTGATGACACCACAGGTACTGACAAAGTAGCCTTATGATGTGGAAGACATTGCAGTGGAATAGGAAAACAAACATAGGCTCAAGGATCAGAAAGTAGTGTTTTCATACCACTTCTGACCTTACAAGTACTGGGACTTTAGACTGTGTCTTCATTTGTCAAAACATAGATACATGTTTCCTATCTCTAGGACTAGGTAGTTTTAAGATGAAATGAGATATAAGGAAAGCACTTTACAATATAAGGGGCTAGCACAGTGGCTGTCATAGCTTGGGCTGTCAGTCAACACCATTCACTTTTGCTAAGCCCCCAAATCTTTTAGTAATCATGGCAACAACTAGGCTGACTAAGTAGAGTTTCTACAAGGAATACTATTGTCACTATCATAGTGGAAATGTATTTGATGGGAATAATATTACAAAGCTAAAGTAAAGCAGACTAGTCTCATCTCTCTTGTTTTGTATTCTCTCCAGATGCCTAGAGGAGAGGCTGTCCACTGCCCTCCTGGCATTGTGTCTTCCTACTGGAATTTCATAATGAGAAATGGATATTCAGCTGGTTATTCCTAGCTTTCAGGGCACACGGACAAAGACTCTATTTGGATGTTTCCTGTGCAGATATGTGCCTATAAGGAGAGTATTTCAAAAGATTAAAATTAAAGAACACACACACAAGAGAAGCTCTGGCCTAAGCCCTCATCAGTTCATTCTCTTTCCTTCTCTATGACCACAGAATCTTTTTCAGAGGTTTTAAAATCCAACTTCTCATGAAAGTACAAACCCAGAAATAGAAAATGACTTGCTTAGAGCCTGGTGTGCAACCCAGGTGTCCTCACTTCCAAACCATCTTTCTTCCCAGGCAACACAGTGTCAGCAATGTCTACATTACTGCATACAGCTAAGCAGACTTGTGGTCTAATCTCTGTACTGTTCACATTTAACAAGATATCAGCCCAGGGACTTTGAGCAATCATCTCTACCTTTACTGTGATTTTCCCTTTGGAAGAAGTTCAGAGGATTTATAGGGCATTTAAATCAACACATCTTCTTAAATATCATCTGGAGACATTTCTCCCATCTCCAAAGTTTAATTTTTATGACAGGAGCTAAAATTCTGCACAACCCCTACCTGCCATCCCCATGTATTGGGTTGGCCAAAAAGCTCCTTCGTATTTTAAGTAAAAATAAAAGATATATTTTTCATTTTCATGAAGAACTTTATTGAGCAACATATTCACCGTTTCGTTCCACTACTTTGTGCCATTTTTCAGGCAACTTCGTAATTCCATCTTCCCAAAACTTTTAATCTTTTTGAGCAAAGAACTGTTTCAGGTGCCTTTTACAGTCTTCCAGGGAATTGAAATTTTTTTCCATTAAGAGAATTTTGTAAAGACCTAAATAAATGGAAATCAGAAGGTGCGATGTCTGGTTAATATGGCGGATGAATCAGAACTTCCCAGCCAAGCTGTAACAGTTTTTGCCTGGTCATCAAAGAAACATGCAGTCTTGCGTTATCCTGATGGAAGTTTATGCGTTTTCTGTTGACTAATTCCAGACGTTTTTCGTCGAGTACTGCTTTCAGTTGGTCTAATTGGAACAGTACTTGTTAGAATTAATCGTTTGGTTTTCTGGAAGGAGCTCATAATAGAGGACTCCCTTCCAATCCCAGCATATACACAACATCACCTTCTTTGGATGAAGACCAGCGTTTGGTGTGGTTGGTGGTTGTTGATTTCACTTGCCCCACGATCTCTTCCATTCCACATTATTGTACAGTATCCACTTATCATCGCCCGTCACAATTTGTTTTAAAAACGGAACCTTTTCATTATGTTTCAGTAGAGAATTGCATGTAGAAATACGGTCAAGAAGGTTTTTTAGTTTATGTGGAACCCAAACATCAAAGCAATGAACATAACCAAGCTGGTACAAATTATTTTCAATGCTTAATTTGGATATTTTGAGTATATCAGCTACCTCCTGCATAGTATAACGTTGATTGTTCTCAGTTAATGTCTCTATTTGATCACTGCCAACTTCAACTGGTTTACCAGTTGAGCATCATGGAGCATCGTCCAGCAAGAAATCTCCAGCACGAAACTTTGCAAACCACTTTTGACATGTTCGATCAGTCACAGCACCTTCTCCATACACTGCACAAATCTTTCTCTCTTTTTAAAAATATTTTTTAAAAATATTTATTTATTGGCTGCACCGAGTCTTAGTTGCCGCACGAGGGATCGTCGTTGCTGAGTGCAGGATCTTCGTTGCGGCACGCGGGATCTTTAGTTGCAGCATGCAGGCTCTTAGTTGTAGCATACGGGATCTAGTCTTGCGTTTCAGTTGCGTTTCTACCTTTCTTGAAATAATAAAGCATAATATGCCAAAACTGTTGCTTTTTTCTTCCATCTTCAATATTAAAATGGCTACACAAAAATTTACCAATTTTGATAATTTTTTTTTAAATGCATGCTGGTATGACATCTGTCACAATACAATCTACTAAAATTGTTTTGAATGAAGTTAAAGACAACTAAGTGCTACTAGAACCATGTTACGGAAAAGAACGAATGAACCTTTTGGCCAACCCAGTATATAGCACCTCATCGCTATTCTTCTCCATCCCTTTCCATTTACTTCTCACTCTTAACTTGTCCCACTCCCTCTAATGGGAAAAGTCATCCTTCTCTGAATCTAATGCTCTTGTAGCAAGGAACACCTCCTCTATAATCAGGGGAATAGTGTCCTTCATCATCTTGTTATGTTGACTTATAATTAGTACTTATTTCAACTCTCTTCTACAAACTCTTAAATATTAACATGGAAAATAAAACTAGTCAAGTAATTATTTTCTCAGGCAATAGTCAGGGCAATGTAGGTTGTTCCAAGGAAACTCCCTCCACTGACCTGGAGCCACTAAAACCTCACTTTGATTCATTGTTGACAAAGAAATAAAACATAGCTTATAAGAGTATACTCAGGGTTACTAAGGCATATCTGGCTTGGAGTCAATACAACTTACTTTGTTTTCTCTTTATTTTTTGACTGTCTTTCTATGTGTTTGTTTCCTCTGCTGGACTGTGAGATCCTTGGGGCAGGACTGTATCTTATTGGTTGTTTTGTGCCACAAGCCTGGTATTTTACCTACAATAAATTGGCCACTCACTAAATGTTCAAGAAAGAATAAATGGAAGAACAAATGAAAATCTCTATGGAAACTAAAATTTTGTAGGTATTGAGTACAGGGGAGAGCAAAAGGAGAAAGGATTGCCCTCCCAACTTGCTAACCCAAGCTGATGCCAGAAATCTGAGTTGAGCTGTGTTAAAGATATCCCTCCCTCCCAGACTCAATCCACTCATCTTCCTTTAAAATCCATACAGGGACTGGAGCAGAGCCGTCTCATTCACTGTCTGGGAACATCAAGGCAGCTTTCCTTTGTGGTCTGTGGTTGGCGACAGCAGAGGCTAACAGATTCCATCTGCCTGGCTCTGGGCTGTAATCCCCTTTGCTGGCCTCTCCACTGTGAGGACACGGCCCAGCAAGGCCAGCGGGGAGCCTTCATGCCTGCTCGTCTCTGCTGCCTGTTTCCCTGACAGGTTTTTATTACTTCTTCTCTGCATAAATAGCTAGTCTACCAGGCCAGCAAGTTCTTTAGATTTTACACATTATGCAGTGTCAAAAGTAGCATAAATCTGAGTCTCCCTCACCTGAACTCCCCCCATCCCCCACCCCCACCATCACCAGCTAACACAGGGTCTTTCTTTACATTGAAAGCTGCCAGCTGTGCAAAGGGCGAGAAATTAGCAGCTCTCCCAGCCAAAGACCTCAGTAAGGATGAGTGCATATTGATAAGATGGGCTGTGGCTATATCACCTAGATTACACATCCAGTTTGGAAATTGCAAAGGTGCCTTAATACCATAAGCAAACACTGTAAACTTAAAAAAAATTCCATCTCTCTTATCTGATTGAGACCGATCCAGGTTATCTCAACAGCTAAATGGCAATGCATTTTAAATGAAACAGGAGGCAAATCTAGGTACTTTGTGTAAGCAGAAGAACAGAATTGTGGGGAAAAAACACTAGTGCCTTATCTCACAGGGTCCCTCGGAAAAAATAATGCTACTCTCAAAGAAAAATTTTAGCTGACAAGAGTGTCCAGTTGATAATTCCATGGCCTTTAATAATTTATGTACCTAATTTTATCTTTAAAATGCAATAAATTTGATTTTGAGTGTAGTTTAAGATAAACTAATAAAACACAGCAAAATAACTCCCAATGCTCTCAAAATTGTTTTTCCACTGATATCAAAATCAAAGTGAGATTGAGCATTGGATAAACTGATTTGAATTTATAACATTTTGCTCCCAAAGAGGCATTCGCCCTTTATAGATGACGGACTAACAGCTGCATATTTATGTTGTGATGCGCACTGATGTGATTTCAAGGGCTTCTCACCTGGATGCATAGCAGACATACCTGGCCCATGAAAATTCCCAAGAAATAGGCTTTTTGTCTCCTGTCTTTTTTTCCCAGTCTAAAATTAACAATGTTGCATTTTTTTACAAAAGCAGTGGTTCAGTGAAGAAGCTATTACCTACATTCAAAGAAAAGTGTTATTGAAGAATTAAATGTATCATTATGGAAGAGACAGAATCCAAAAGCCAGTCATTTTCAATGCTAACATAGTCGTGCTCTAATTTAGATTTGTTTATAATCACCTGCTATGATTCAGAGTCATTTAGATAACATATCACATTACTAATAACTTTATAAATCATCAAATGTACAGCATAAAGAAAACCTATCTAATTGAAAATAGAATTAACAAAAAGCAAAGGTATTTTTAACTGTTGGTGTAAAGAAATTGTGATCATTTTATGTTTTTTAAAAAGTCATTGGAAGCAGAGGTCATTTGTAAGAGCAATTTTGTGCCATACGCAGTGAACATGAATAAAAGGAAAGACACTTGATTTGCATGCAGTATAGATCACTAAGTAATTTTAGAGAACTTCTAGTCTCTGGTGCAATAAGAAAATGAGCATTACAGTCTTGAATGAAATTCACAGAAATAGTCTCAGGACAGTAAATTGCCTATAAACTCTTGCCAAGTAGAAAGCACTCTGAAATACTGAATAACATCAAGGAAATATGTATATTTCATGAGTTCTCCATCCAAGAATCTAAAATTGACCTACTTATCAGTTCCATAATTCTTTCACTCGATGATAATTACTTTTCACATTAACTTAATTCTTAACTGTCATCTTCAGGTCTTTTCATCTCTATCTGCTCTAATTTCTTTTAAGAGAGTTTTTCCAAATCATGTCTCTGTTGTATTGTGTTAAAGTAAATAACTTCACCAGCCAGCTGTATGGCATTAAATGATGCAGTAACTATCTGGGCCAATGTTTCTGGAGGTCACTGCCGTCCCTAAAACATCAACTGGCAGTTCTACAGCTTTTCCATAATATTATTCTTCATAGTGATACCCTATAGGTGGTACAGGATTCTCAAATATTTTTATTCCTTTTCCAGTAAACATATGTCAGTTACCTGATGTGCAAAGGCATAATATTGGTATTATCACAGAAAGACTAAATTACTTTTAAATTAATAATTAAATAAGTCTTATAATTTGTGGAAAATGCAAAAACATGGGGAAGGTATCTTCGATTTTGATATTAATCAAATAATTTCATATTTTAAAAATGAGTTGCCGTTGTTTAAGTATTCCCAGTGATTAAACAAAATGCTGCGTTTAGGAGCATTTGAGATTATTATAATTGGCCCAACGTTCTTGGAGGAGCATTTGGTTTTATGTTTTAAAGGCACGAAAATGTGTGCTACCCTAATCCACAGATCCCATCTCTAGGAATATTTTCTAAGGCAACATTAATAGGTATGCAAATATATATTTATAAGAATTTCATTAAAGTTTTATTTATAGACTATAAACATGGATATATATATACATGTGTATATATATCATGCTTCACTCAAATAATAAAGTGATGTGATGACAAGATAACAGTCTGGAAGTTTATACATTTATTGGTAAGGAAGGATGTTTATGTTTTGTTTTGACTGATAAGAGTGGCTAATAGCAGTTGGCAAATTATAAGCAATTTGTGTAAAAATTGTTATACATATAAGGGGAAGTGTCTAAAATGTATACACTAAAATATTTACAATGGTTTTCTCTGAGTAATTGAATTATAGAAGATCCTATTTTTTTCATTTCTGTTTAATAATAGTTTTGGATTTTCTACAGTAACTATGGATGGTATGATTTTTTAAAACATTCTAAAATAAAAATTCACTTAAAAATAGGAATTTATTACTGGCATATTTGTTCATTATCTACTCATTAAAGATAATGAGCAAAAATATTTCATTTCTCAGCTAAGCTTGAAAAAATTTCTGTATATACTCATTACATGATATTGTTCCACCTGGGTGACAACCACATCCCTTACTTCTAATGGTTATCCTTAAATTCTCTTCTTCCAGGTAGTCTGTGTGGAACCATTTATAGGAATCACCATTTGTAATTGGAAGGGCAGGCAATAGCAAAAATAGATCAGCTCCAAGGAATATGAGTGTTTTGAAGGAATTAGTGCAGGGAAGATAAAACATATTTCCAGGGCTGTGAGGAAACCCTTCAAGGCTGCCATCAGTGCTACAGCGACTCTTCAACATATTTCAGTAGGAAATGGGCCACTGTCACTAAGGGACATGGTAAGGAAAAACAGTCCAGTCATCTGAGCGTCCTTGGTTGATTAGTCCAAATCCATCATCTTTATTAGTAAAATGAAAGCACATCCTCTGCATGTGGTCAGCTTGACCTGTGAAGTACAGCATATCATTCTTTCCGCAAGCATTGCTCCCATTGTCCTATTCACTGAGTGCTGGACATTTTCTCATGATGAGACATGTTTTGTCTTTCTAAATAGAATTCATGGAGAAATTTATACATAAATGCTGAGCACTCCTTGCGTCTATGTCACGGCACTCTTTGTCCAAGGCAATGCCCCTGTTAACTGCAATCTTATAGTTAGATTATTCATCAGAAAATATGTAAATTCTACAAGAACTGGAACCATGTCTTATCCACCACTTTATATCTAGCACTAGATACAAAGAAGACATTCAATTAATGCTTGTTGAATGAATGAATGAATGAATGGTGAATAATGAATGAGAACATGAGTTAAACAATAGTAATTGAAAGTCAAGTGTTTATACATGAACAGTCATGAAGAACTATGAAAAGTAAAAAACACCAGGTAGACTTAATTATATGTGACCATTTAAAGCATGATGAATATGATATCAGTAAATAACAGGGAATATTAAAATTATTTTCTGAAAGGTGCTAGGTTAACTAGATAACAATTAGATAAAGCAGTTTAATCCACATTATACACCACACAACAAAATTCCATATGATCTAAAGTGCCACAGAAAAAAAGAATATTAA
Source organism: Monodon monoceros (assembly GCF_005190385.1). Lineage (NCBI taxonomy): Eukaryota > Metazoa > Chordata > Mammalia > Artiodactyla > Monodontidae > Monodon > Monodon monoceros. Next base: position 119,976,727 of record NW_021703777.1, read on the forward strand.
GTATTCATCAATTCTCTGAAGAAGAGCTAATGAATATGTAAAATGATAAATACCTAAGCTTCCTAACATAGAAGCAGTAGAAGAAATGCTAAACTAAGTAATCAACATTCAGTGATACAAAAATTCTAAACTACTGTAAAAGTTTAAAAGTAGTAAAACTTTGTATTTTTAAATACAAATTGATTGGAAAATTGGAAAAAAAATTATCCAGTGACTAGGTATAAAATATGATTAATCAATTCCCTCAGGAGAAAGTGCACTTAGAAAACCAACATACTGGGGGCTTCCCTTCCCTGGTGGCGCAGTGGTTGAGAGTCCGCCTGCCGATGCAGGGGATACAGGTTCGTGCCCCGGTCCGGAAAGATCCCACATGCCGTGGAGCGGCTGGGCCCGTGAGCCATGGCCGCTGAACCTGCGCGTCCAGAGCCTGTGCTCCGCAACGGGAGAGGCCACAACAGTGAGAGGCCTGCGTACAGCAAAAAAATAATAATAATAAATAAATGAAAACCAACATATTGAAAAGTCTGCAATCTCAATAATAAGGAATCAGTAGAATTAGAAAAAAAACCGCATGGCACCATTTTTCACCTGTTGAATCAGCCATTAAAAACTGTTAACAGCTAATGCTGTTTCAGAGCATACTAAAAATGGTAAAGTAAGTCATACTTTGCCCACAGCAAAGTAAATTAACACTATCCTTTTGGAAAACAATTTGGCAATATGTTTCAAGTACTATAAAAATGTTTGCATGCTTTGTTCTAATATTCCCATTTTGTAAGGCTCACCCATTTGAAAATAACACACAAGAAGTACCTCTCTGTATTCATTGCTTTTTATTTATAGAAGTGAAAACTGAGCCAAAAATGTCCAAGAATAGGGAAAAAGTTAAGTAATTTTGGAACACCCATTCAAAAGAGTATGAAGGAGCAATTTCAATGAGAGCTATGGATATGAAAAAATTATGGATAAGAAAAAATACAACATTATATACATAATATGATTGCAGCTGTGTAAAATACATGCATCTGGGAAAGGTGGGATGGAATTATTTTCATATGAGGAAGGGGGAGGACACTTTTATCTCTTGCTTCTTCCATCCTGTTGTCTGGAATAGAGATTTATGAGTTCCAGAGGCTTCTTTCACCTTCATGTAGAGGGTGGCACTGAGGAACAGTCAAGCCTCAAGCTTGAAGTCTGAGGCCCTGCAGACACAATGAAGCTGCCACATCAGCCCTGGGTGGAATACTTCAGATTATTTATCTCAGCTTTTATTATTTAAGCCTCAGCTGTTTGGGGTTTTCTGTTACTGTTTGTTAGTTTGTTTTTGCTGAATGCATCTGAGCCTAATCGTAACCCATGTGTAATAAAAAATGTCTAGGATTCATTCTATATTTGGCATGAACAAGCAATTCCAAGTTCTAATTAAAATTTTAAGCTAAATATTAATATTTTTATTCTGAACGTAGTCTGTTATACTGCATCATTGAATATCATACATTATGTTTTAAAATGTCCTATTTATCAAGGTGTTTACCCAAATAAGAAATGGTACGCTGCAATATTTTGTCATTATTAATAATCATTAAATTCAGAAGTTTCATAAGTAGTTAATCTGACTTGATTCCTATTTTTTCTTGTTTCCAGTTTATTTCCCACCCTAACAATGAGAGCAGTTCTCTGTTTTCAGTTTTTTTTTGCTTTGTTTCAGAACCGTCATATTCCTCTCACGGGAACTGCCTAACTCTGTTTAGTTTTGGCAGCCACAAAATATGTTCCCAGGACAAATGGCCCATGTACGCTGTGAAGTGTACACAATTCCCAGGTCAGAATAATGCTACATGCTAACAAGCAGATGCATACAGCTGGCGTTTTAAAAGACTTGGCAAAATTCACTCTTTGTTCAGCTTTCTTACAATCCTTATAAGATTTTTCTGAATATTTTATACTGGCCTTATTTTATAACATCTAAATTGAGAAGAAAATTGAATACAAACGCATGATACATATACAATGATTAAGTTCCAGGGCTTTATTTTATTTTTTTTTCACTTGGGTCATCAAAACCTCAGTGTCATCATTTTTAGAATTAAATATTGTGGATGATACTTATAACAAATTAGGTGTAATGAGGCATTAAGAAAAGTCAGAATTGTTTATTAACATAAGTGCTAAGTCAATGAGATAAAAAGCAAAACGTTTATTTTATTTTGGCTGGTCAGCTAGAAAATATGTGAACTGAAGAAAAGCAAACTTTGCAAAGTTTCCATTTAACTATACACAAAAAGAATAGCATGTAGGGCTTCCCTGGTGGCGCAGTGGTTGAGAGTCCACCTGCCGATGCAGGGGAAACGGGTTCTTGCCCCGGTCCGGGAGGATCCCACATGCCGTGGAGCAGCTGGGCCCATGAGCCGTGGCCGCTGGGCCTGCGCGTCTGGAGCCTGTGCTCCGCAGCAGGAGAGGCCACAGCGGTGAGAGGCCCATGTACCGCAAAAAAAAAAAGAATAGCATGTAATTTAACATATTATTCTGTACCAATTCTATGCTACGTGGTCAAAAGAAAATAGCTTCTACTTAAGGATTTATAATCCTTAGGAAGGAAGGAAGAAAGAAAACAGATAATGCTATGTTCAAGAAACATTACAGTTAATTTCTCTAGCAAACCTATTTGAATATCCAGTAAATTCTAAAGACAACCATATTTTATATCTATATATATACACATACATGCATAGTATACATATGTGCATATATCTCTTTGGAAGAACCATAAATGTATTACTCATAATTTTTAGGTTATATATATGAGCAATTAAAAAAAGAGGTTCAGTTCAAAAATGGTCGATGAAATATTTTTTAACAGGGTAAATTTTGTCAAAAATTGTACACAAGTGTCTGAGTCAATTGATTCTGCACAATTTTTCATGATAGAATATTTAGTTGAGAAACTATTCACTAGGAGGATTGGTAACTCAGTAGTCACTATTTATATCAAGCTACACTCAGGAATTTTTCAAAACTACAGTCAGGAATATAGTCAGAAAAAAGTAAGACATAGGGTAGTAAGAGTTAAAGTCACAGGTTCAGCTCGAATGACCTCTTCTCTAAAGAGCCTATTTTAACAGCCTGACCTGCTTCCTCTGAACAAACATGGCAGTTGGTCGTGCCCCTGATATGATTCCTGAGTCTTCTAGCTCACATTGTAATTTTTTGTATAAGCCTACAGAGATTATTGCTCCAATCTCCTGCATGGTTCCTCTTCCTCCAGTCTTGCTTCTGTATGATCTAGTGGTTCTCAGACTTGAGCATGCCTTGGAATCATCTGAAAGGCTTGTGAAACCACACATTGGTGAGTCTCCTTCTCCACAGGTCTTGATTGAGTAGCTTTGGGGTGAAGTCGAAGAATTTGCATTTTTAACAAATTTCCAGGCGATAACTATTCTGCTGGTTTTGAGAATATTTGGAGAACCACTGACTGGTCTATTCTTTACTCCACCAAGGAGACAGAGAGAGCTTTAAAAACAAACAACCAAGGATGTTTAAAGAGTTCTAGTATCTTAAATAGTCTATACTACAAGACGCTTTCATTCATATGGCACTTCCCTACTGGAGCTTATTTCATTTATTTGTTTGTTTGTTTGTTTGTTTATGGCTGTGTTGGGTCTTCGTTGCTGCCCGCGGGTTTTCGGGCTTTCTCTAGTTGCAGTGAGTGGGGGCTACTCTTCGCTGCGGTGTGCGGGCTTCTCGTTGCGGTGGCTTCTCTTGTTGTGGAGCACGGGCTTCAGTAGTTGTGGCTCACGGGCTTAGTTGCTCTGCGGCATGTGGGGTATTCCCGCACCAGGGCTTGGCGGGCGGATTCTTAACCACTGCGCCACCAGGGAATTCCTGGAGCCTCTTTCTTACCAGTTCCCTCCTTCACACTCCAGAAACAGTCATGTTAAACTTTTGAGATTCTCAAATGTAATTAGCTTTCTTTCTCTTCAGGGCGTTTATGTCTCTTCTTCCTGGCACAGTCATTTCTTCCTCTACCTGGCTAACTCATACTTACATTTCAGGCAGCACATTTTTCTTCTTTCAGGAAGTCTTTCTGTCTCCATTAGGTGTTGCTCCTATGTATCCCCTGAATGCTCAACTTCTATTTCAGCCTAGTGATAATACAATAGCTCCTCACTCAGTTAGAGAGTCTATAACGGGCATTGGCAGCATCTTTTTAGCTCACCACTGTGTAGCACAGGACTTAACATGTGCCAGCTGCTCAGTAAAGATCTGGAATGGGTGAATAACTTAATGAATGAATGTCCTAGGTTACCTATCAGACTTTAAGCTTGTGGGATAAGGATTTAGTGCTTGGATCTTCGTCTTCCTCATGGCATCAAGTATAGTCCCCTGCCCATGGTAAGCACTATATAGTGATGATTTGGCTAAAAGAAGAGATGAATGGATATAGGGATGGATGAAAGGAAAAGGGGGAACACAGCCAAATACCTAGGAGTAGCTACAGTATTTGGAAAGGTTAAGTAGGAATCTTCTTATATTTACTAAAACAAACAAACAAAACAAACAGACAAACTCTCTGACATGGATTCAAGGAAGCTAACCCATAAAAGGAAAGTAATGGCAAATACCTATTCTAGAAAATTGAAAAATAAATTTTCGAGGGGTTACTCCATCATCTGAAAGTTCAGTATTAGAAGACATTAAGCCTTACTAGAAAAGTATTCCTGGAAAATGTGTAGGAAGAGATGTTCCCAACAGAAACAACATTCATATTAATAGAGGAAATGGCAATATCACAATACATTTGTGTAAGTAAAGAGCCATAACACAAGAGTATTCAGACGTTGGCTTCAGCTGTGCCTGCCATCTGGTAGGTCACAGTGTGGGAAAAATGAGAGCTGTGACACAGGAAAATAAATCATAGGCCTGGGAACTGGAAAATCAGAATTCTGTTCTTGATTTTAGCTGCTGAATTGCTACATGAACTTGAATATGCCGAGTGCTTCAGTCTCCTCATCTATGAAGTGGGGCCAATACAATTTCCAGTAAGACTATGCATGAATGAGCAGATATCTGTCAATACAGAAAGCCCTCTGGACGTATTACTATTTTGAAGCTGCCTCAGATGCTATTTTTCCCCAGTCTTAGTCTTCCCCGGTATTCAAGTATGGCTAAACTTCCTGTTGTTTTGCGGTTTTGTGGAGTCTGTGTTTTATATAAAGCTGCATTTCCCAAGCTGCTGAGTGCGCTGATTATTCTTGCCTTCAGTGAGAAACTCTGCAGATAACAGAAATAATTGGACTGGAGCAGCTGCTAGCTTTCCCATTTTTTTAAACAATTATGAATGGTTTCATTTTGTGTATTATTTGCTTCTCTTACATTCTCTTTTCTTGCTGCCTAGAACTGAAGACTTTCTGTTATAAGCCTGTAGAGATTAAGAACATAATTAAGAAGTAGCAGAACTTGTAGTTGGCATGACATCCAGCAAAGATGGCAGAAAAAACGCCACTGAGCAGGAAAGACCACTTAAACCAGCAATCATCCACAGAAAGGCAGTGAAAATATAGGGGGAAAGGAGACCTGGAGAAAAATATTTGAAGAAAGACTGTCCAATCCCTCAGGGGGAACTCAGCAACAGAAGCAGGCAGATGCAGCCAATATATAACCTGGGAAGATAAAGGTGGGCTTTTCCATACACCTCTAGCAATGTCTATATTGATTGTCTTTGACTTCGTGGCTCTTCAGGTGGGCAAGTCTTGCAGAGCATTTACTGTCTACCAGGTAGAACTTTTCAATAGTAGCTTTGCTTATGTGATTCCCCTAGCCTAAAACGCCATTTCATTTCCTCTCTTTTCCCTAATTCTTTAGCATCTCGGTGGAGATGTGTCAAACCTTTCTCAGGTGGAAATATCTGTTCTGTCCTGATGTCTATAACAGAACAAGAATCTCATTATGTCAAAATTATTTTCTCTCTCCAGCCTTATGTGAGCTTCTTGAGAATAGAGATCTTATTCTCCTTCATGTCTGTACTGCTAGTTCCTCACCCAGTGTTCCTGCCACATAGTAGAAGCTATATAAATGTTGGGTAGGATCTCAACCTTTGGATAAAAAGAGAGAATGCGTGACCGTGACTCAGTGCCAGCTGACATCATCAAGTGCCACTGTCATTACCTGACATAAAACTAAGCACATCTCTGTTTTATCGGGAGTATCATCTGTGTTTATGGAAGCCTGTGTACTGCCTCTTTCAGAATTCATAAGTAGCTGTTCTCTCCTTATATTACTACAAAGTCAAAACAGTAAAAGCATCTTACATCACAGACTTGGCATTGGATTAGCTTAATGAGAGTGTTTTCCATATAAAGATCAATGAAGAAAAATCCAGAGCAATTACTAATTAAATGGAGAGAAAATGTTTTTCTGACTCAGAGCCAATAGATCATTTTCATTGGCAAGATGTTCAGTGTCTCCCTTCATCAAAGTGCCCTGATTTTCAGGGAACTAAGGTTACTGAATTTTTAGAAAGACTTGGGGCCCCCTAATTTAGGAGATGAATCTGGGGCAGGTAGATGTCCAGTATTGGGGCAGCACAATGCTTTGCTTTTTGTAGTGGACACTCAACAGATCCTTAACAAATAAATATAATATCTAGAGGATACAAATGTTTTGGAGAAAAAATCTGTTTGGGCTAATGATCTGGGTGATTTCAAATTGAAGCTACCAGATACATTACAGTCTTCAGCCAAGTCACTAATGGCAGTGTACCGTGCCAAATGCTGAATTGTAGAAATTATGACACTTTATGAAATGATACCCACTAATAACGCCCTGGTTTTCAAGAATAACTAAATAAACAATAACACTGGCAACTTGACCAAAATTGCATACTATCACAATTTGTCAGCATTAAGAGACACAATTCTACAGAAGTGACGATTTTGGTTTTTTTACATTTTTCTAACTTTTATCACATCTTCAAAATGCTTTTTGTCCTACGTCCTATGCTATTTGGGCCTCACTGCTCTCTTTTAAGTAATGATGAGCAGTAAGTTTACATAGATTTCAGCTAATGTCTAAACTAGTTTTTGTCTGTTCAGGTGATTCCTGGAGAAATCCAAAATTCTCCGGAATTGGTTTGGAACTGAACCCACAGTATCTCTGAGTTATGCCTGTATAGCTATGACATTAGTGAGAGTCTGCTTAGAATCACATTACTCTTTTCTGTGATTATATTCTCCAAGCATTAAAACAAACAAAAATCCTGGGTGGACGGTGAAGTGAGGAGGAAACCAGAATTTGGATCATATTTTCTAACGTTTTCACTGGATAAAACAAGTTTTAGGCAGCAGCTCTTCCCTTTCTGTCTCATTTGGGTTTGGCTTCTTAACCTAAGGTGAATTATGATTTATTTCATAGAAATCTTCCCACAAATCTACATTCCTATTGCCAAGTCTATGATTAACTAAAAATTTTTTAATTGGAATAGATGTTTTTCATCTAAATACACACATAACATTCTATAATCCTAAACTTTACATTAAACATTATGCTTTCTTAAAATAGTAGATGAGCCTTAAAATAAATACCAAACCGTCAGTTGTGCCAATTATGATGTTTTCTGACCCAGATTTTTTTAAGTGAATCTTTCTTTCCACACTTTTACTGCCAAGCAGGTTCTTGTTCTGGCCAAGAAGGGTAAAGAAACCTCCATGAATACTTTAGATATTTAAGTCACAATAAATATACCCCCAAAAAGAACGAGAAGTAAAGAAAGACTTTTTTAGGTATAATGTACTGATTTTTCTCTATAAAAGAAGGGAAAACCTCCATGATGAAAAACTCGATGTTTTTCAAACCCCTTCCCCAGTTTATCCAGTAAACTCAGCACATACATGACATGGCAGAGCCTAAAAGAATACACTGCCTAATTCCTCACACCACAATCTTAAAGCCCTTGTGAATTTTGATTTAGCTTTCTTTATCTCTCGCATGGCTAAATGAAAAACAAACAAGCAAAAAAAACCTCTGCCCTGCAAACCATTTTTAAAATATACTTCCTTTCCTTGTCACCCCAATTCCCATTTTCTTAATCTTTACCAGCACATACACACACACGCCGTGATGAAAATGCAAGGGGGCACAAGACAGAACAAATAAGCAGATCTGATTTCCTTCTTCACAGACTGCAGAGCAGGATACATTTGGAAATTAATTTCAGTTAACTCACGTGATCATAGCTTTTGGGAAGCGGTAGCCTAGAAATAAATCACTTTCCCTATATGTAATGTGAGAAGATTCCGAGAGACAAAATGCCACTATTAGAATAGCAAGGAGCATAAGGGTGTCTGGATGAAACCTGTCCAGAATCCCTAATGTGTCTGAAAAGCCCAAGTGTTGTTCAGCAGCCCGAATCGGTGGCTAACCTGAAAGAAGGATTTAAAGCCTGCATTTGAAGCTTCCAGAAATCACCTTGTGAATGTGTCATGGCTGAAAACTTTTTTTTTTTTTTTTCCATTCTGTAGTTTAAAACAGAGCTGGCAAAAACCAAGCAGAAGTACATCATAAATCAAAGCTACAAGCAGGGTACAAGTTCGAGTCAGGCCATTGTGATAAGAATTTCCACACCAAAAACCCAGTCCATCAGAATTCAAATGGATGAATGTAATCATTAACATGAGCACTTAAAAACAAAATTCTCCTGATTTTTCAATTAGTGCTTTCACGCACAATTAGAGCTATTGTGGGAACAAACATCATACTCCCAGAAACTCCATTCACAGTATGATGCATGAATAATCCAGTAGGAGAAAGAGGTGGGAACTTTGCATCTCAATAAAGAGCAAAAGTTCTTGTCTGTTTAATCTACACTGTGTCACTTATTGAAGGAAATTAGCAGAAGCAATTTTCTTCATGTCTCCCTACCCCAAAACAGGAAAACACAACAATTAAAAACTTAAAAATAGCAAAATCTGCATCGTCTCCCAAATCAATTGAAAAACTGCCACATGTTAATTTCAGGTTTAGTTCATATCTGGGCCATCAGAACTCTTGGGGCAGTCAGAGAGTGGGCACTAGCGATTTCAGCAACCCTTGGCATCTGGAAGAAGATGGTTACAGCATTGAAGGTGGCAGGGCATGTAGGGTAAGAAAAAGAAGTCCTTGGGGACCTACATTTCTGTCGGTGCACTAGAGTCACCTCTGAAGAGGAACTAATGGAGCCGTCCATTATTAGTCCTGAGGTGTCAACACAATGTTATTCTAAACCAGAGGTCAGAAGATATGTTCTGTAAAGAGCTAGATGGTGAGTGTAGGCTTTGCAACCTGTATGATCTGTGTCACAACTGTTCACTTCTGCCATACGTAATACATAAATCAACAAGTGCATTGTGTTCCAATACAATTTTGTTTAGATAAGCAAGTGGCAGGCTGGATTTAGCCTGTGGATTATGGTTCACTGAGGCTGGTTCTAGACTGTTTTGTCCTAAGCATATTTCTCAGCGCTACTGAAGAAAATTCTTTATGAGTTTTCTCCATGTCCCATAAGGAACAGAAGAGTGGGGATTCTACAGAACAAATACTGGGACCAATGACAGCATGGATGCATACAGAGATCAGAAACTAGAGACACAGAGAGCTACAGCAACTCACAGCCATTTCCAAGTTATTGAACAGAACATTCTGTAACCATTAATAAGATTTTTAAAGCAAGCAGCTGCCATCTTAGACCGCGTGTAACAACACGTCAGGATGCACAATAGACTCTATACTTCTCATACCCATTCCCTTAACTTCACTGATTAAAGTTTATCAACAGTTTAGACTCAGAAGGAATTAAACAAATCCTTTAAATCAAAGGATTTAATCAAACCAAAACACATTATCTATTATTCATAGTTCATTGTATGTGGCATATAATAAAATACAGGTCTTATTAGAAAATTTCTATTTAGCCATTCTCACATTGTTATTTCTTTTTAAATTCTGAGTTAAAGATCCCTTTCAGATGTTGTTAAACATAACCCCTCAATAAGCCATATCCTACCTACCTAATACAGAAAAGATTTTGAAGTCAAAAACGGACAAAATTGGGCTTGCCTGGTGGCGCAGTGGTTGAGAGTCTGCCTGCCGATGCAGGGGACACGGGTTCGTGCCCCGGTCCGGGAAGATCCCACATGCTGCGGAGCGGCTGGGCCCGTGAGCCATGGCCGCTGAGCCTGCGCGTCCGGAGCCTGTGCTCCACAACGGGAGAGGCCACAACAGTGAGAGGCCCGCATACAGCAAAAAACAAAAACAAACAACAACAACAAAAAAAAAACGGACAAAATTGAAAAGTATTTTTAAAATTGTTCACTAATGTTTCAGTTCCTTTTTTATTTAGCTCATATTTCATGACCTACCACTATAAATACTTCCATAGAAGCATTTTTATTTACCCATCTTTCTGATGGATTCATTTTAGAAAATCCTACAGGAATTAAATCCAACTATGTGCTTACTCCGTAACTGCCTATATTAAATAACAAGACCTGGCTAGAGAAAATTTTGCATTTTGACTCTACACCCTTCAAATTTAAGAGCAAAATTTCAAAAGAGCAATTAAAACCAAGACAGTCTACCTACCTAGTAACCTCACTTTCTTACTCTCTAAAACAACTAATTTTTTACCTTCTCTGTTTGGTAGATTAGGAAACCATATGAGAAACCAACATATAGAAATCTGTATACAAGATTGGACCACAAGCTTAGGCATCACCTAGAAAGAGATAGATTTGTGGATGAGCACATACTTAAGGGTAATGCTTAAGTCCACAAGCTGCCTTTTAAAAAATGTCTGTACATAGATAAAACTCTGCTCTTCTCCCAGGGAAATGCATGAGTTACTAAAGAAGCAGCTGTAGTTTTAAGGACTATGGCCAGCAGCTGGGCATAATACAAGCATGAAAAATAAACCACATTGTCTTGTAATGGAAGCAATTTGATAGTTTTAATTTCATACACGAGCAATATATTCTCTAAAAATGACCACGGTACTTGAAGAATACTTTTGTGGGTATTAGATAGTTGTTCTTTTTATAAGATTGTGTTTGCAGTTAGGCACTCTCCTGTATCCTGCTTTTCTTCTTGCTTCCTGCTCCTCCATTTCTGTGACGCAGTCCATAGGGTAGACAGGCAGAGTTCTCTGAGTTTCCACTTTCTGGTTATACTAAGATCCATCAGGCTCTTAGACAACAAGTACTTGCTGGACTCAGAAGACAGAGGTAGTTTTCAGGCTTGGCACGTTTTTGGGATGGCTTCCTTTGTTTTTATTTTTGTTTTTGTTTTGCGGTACGCGGGCCTCTCACTGTTGTGGCCTCTCCCGTTGGGGAGCACAGGCTCCGGACGCACAGGCTCAGCGGCCATGGCTCACGGGCCTAGCCGCTCCGCGGCATGTGGGATCTTCCCAGACCAGGGCACGAACCCGTGTCCCCTGCATCGGCAGGCGGACTCTCAACCACTGCGCCACCAGGGAAGCCCGGGATGGCTTCCTTTGAAAGAGATTTTCTGGGTAATATAAAGAAGACCAGAGAAAGGAGGAAAAGGAAAGGGAAACACCTCCACCTAAGCTTATAGAAAGTGCACTCTACCCAGCCTCTTGTGAGTATAAGCAGGGGCTCTAGAGCTAGACTACCTGTGTTTGAATCCTGGATCTGGCACTTTTTTGTGACCTTGGTCAATGTAGTTTTACTTCTTTGGCCTCAATTTTCTCATCAGTAAAATGGGAATAATAATAAGGTTTATTTTCAAGACATGTTATCAAGATTAAATAATCCAATATTTGTAAAGTTCTTAGAATAGTATCTAGTAAGTAGTATGTACCACTTAAGCATTTGTTAAATAAAACAAATATTTTTTGGCAGTATAAAGTGCAGGCTACTGTGAATATTATGCAACAGGTAGACAAGAAGGTAAGGTTCAGCCGAGGTCCTACCCAAATCAGGATCAGTTATGAACAATAAACATTGCTATATCCTTGGGTACTAGGATTGTAGTGATCCCGAGGCTTGGATTTGGGCCAAGCAGCTACCATTTAGTCTGAAGCCAAAATTATAATCATTCAGATAAAGCAATTGAAGTGCTACTGCACCTAGGAGCAAAATCCTGAAGACAGATGTTAGGACTGGGTGATGAGAACTTGTGCTATGTGCTTATGTCACAGGAGATTACCACAAACCCAGACAGGCCCAGGAGTAGGAACAGATAGAAATTAAAGCTGGAACACAGTCAGGACAAAATGAAGTCTGGTGTTCGATGAGCAGTCAGCAGCAGACACAAAATAATACAGTCTTGGCACTTATAAGGACTCAAAATGTCATTTAAGTGTGTTCCTCCTTGTTCTTCTAGCAATGTCTACATATCCCAAAAAGTGGACATGCCTCCTTGTCTTGATTCTTTCCACATATAGGAAAAGTTCCTTCCCAAGGAAATATGCTTTGTTTTCAGATAATTTGAGTCAGTAAAGTATTATTTGTTTTAATATGCTAAACCCTAACTCTATATATTTCATTGACCCATTTTTCCTAGTTCTGTTCTCAGAAACTTCAAAATATAGCAAATATCTTTCATATATTTGAAATTACATGTATAGCTATCTTGTTTTCCATAAATCTTCTTTTCTCTAGGCTGATTATTCCCTGTTTATTTACTTCATTCAACATGGCTTCTTTGCAGCCCCTTTACCTGTCCCATCACTCTCTTCAGGATAGTTGTTAGTGTACCCAGAAAAACGTAGAACCTGGAACTGAAATGGTTAATAAGAATAAAACCAAGAAATAATTCAGAAAACATTGGGAGTGATTATCTCCCTATATGTGGATGCTCCATATATATTAACAAAAACTGTCAACACAATTTTTCTGTAAATATCCTGATAGTAAATGTTTTAGGCTTTGAGGTCCATAAAGTTCTATTACGATACTCAATTCTGTTGTAGCATGAAAGCAGCCATAGACACTGCAAATGAATGAGCATGGCTGTGTTTCAATAAAACTTTATTTACAGAAAGAGACAGTGGGTTTTGGTTTGTTAATTCCTGTATTAGATATTCATATGCTTTCAGTCAACTAAAACTCTTAAATTTTCTTCACTTCATGCCTCTAAGCTATAGATCTTAATGGTTTACTTTAAAAAGACTTTATGTTTATCCCTATTAAAATTTTGTATGATTAGATTTAGGGCATACATCGAAAGTACCACAGTCATTTGGATTCCAATTCTGTTAGTCATTGCATCTGAAGGCCCCTCCTCTCTACAGCATGCCACTTGCATATTAATTAAATATGTCCTGTCTTCATTTTAATGCAAATTATTGACTAAAATGTTGATTGGGACAGGACCAAGGAAAGAATCTTCTGTATGAAACTCTGAGTTAATAGAAATCCATTAATAAACATTCTTTGGAGACATTTCTTCAATCAGAATATTATGGGTTGATTTTACCACCCACCCATATTTTCACATCGTAGTAGCTCAACAAAAGGATTTAAATTTTCTCTTTCTTTGTAACTTAGTGTTAAGTATCTCAGTAGTCAGGTATGTAAGTTCTTCAGTTTTCCCCACCTGTTTATGGCAAGACTAAGTGCAGTGCTTGAAATTTCAAGACGTCAAATTGCGGCTTATACAAAGAACAAGTTTCTAATAAGTATTTAGCATTGGAATGGATTGTGTCATGAGGAAATGGGGTTTCCAGTCATTGCAGGTATTCAGAAGATGAAAGATAAAATTTGAGGATGACTTAGAGAGATTCATGTATCAAATAAATAATGGAATAGATGACAAATAAAAGCACATCTACCTCTGAGAGTCTGTGAATCTGAAAGTTTGTTCGGCCAACTAATTATCAAGGATTTAGCAAGGAAACAGCCTCTTGACTCTCTGCTGATATTCAGGCTGGAAGGGAGGTTAAATACACAGCAAATAGCTGCAGCTCATACCTCACTTTCATTATCAATGCCTTGTTATCTGCAGCTCCTGGGGTTGTACTGGCAATGGCCCCAAAAGACAGGATATACAATGAGATTGAGTTTCTGACAGTCTGAAAGTTCATGAAATATTTATTTCTACACAGGAAAAGAGGAAGTGGAATGGTTCTTTTACTAGCTTTATTAGAAATGTAGCCGTTTAAATTATGCCTTTAGCCTAAATAGGATCAGTCCACAAAGGACACCATATATCCCCGCCTCTACTTCATTTAGAATATTTCCCTGATCACAACTTGTTTCAAGGATATTGTCCTATTTTAAATAATAACAGTATTGTCTGAATTGTGTGTAATGTTTTGAGCTACGAGAATGGGCTGAGATAAATCTTTCATTAAGATGTAAAACTTTGGCTTATGATTATGTATAAGAATATAACTTACACAATCACTTCTCAAAGTTATTTTCATCAAAATCCATTCATTGGGTGAAGAGATTCTTCTAATAGCAAAATAAACAAAATATATATATAGACTCATTATCTACACCCTGAAATTATGACAACATTCAAAAGCAACATAGTAACATGATCATGATCAAAACGCAGTCATGAACATAGTTTTATCAGAATTTCTAACCGAAAAAATTCTGGTTGATTGCTTATTTTTTTTTAATTCATGTAATAAGATAGACACTTGGCAGCATATCTTCTGCAATTATTTTTACCATCCATGAAAAAATCATGGTGTACATTTCCTGACAGAAAAAATGTTTTTTACTTTAGTATTTCCTCCTCCTCCCACCTCCCACCTGAAGCCCTTATACCAAGTTCTTCAGTGTTACTACATATCAGAGAAGTCGTCATTCATAACGTTCATGTGTAGAGTTTGGAGTTTGAATCTTATTATGATAACAATCATGGAGTGTAGAACAAGGAAAGAAGTCAAAACAGAATGAGAAGACTATAACTTCATTACTGACTTTGCCATATCTTGAATGACCAGAACATCATATAATTCCTTTCTAAGAATGGTGAGCCTGATTCTGTGAATTTCTGTGAGAACTTGATTCTGATTCCATTTATCATTCATGGTTTGTTCAGAACAACATTGCTGTACTTTGGGAAAACTGTTTCTTCCTGACTCCAATTAAACGGGCCAGGTGGAGGCTGCCAGGCACAGTTCTACTCCTACTTCCATCTGACTACAACCAAGGGGCCACATTTTCTTATCCTAGAGGTTGTATAGGACATGGGTAGATGATCCAAGTTCTGTTCATCTAAATTTATTCTAGGATTTTATGAATTAGGAGCTATGTCTTCAATAAAAGATCTGAGGTCAGAACTGGGAGCCATGAATTACACTGAGTGGAGAAGGGTTTCAGTTAAGATGCTCTTGGTTGTAATCCAGAGGAAAAAAAATAAACTCAAATTCTTATACATAAGGTGGCAAATGGGAGGTAACATCTGGGAAAGGCAGAGTAAGAACCTTCAAATATCCTCTGCTCAATAAAAGCAATAAGAACACTGGCAAAATTTTTTTTAAAGAACTGTGGAAATTAACCTAAAGCTTACAACAATCCGGGAAGTGTTTACTGGGGAAAAATGCCTGAATTTAGTAACAGCAGTGAGCCTTGTAGCATTTTAGCTCCCTCTTCCTGTTCCCAGCTCCCTCTTCCAACTTCTATGGTAGCCTTGAAAACCAACAATCCCACTCTCATGGTGATAACTAGCAATCTAGTAGCCACTGAAAGGGGCAGCATGGAGCTAGAGCACCTTTAAAGGCCCATTCCCAGATAACTGTCATTATTTGATTTACCTGGAATTTCCCTGGAAAATCCCATCCCAAAGCGTACTTTATTTAATCAGAATCAGAGTTCATCCAGTGTGAACCGGGTTTTTCCTGGGTGCATTTGATAATCAGCAGCAGTTGTTCTGATGTGGCAGGACAACTGGGAAAAACAACGAGGTGATCAGAAAACTTAAAAGAAAAAGCTGGAGAATGGAGTGTGTATAGAGGGCTTTTAAAAGCTCCAACATGCTCCTGGGAATCTAGAAGGCTACATGTATGCCTAGGTCTGCATGCATGCCCAGGAAAGATGAAGAAGGCTCTGAATGACCTTGAGGCTCTGTGTGAGCAGGAAATAAAGTCTAAGGCAAAGCTGTAAATTGCCTGTCTGAACATTGAAGGCATACCTCCACAGGTATGCAGAGCCAGTCAGCAAAGTGGCAGATTTACTGATTTGAGTCATTTAAGGAAATCGCTCTCCAGTTATTACCTGACCGCTAAATTAACCATCCCAAGATTCCAGAGGCTACATACAACAAAGAATATCAATGTTAAAGAGTTAGTTTAGGAAAGTCACTGAACAAACAGTCACAACAACAGCAAGCAGCCACAACAATAAACTCTGCAGATGGGAGGGAATCTAATTTCCAGAGTTTCCACATTGTATCATTTAAAATGTCCAAATTTCAAACAAAAATCATAAGACATGGGGAAAAAACCGAGCATGGACTCTACATAAGAAAAATAAATGTCTAGTCAATAGAAACTGTACCTAGGGAAACCAAGACATTGGATCTACTGAATGAAGATTTTAAGTCATTATTTTAAACATGCTCAATGAACCAAAGAAAACTCTGTCTAAAGAACTAAAGGAAAATATGGGAACAATGCCTCATCAAATTGAGAATATAAATAAACAGAAATCTCAAAGATAGGTCCATTGAGATTATTCAGTTTGAGTGTCATAGTACATTAGGGTTACTGTTTAAAACAACAGCAACAACATCTATTGGGTAGCTTATAAACAACGAAAATTTATATCTCACAGTTCTGGAGGCTGAAAGCCTGAGATTAAGGCGCCAGCCTGGTGAAGACCCTCTTCCAGTTGTAGACTTCTCATTGTATCCTCATAGGGCAGAAGGGCTAGGCAAATCTGTGGAGTTGCTTTTATAAAAGCACTAATCCCATTCATTAGGGCTTTACCCTGATGGCCTAGGCACCTCCCAAAGGCCCCAGCTGCTAATATGATCATATTGGACATTAGGATTTCAACCTATGAATTTTGAAGATATACAAACATTTAAGCCGTAGCACTGAGAAAAAACATAATGAAAATTGTACACTAGAAAAATATATTTAACACAATAGAATGTAGTGAAGGAAGAATATAGGATAAACAAAGATATATAAAAAGAAATAGCAAAATGGCACACAAATTCTACCTTTTCAGTAATTACATTACATGTAAATATATTAAAATCTCTAATCAAAAGGCAGAAATTGGCAGAATAGGTTAAAAAATATTGTTCAACTATATGCTGTTTGTGAGAGATATACTGTAAATTCAAATACACAAGTAGGTAGAAAATAAAAGGATAGAAGAAAATACACCATGTAAACAGTAACTAAAAGAGAGCTGTATTGGCTATGCTAATCTCAGACAAAGCAGAATCCATGATAAATTGTTATTAGAGGCAAAGATTGGTATTTTATAGTAATAAAATAGTCGATCCATCCAGAAGACAGAACTATTATAAATGCACCTGACAAAAGAGGCCCCCCAAAAAAGCATGAAACAAAAGCTGACAGAATTGAGCAGAGGAATGGAAAATTCAGCAATAGTAGTTGGAAAAAATCAATACTATATACTTTCATAACTGATAGAACAACTAGACAGAAGGTTAGCAAAGAAATAAGAGATTCTAACAACACGATAAACCAACTAGACCCACATAGCCATCTATAGAACAGTCCACCCAACAAGAGCAGAATACATGTTCTTCTCAAGTGCACATGGCACATTTGCAAACCCTATATCTGATAAGAGACTAGTCTCATACATAAATATTCATACAACTCAATGATAAAAATACAAAAGCCAATAACAATGTGCAAAGGATAAGAACAGACATTTCTCCAAAGAAGATACACAGTGACCAATAAGCACATGAAAAGAAGCTCAACATCATTAGCCACAGGGAAATGCAAATCAAAACCGCAATGAGATACTATTTCACACCCACTAGGATAGCTAGAAATAAAAAGATGGACAAAATCAAATGTTAGTGAGGATGTGAAGAAATTAGAACCCTCATACATTGCCAATGGGAATGTAAAATAGTGCAGCAGATTTGGAAAACACTTCAGCAATTCCTCGAAAGTTAAACATAGAGGTGCTATGTGATCCAGCAATTTGACTTCTTAGTATATACTCAAAAGAAATGAAAACATGTCCATTCAAAAGCTTGTACTCAAATATTCATAGCAATATTATTCATAGCACCCAAAAAGAAAAAATACTCAAATGTTCATCAACTAATGAATGGATAAACAGAAGTACATAAAACAGAATCTTATTTAGCCATAAAAAGAAATGCAGTATTGATGCATGCCACAACATGGATGAAAACATTATGCTAAGTTAAAAATACCAAACCCAAAAGATCTCATGTTGTATGATTCCATTTATATGAAAGTTCCAGAACAGACAGATCCATAAGAGACAGAAAGTAGATTAGTGATTTCCAGGATCTGAGGAATGCAGGGGAATGGAGAATGACTGCTAATGTGTAAAAGATTTCTATTCAAGGGATCTAATGTTCTGAGATTATCAGTGGTAATGGTTATACAACTTTGTGAGTATAATAAGCACTGAATTTTACACTTTAAAAGGTGATTTTTTGTTATGTGAATTGTATCTCAATTAAAAAAAGGAAAAACAATCTTATACATAAAAGGCCAGTGGTATAAGAGTCTAATAGCACAGTCTAAGGCTCCCTTCTGTCAAGTACATAAATTTGAACCTGGGGTGGAGTTAGCATTTCCAGAACCACACAGATTGCCAAGCAAATCTGGGAGAAGGTGACATGCTGGTGAAAACAAGGTCCTAAGAGACTGAAGAGGACTTGCAGTTAGAAACAGAGAAGGACATAGGGAGGAAATCTGAGACTAAAGACTGGGTTCAGCTATTGCATTCTTTTTCATGGTTAGTTTTCAGAGCCAATAAAGTTTCCTTTTTTCCACTTAAGCCATTGGGTTGGATTTCTGTCACTTGCTAGTAAAACTCTGGAATAATAGCTGTATTTAAAGAAAAACACTACTCAAAATAACTTAAACCACTATAACACTAAAAATAGGAGTATATTGAATGGTGATGAGTGAAAGTGAAGATACAAGAGTGTTGTATTTCAATAGCATCGGCCAGAAAGTTGTTAATGGATAATTTAAGCTCAAATCTTTAATATGGTGATTCTGAAATGTGAGTAAAAACTCTTGATAGGATCAAAGCTCAAAATGTTCAGGAAGAATATGATTGCGAATTATCAAGCCTGATTGTTATAAGCAACCTGTGCTTGACTAATCTCTATGTTTTAATGCAGTGATCAAGCTCTTATATTACTGCTATTGAATTATTTTCTAGGCTACAGAATAAAGTAGCCCAAACAGTGGATATCTTTCCACATATAAATATGGTTTGTATTTCAGTTTTTTGAGAAATGAAAATTTATTTTCCACTATTACTTTCTTTACTAAATTATTTCACTTGGCAGAATTTTTAAAAATCTTCGGATATTTTCGCTATTAAGAAAATCAGTTAATCTAATGAAATAATCCTAGGAATTTCCATTATTTTTCCTCAAAAATTATACTTAAGGGATCCTGAGGGACTTCCCTGGTGGCACAGTGGTTGAGAATCCGTCTGCCAATGAGGGGACACGGGTTCAAGCCCTGGTCCGGGAAGATCCCACATGCCGCAGAGCAACTAAGCCTGTGAGCCACAACTACTGAAGCCTGCGAGCCTAGTGCCTGTGCTTCGCAACAAGAGGAGCCACCACAATGAGAAGCCCCGACTCGCTGCAACTAGAGAAAGCCTGCGTGCAGCAATGAAGACCCAAGGCAGCCAAAAAAAAAAAGAAAGAAAAAAGAGTATAGGGATCCTGGTTATCAAATTCATTATTTTAGTATCTATTAAAAGGTGCCTGAGGAATGAAATTATAAATTATTTACTTATAGAATAATCCCTTTTATACTACATAGGTACAATAAATTTTAAAGAACAAAATAATTGAATTTTTAGGCCCCAACCCTGTAGGAGGAATCCATAATATCCTAAATTGGACTGATCAGTTTTCTAGTAATAAATGGGTATTTAATAACTTCCTGTACCTAAACAAATAACAAATGAAATACAAGAAAGGAGTAAATTCTCTTAGTTGACAAAAGAAAATGCACAGTTACCTGATTCTAAATGATATCTAGAATAAACAATCACTGATAAATGAATACGTTAATGCATAGATACACACCCACAAAACAGAAGCAGATTTGTAAATCAACTATACTTCACAGAAGCAGATGTGTTGATCAAATTTTAATGAATTATAGAAGCTCTATAAAAGAAGATTGTCTTCCAAAACTATCTAGATTAACTGAAGATCAAAACCTAATTTTCTATAAAGATATTATGTGAGTGTTTGAGAGAGAGACAAAGACATACAGAGACAGAGGTAGAAAGATAGAAGAAAAGAGACATAGAAGAGACCAGTCACCCCTCCCTCCATATCTACAGGTTCTGCATTCTCGGATTCAACCCGCCATTGAAGATGGAAAATATTCAGAAAAAAAAAATTCCAGAAAGTTCCAAAAAGCAAAACTTGAATTTGATGTGTGCTGGCAACTATTTACATAGCATGTACATTATATTAGGTATTATAGATTAGCCTAGAGAGGATTTAAAGTATAGGTGAATGTGTGTAGGTTATCTGTAAATATTACAACGTTTTATATAAGGGACTTGGGCAT
Organism: Monodon monoceros; assembly: GCF_005190385.1. Classification (NCBI taxonomy): domain Eukaryota; kingdom Metazoa; phylum Chordata; class Mammalia; order Artiodactyla; family Monodontidae; genus Monodon; species Monodon monoceros. The sequence continues at coordinate 119,997,485 of NW_021703777.1, forward strand.
CCATGAATTTTGGTATCTGAGGGGAGTCCTGGGACCACGATTACCAAGGGTGACTGTATTTTGAGAAATAAGGTTTTCATCCTGGGCTTGATAGGATTCCTGGATGGCACCAGGAAGTTCCTAATAATAATAGTCTGACAATACTGGCTAGACTAAAAGTACAAAAGATTCTTTACTTTTTGTAGGCAGAATATACTGCAATTTGGGGTAAACACACTATTTCATTTTTTAAAACATATTTGAACACTATCTTCCTGAAGTAAATTTCTCACTGTGTGCCACATAAAGTAATTTATTGGTATCTTGAGGGTTCTGCTCCTATTTAATCTATGTGTATTGACTGATTCATACTGATTTTTTAGCATTTGGCCATTTTTTATGAAATTGAGGGACCAGTCTTCTGGTCAATTGGAGTAAGTCTTTAACACATAGACTATTTCTATTTAGTTGGATTTTTTGTCAGGAAATAGGTTTAATTTATATATTGTGTATATTTGGGCCCCACAAAGAGCCTGCTCACCCAAGACTTCCAAAAGTTAGACTGGCTCTGTATAGGTCCATGGTAAGCTTAATGAAGCAGTAAAAAATTGAACAGTACCTGTAGCATAGAAAGAATTGCCTTACATATTGGTAAGAAGAGAGTTGAGTGCTAAGGTGGCCCCTGTCCCAACCTAATGGATGGAAACACCTTCATTTCTTGGCTATTATCACTGGGCAGGATTCTCAGTACTACCTGTGGGCTGCCAGCTCCTAAACCATGAGCATGTCTCCTTAAGAAATGGAGGGTGGCCTTGCAGAGCCATTTCTAGTCAATTATTTGTATCCTCATTTCGTGCAGTCTTTGCACTACATGTTTGCTGTTTCAGTGGTAAACTGAAATGAGACACCACTAAAGCCAGTCAGAATTAACATTCTTGCCAATATTCAAATCCAATCCAGCAATTTGTGGTCTAACTCAGCTCATTTTTCCATTCCACAAAGTAAGTAGGATTGGTTAAAATCATTTTGTAGCCTCACTGCATTTGTCACAGTGAAGTTCAAATAAATAATCACAAGCTATATTAAGGATAACAATCATATAAGTCTAAACATATACTTTGATGGAGCAAATGATATAAGTCATACAGGGAAACAAAAATGTACATCTAAGGAGTCTTCAGCATGCTAGATGCATCTACTAGTGAAGAACATTTCTGTAGCTTTAACATCAGCAAAATGGCTTAATGAATGACAACAAAAGAAATAAGGTCAACATTGTCTCAATTTTGCCCCTGTGATTTAATCAGCATGAAAATATTCATAGAAAATCTAGCCCCCTCAGATTATTAACTACCTAATGCATAACGGGTAGAGATGGCTTATGTCTCCTACTCTGTAGATATTGTATATAGGTATAGGATATTTATATATAAGTACAGGGTATTTATATATAGGTATAGGATAGTTATACACAGATATAAGATATTTATACATAGGTGCCTTAGAGTAAGCCACAAAACAAGTCTTAGGTATCCTCTTGACACATCAATTTTAATCAAGTATTTGGTAACAAGCTAAATATTTTAACTCATCTAATATACTATGTATCAAATATTTTCTCATCAAAATCAGCATAGATATATGTGGAGTAGAAGATGACATTTATTTGAATTTTAGAGATAAAACACAGAATTTCAAAGAAATGCCAGATGTTCAGGGAGCAGTTTGCCTATGCTTCACAATATCTACTCCCTATGATATTAGAGATACATCAGTGAAATGTTTGAGAAGCATTAATACAGGATTTTAAAAGTAGTGTTATTGGGACTTCCCTGGTGGCACAGAGGTTAAGAATCCGCCTTCCAATGCAGGGGATGTAGGTTCAATCCCTGGTCAGGGAACTAGATCCCACATGCATGCCACAACTAAGAGTCCACATGCCACAACTAAGGAGCCCGCCAACCACAACTAAGACCTGGCACAACCAAAATAAATAAATGAAATTATAAAAAAATATAAAAACTAAAAAGTAATATTATCAAAGAGTAATTAGTAAATACCTCTATTACTAATTAGAGAGACCAGAAAAGAATGCATCACCTTTAGTAAAAAAATACATTATAGTAGATGTGGGTGGTGCCCCACCTAGATGTTCTTTACTAGACAGTAACCACCCTGCCCAGCTCTTATAAATACTGATTGCTAGTAGCTCACAGATGCCTCCTATCCTATTGTGGACACCTGCTCTCAGCCAACAAAAGCCATCTTACCTGGAACGTTATGGTGGCTCCCAGGCAACGGCTGAAAGCTAAGGAAGGGCCAACTCTGTGGTGGGATTCCTGTTCCAGGACTGCTTCTGCAGGGGTCAGGCTGAAGCTAGACTCCAGCTGAGACCAAATCCATGCCCTATCCCTCTACCCTTCATTCTCTTTCTCCTGAGAAGATTCCCTTAATAAATCACTTGCACAAGAATCCTGTTCAGGCTGTGCTTCTAAAGAACCAATCATAGGCATCACGTTTCTGCCTCCACACCGCTTCTCCCAATAATAGTGTGAAATGCTTAAAATCTCCACAGTTTGTCCTTACTGTGCCCAGCCAGTGTCTTCTGAGCTTTCGCCTTTCTCCTCAATTGCATCCTTGTGAACCCTTTCCCGCAGGAAATTGCCTGGATCCTTATAGTCTCTTTATCACCCTGTCTTTGACTTGGTTTTTCCATTCTCTTTGTATTGGATTGGGAGGGACATTATCCTCATGGGTCTAGAAAGGAACTTCAGAGATAACTTCAAGCAGAAGAGTATATAAGTATATGGAAACTCAACCCACTTCAATGTTTTAGCATCCTTAAAATTAGCACTTTTTTCTTTATGTCCAATAAAAATTTGCCCTTCTTTACTTCATACCCATTTTTTGGTTTTGGATCTGGTCTTCTGTGGACATAAAGAATAACTCCTTATAAAGTATTATACTTCATAAACAAAGACTACTCACATAATCTAAGACAGTCAAAATTGACCCACTAGATCTGTATCTAGGTCATTTTGCCCAAAGTCAGTTCTTTAAAAGCCACTTCACCAAACAGGCAATCCCCAAATGACCAATGCACCAAAATACTTATATCTTTAACTATTTAGTTTTAAATAGACGGTTCTCGTTTGGTTTTCAAAACAGGCCCAGGGGCTATAACAAATAGAATATTTCTTATACCCTTATAATGAGGCAAAATGCAAAACAGTCAAATAGAATTAAATGCTTAGAAGAAACAAGTAAATTCTGCAAGTTGATCATTCCAAGGATTGTATTTGGCTTCTGGGAAATTGTTGACTACTTGGCTTATATCTGTTAGATATCTAGGCTACATATACTTTTTTTTTTTCATTCCCCAATATTTTAGAAATGATTTCCACTCATTCATAATCATTTAAATGTCCTTAATGTTGAAAACATTGGGAGTTTATCTATCCTCAAATAGGTTCAATTTCCTGTCATTCTTCCCACTTATTAATATACAAATCACTTCCACCTTAAATTGTAGTGTAACCTGTAAGTGACTACTTGAGAAGTCCGAGTTAAAGATTTTGTTTTCACCTTTAGAATTTTTTTTTGTTTTGACTTGGGAATGGCACTCATCCACCGATGGTAGGAATAAATAATACTATCAATGGTCCTGAAAATAGTTAGGAAGCATGTATCAAAAGATTTAAAAAATGATCTTTCCCTTTGAAACATTAACCCAATTTCTAAAATAAATAATCAGATATGTTAGAAATACTCCTATGTCCTGTGCCTTTCCTTCCTGTGTGTCTCCTTTACTCTCACACTACTACCACACTCATCACACTTCTGACACCAGATGTGTGGAGGTTTTTCCCCACACCAAGCAATACTCTGACACAAGCTGCATGTCCTACAATTTATTAATAGCTCAATTATAACCCTATCTACCTGGAGATAGTGTTAGATCCCACAGGTTAAGGGACTGGTCGCATAAGACTGCTGCCACCCTTCTTAAGATACTGATCACAAGTAGTAGGTTCCCAGGGTAACCACAACTTCTATTTACTTGACTACAAATCAGAGGTTCCCGCAACCTCCTCTTCCTTTTGATTTAATTAATTTCCTAGAGCAGCTCACAGAACTCAAGGAAACACTTATATTTACCAGTTTATCAAAGGATTTGATAAAGGCTACAGAGGAAGAGTTACGTAAGGCACATAGAGCGAGGTCTGGGAGGAGGGTCCCAAAGACACGAGCTTCTGTCCTTGTGGAGTTGGGGTGTCTTACCCTCCTGGTATGTAGATGTGTTCACCAGCCTGGCAGCTCTTTAAACCCCATACTATTGGGATTTTTATGGAAACTTTATCACATAAGCATGATAAATTGTTAACCCCATTTTTAGCCCTTCTCCCTTCTCAAGAGAATTTGGCGGGGGGGGGGAAAGACTAAAAATCCCAAGCTTCTAATCATGGCTTGGTCTTTCTGGTCACCAGTCCCCATCCAGTAGCCCACCAGAAGTCACCTCATTAGAACAACATACACTCCTATCACCCAGGAAGTTAAAGGCTTTCAGGAGCTCTGTGTCAGGAATCAGGGTCAAAGGCCAAATATTAGAAGTGCTGTTATCACCTAGGAACCGGGGTCAGAGAACAATATAGATTTTCTTTTATCTCACATCAGACATGAGTACAAAATAAATTGCTGAGATATTAATTGCAACATTTTTAATGAAAATTTAAATGAAAAGGACAGAACTAGGACTAGTTTTGGAAATGGATGGACTCAGAATTCAAAAATTGTTGTCAAGAATTAAACTTTTCGGGCTTCCCTGGTGGTGTAGTGGTTAAGAATCCACCTGCCAATGCAGGGGACATGGGTTCGAGCCCTGATCCGGAAGATCCCACATGCCGCAGAGCAACTAAGCCCATGCGCCACAACTACTAAGCCTGTGCTCTAGAACCCGCGAGCCACAACTACCAAAGCCTGTGCACCTAGAGCCTGTGCTCCTCAGCAAGAGAAGCCACCGCAATGAGAAGCTCACGCACCACAACGAAGAGTAGACCCCCGCTCACCGCAACTAGAGAAAGCCTGCATGCAGCGACAAAGACCTAACGCAGCCAAAAATAAAATAAATAAATTTACTTTTTAAAAAAAGAATTCAACCTTTGTTTGCCTCTCAATTCTGTTCTTCTTTATTTTTTATATGGTGGTCCCCAAGAAAGTATTTCTATGTCTACCATTCATTGACTCAAAACATTCAGATGTCCCCCCTTGAACAATTTTGTGGCCAGGGAGCAGAGATCTCTTGATTAGTTTAAACCAATAGGCTCTACCTCTGGCCCTTAGAGTAGAAACAACTCCACCCAAATCGTGAGTTTAAAGTAAAGGAAATTTGATAGTTAAAAGAAAATTTATCATAAGAAGGAAGAATGTTTTCTAGGTGACAGAAACTAAAGATACCCCCTCAATGATAATTTGAAAACATGATAAATTACTATGTATATATTAAAAGTCATATTGTTAAAATATATTTTGTTATATGAGAAAATGCTTAAGGTAAAATGTCACAATCAGAAAGCAGGGGGAATAGCAAATGTGAACACCTGAGGCAGAATCAGTTTTGACCTGTGAAGAATGAAGAGTTAGATGAGCTCAAGCGTAATAAAGAAGGGGAAAAAATCTTTATAAACAAGACTGGAGAAATAAGCAGAGTCCAGATCATGAAACATCTTGTAGACAATATCACTGATTTTAGTCTTTTCCCCAAGTTCAATGAAAGACATTGTAGGATTTTTAGCAAGAAGTTTGCATGACACAATAAATATTTTTAAAGAACAATGTGACCAGTGTGTAGAAAATGGATTAGAGAGGAGCAAGTGTAGAAGCAGGAACTAACAAGATTTTTCTGGGAAAATTGGCAGTCTTGTATCTGTTTGGTTCTGTATTTAATCCACATCCAATGATCTCACCACCCCTTTATTACCTATGTTCTCCCATTTTGCATTCCATCATTTACACACCAATTCCAGGAGGGCAGGGACCATGTCTACCCATACTTTACACCTCTTTCTGGACCTAAGATATACTAGGCAATGCTTGCTTGTAAATTCTTTGTGTGTGTGAGCTTTAAGACAAAGTTCAAGATGGCAAAGACTTTATAACTCTTCTTTATGTTTTATTAAAACACTGTATTTAAAATATTAAATACATTTACATGTTTTCCTATTAGCAAATATAAAATAACAAAGTGATTCCATCTTACTTAACAGGGGGTCACTTTGGATCCTAAACTATTGATTCTGTAATTTTTGAGAAATTACTGGATTCAGAGTATATTTGTGAGAATACCACCACAAATAGTTTAAAAGTAATAGATAAGTGAAAATTGACTTGAGTTACTGCACTATCCCTGATGTTTTTCTGTGATCCACGAAATTTTTGCAGACAGATTCAACGTAAAATCACCAAAAAGATAAATAAAACAGTTTATTTTTTATTGGTTCTCATGATGTTTAGGTTATTTTCCTGATATTTAAGCATATATGTACAGTTAATTTTGATTACTTCTATATACATTCAAATTTGAGAACAGAAATATTGAATTTCTTCTAAGCAAAAGGCCTCAGCACTTAATATTTAGCAAATTCCTTTGTATTCAATAGTAGATAATAGTATTCCTATTTTAAAAACAAAAATGTAGAAGATGAGAAAATTTCTCAACTCATCTAGTTAATTTGTGAATTTAACCTTGTACTGTGCATATATTCACAAATCATAATTTAAAACTCAGTGTTCTTGCTGTGGTTTCAGATATTTTCAGTGAGCATTAAGCATCTTTTATTGTCTAACACTGGGATTAGATGCTTCTCTTCCGAACTCTTATAGCATTTCATTCATACCTCTGTCACCATACTCATTTTACTGCGTTTTAATAACCTATTTACTCTCTATCTCCCAACAAGAATATGAACTTGAAAGTAGGGATTGTTTCTTAGGCACATAGTAGACACATAATAAATGTTTTAAAATAAATGATTATTTTAAATAATTTATTTTTCCATAGTAGCAGATAGGAACAGCAAAGCCTTGTTAGTTATGGAAAATCTTCAGTGACCTAGAATAATATAATTTGCTAGTACTACTCCCTGGAAAGAAGGATTTGGAGTATATTAAAACACATACACACATGCAATAGATGGCATATGTATTTTTTTGAAACATGACGATTATGGTACTACTTTAACGAAGCCTCCTTGGGGCTGATCTCAAGTACATGTTCTTGAAAAAAAAAAAGTGAGATTCGGGGGATGAAGTGCATATACGCAAATTGGCATCATTTGTCTTTGGATAGAATTTCAGCCAAATGAGACTCAAGACTACATTGACATGGCCAAGTATCATTTAATGCCACTTGTGGGCATTTCAAAAATTTCATGGGAAGTATAGTTCTCAGGTTTCTTATTTAATAACATGGGCAGTTGCCAGTGATGGGAAAATGCCAAACCTATTTCAATTTTGAGGTTAAAAAGTCTAATTTACTCAAAGTCAAATTTTATCATATCTCCTAAAAACAGTTGCTACTGAAGACTTACAGAAGTGTGTTACTTACACACACATTTATACTTGCAGAAATAATGCTAAAAACATTTCAACCTCAGTATTTTTTGTTTATGCAATCAAATTTAGTTTAAATGGGTTTTGGTTCCTTAGTAAAAATATGATACGTAGACAAAGGAAAGGTGGATTTTCTAACGAGACCCTAGAAAACTCAGGTTTTGAGTTAAAAGACATAAAATTAATTTAATTCATTCAACAAATATTGCAAAGTACTTTAAGTTGACTACCTATAGAGTGTTGCAGTTCTAATTTAGTCAGTGTGTGCCTTTTAAATACTCACCTGATACTTTGAGTACTCAACTAAAGAGATGTTAATATCATAGAACTATGTTGTCACAATTTTTCACTTATATATGGGTGATTTCAATTGGATACGATTTTGATCTGTTGGAATAAAATTGAATACATGGCTGTTTATATGGATGTAATATTTTTTTCTCACAAAATAACAATCAATCACATTTATTCCTCAGACTGCTCCAAGCCAGAAAAAAAAAAAAAAAAATCTCATTTGAAGGTTTCCTAGTAGCCTCTGAGGAAAGAATTTTGTGGAGTCAACCTCCATCTAACATTCAAATTACTTTATTATTTTCTATTTTTGCTTTATTTCCCCTTTCTTCTGGCTTTCAAAGGTCTTTTGATTGTTTGTTTTCTTTATTTACCTTTTCTCCTCCTCTATGTGTTACGATTTCTGGGGAATCTTGGATTAACGTATCTATAAAGTACTGTGCACAGCACAGACTGACCAAAATCATAGTCATTCAATAGGCAAAGTCTGTAGCTGGCATGCTTTGGTTTCCTCGATTTTTCCACAAACTGTCAGTCTTGGGTGGGGCCCCATAATTCTCATGTTTTCTGTCTTTTGTCATTCCTGGGAGTTTCTCTGAACTAATTCTACTTCACAGGGTTTACAGACTAAATTTCAGAACAGACGTCCTCAGAGTTGACTGACAGGAACAAAGGCTAGCTAGGAGAGAGCTGAAGACAATGACGGTAATGGCACTGCTCTTTTTTCTCTCTTTTTTGTTTACTAACTTCATGAAGCACACACCCTCCCTTCACCCTCTGCGCAGAGCTGACTGCAAATTTTCTCTAGCCTCATCCAAAATTGGGCACTGGGTGTTTTGACTACATAACTTTATTTTTGTCAAATCAGTTCACTTTGTCTGAAGCAAAAGGCTCCTGTTAGGACACATTTTCCACCCTGACTTGTTTAATAATGTGTTTCTCTTTCTTATTCCCAGAACACACACACACACACACACACACACACACACACACACACACACACACACACACCCCTTCCTCCTAATGTTTTCACTCTTAAGGCAACCTGCCACTACAAAGACTAGTAATGAAAGTTTCTTGCAATTCTAAGCACTGGTCTGTGATCCTTTGAAATGTCACGGTCACTGGAATTTTTGGAGAAACCAATTCTCTGGGTTTTCCCACACTTCTTTCAAGGTATGTCCACTAGTCCTTGGGGTTGCCACACATACCCATCCTCATTTGTTTGGTGGTTCATTCTGTCAGCTTCCATAGCATTAGCTACAATCCTATTGAATCACTTTGGCTATAGTGTAATGATTGCATTTTAACTGTTGCCTTCTGGAGATGGAAATCTCAGTTTTGATTTTCAAGCCAAAATAAAGGTTAATTTTTTTAATTCAATGTACTGGAAGAGATAAAGTTCATCTGTATCTTTTTACATCACATCATGTAGGTAGAATTCATATCAGCTATAAATTACTAACAGGCATAAAAAGTAATAAGTATATGAAGTATTATTTTTAAAGTCTTCTAAAAAGTTAAGAAGGAGTAATATTACAAATGTGAGTAAAATTTCTGAGCTGCAGGATGGAAAAGGAACATGTCTAAGATGGATGCTGTAGCAGTAGACCCTTAATCAGCTTTTAAAAGTAAATCTCTTACTTCCTCAGAGTCTCAGTTTCCTAAACTGTGAAAGGAGGATAATAGTTCTGAAGCTTAAAAGAAATCATTTTTATCAAAGGCTCTGAGAAAACAAACATAAAAACTGTCTGTTGTTATTTAGCAAGTAAGTTTAAGTGACCTAGCACACACAGAGTATAGTGCTAGCCTTACTAGCAAATAGAATAATAGAAATAGATCAGAGCCCTCCTCTATGCAGCTATTGTACTCACTCTAGTGGAAGAGTCAGTGTATGAAATTTCTCAAACACAGCACAGGACACACGATAGGAGGACCTCTAACACAGGTGCTCTAAGCTGCTATGGGAACAGAGGCTTGGAGGGAGAGTGATATTTCTTGGGCTTCTGGGAAGTTTCACAGAGGAACTCATTTTCTATCTGAGCCTTAAAAGGGAAGGAGATATGGGGTGGGAAGTTTATTTACATAATGACAATTAAAGCCAGCATGCCAGTCATCTCAAAATGATGAGAGCTAGCTTACTGGCTCCAGGCAGCCAACATGCTGTCTTTATTATTTTCAGGATAGAGCTGAGACTAGCATAAGGGAAAAAGACTGAACTGAAAAAAAGTGTTCACTCATAGTAAATATACACATGGCATAGTTAAAGGATCAACCAGTTTTGACAGACTTGGTAGAAACTAGGTTGCCAAATTTAAAAGAATATTCTTACAGAAATTATTTGCAATAGTAAATGTCACATCATTAGGTCATACAGTAGAATAATTATACAGTAGAATAATTAAATAAAAATGGTGAATAGGTGTATGTGTGTTTCTGTACTCATGTGTTTATAATGGATCTATTTCTAGTCCCTGCTATGTGTCCATAGACATACCTTAGGCTACTATGTCCTAACAGCCAACTGAATAAATTTGCTTAAAATTGCTTTAATTACTTAAACTAATTTTCCAACTGCAGTATGTGTACAGTGATTTCCTTTTCTTTCATGCTGAACTTTTCCCCAAGCGGTTTGCTAAGAAGCAACCTTTTTTTTCCGTTTCTCAGAAAGTCCTGTGCTGGCTTATATATCTCTCCTAACAGTCCTTGAGTTCAGACAATTTGAATCCCACATGTGGAGGAAACGTTTCTAAGTGAAAACTGATCTGACCCTAAACAAACCAAGCAGTACAGGCAAGGTCTTCAGAGGGAGAGGGAAGGGCAGAGCCCAGAAAGTGGGGGCCAGGCTCTTGGAAGCTGTTTCTCGGGGCAGCTGCCTATAGATTCCAGAATGTATATGTGTACACTTAGGTCAGTATATCCAACATGTATCTTGGCATATGACATCAACAGGCCAAATCTGACACCAAAAAAGACAATCCTGAATCCATTGCCACTTTTACTTTGAGGGGGGAGGAAATGCTGCAATCTAAACTTACACCATTGTCCCAGCTGGGGTGGGAGTGCATATGGAGTAATATCCAGGTGCATGCAAGCCTTTCTTCTTCCCTTAGTGATGTCGTTTAAATAATTTAAAATGTTCAAATCTCAGTGTTCTTATATTATCATGGGAATGATATTTACACCAGTATAATAGGGCTGTTGTGAATACAAAATGTGTGCAAAGCAGTTAGCACAGTTCCTGGTACAATAAAAGTCAGCCGGCATTATAAAAATTAATTATTAAATATAAATATCATTTTAATGACAGTACATAAATGCAGGACCTAAATGCTGGAAAGATAGGACAAAAGATATAACTTTGGGGAAGTTATATGGTGAATGATACATGGGGGAGATACCCCCTCATTCTGCTATTGAAGCGGAGAATATATATCAGTTATTTACCCAGAAGTAGATGTCTGTCATGCTTTAATTTTGTCTTCCTCATTACAAAAATCATATAAAAGTATTTTTGGTGCTAATTAAATAAATCTATTTGCAAAGAGTTTTTAAACTAAATTCTAGGGAAATAAGAGCATCCTTAGACATGAGCTTTAGAGATGAAGCCACTAACTTTGAGAAAATTAATGTCTTCCAATTTCTTTTTTTTAATTTTTATTTTATATTGGAGCATAGTTGATTAAAAATGTTGTATTAGTTTCGGGTGTACAGCAAAGTGATCTAGTTATACATGCACATGAATCTATTCTTTTTAAAATTCTTTTCCCATTTAGGTTATTATAGAATACTGAACAGCGTTCTCTGTGCTATACAGTAGGTCCTTGTTGGTTATCTATTTTAAATATAGCAGTGTGTACATGTCAATCCTAAACTACCAATCTATTCCTCCCCCACACTCTTCCCCCCTGGTAACCATAAGTTCGTTCTCTAAGTCTGTGAGTCTGTTTCTGTTTTGTAAATAAGTTCACTTGTATCATCTTGGAGGGGAGGGTGCATCGCGTGGCATGCGGGTCTTAGTTCCCCAACCAGGAATCAAACCTGCACCCCCTGCCGTAAAAGCATGCAATCCTAACCACTGGACCACCAGGGAATCCCCTGTATCCTTTTTTTTTTTTCCATTCCAAATATAAGCTATATCATATGGTATTTGTCTGACTTACTTCACTTAGTATGATAATCTCCAGGTCCATCCATGTTGCTGCAAATGGCATTATTTCATTCTTTTTAATGACTGAGTAATATTCTATTTTATATAAGTACCATATCTTCTTTATCTGTTTATTTGTTGGTGGACATTTAGGTTGCTTCCATGTCTTGGCTATTGTAAACAGCACTTCAATGAATATTGGGGTGCATGTATCCTTTCAAACCATGCTTTTCTCTGGATATATGCCCAGGAGTGGGATTGCTGGATCATATGGTAGCTCTATTTTTAGTTTCTTAAGGAACCTCCATACTGTTCTCCAAAGTACCAATTTACATTCCCACCAGCAGTGCAGGAGGGTCCCCTTTTCTCCATGCCCTGTCCAGCATTTATTGTTTATAGATTTTTTGATGATGGCCATTCTGACTGGTGTGAGGTGATATCTCATTGTACATAGATACCTAACTAATTCTAATAACCAGTAATAATTGCAATATTTCAACAATGTTTGTTATTGTTCTGGGTGAAAATTATATAGTGTCTTCAAAAAGTTACAACTTATTAAAGGCCTTAGACTTCCCAATGTATTTCCTCCAAAAAAAAAAAATCTGCTCAGAATGAAAATGTTAGTGCAGTCATCATAACATCTGAGATTTTTGAAAATTAGGAGAGACTGTATGTTGAAAGTACATTAACCAGGTACATCTCACTCACTGTTGCTTAGCAGACATCTCAGGAGAAGAATAGTGGCAAGAGACCTGGCTGACTGAAACACAGGGAAATCATACACAGAGGAAGTGTTCTATTTCCTTTGTTCTTTATGCGTTCTATAAATATTTCATGTATTTATTAAAGCTGTGTTATTGCTGGAAGCCAGCCTTCTCCCTTGTTTAAATCTTCCCCCACCCTTGAAGGATAGAAATGTTTGAAATATAGGGAGTCTGCATTCCACGTACATGTTTTCTTAATAGACAACACATGAAAATTACAGAGGAAAATTTCTTAAAAGAAAGAGAAGGAGAAGTATTTAGGATGATTAGAAAGAAAAGTCTCACAATACCCTGGAGGTGACCTTGGAGCAATGACTTTTATCAAAATTCTATGAATTGAAAATACATGCAGTTCCAATAGAAATGAGAGTCAGCTTTTTCTTCTCACAGCTATGTTTGTCTTCCTTGGCCCATGTGGCAGGAAAGTCATGGTTTGAGGGGCTTCATTAGAAAGCTGCCTGCGGGTGGTTCATTACCAGTTATATTTATTTCAGTGTTAAAAGGGCAGATTTCCTGTTTAAATAGTATTCATCTTTAAGGGCGAGGCACCACTATTGGAAACATCAACAAAACCATTCCATTCACTAACATTTAAACCCAAAAGCTGGAATAATGGAAGGGATCAATAAATCAGAGGTCAACATGGAGTTCTCTTCCTTTGGGGACCCTGATGATCCTGTTGTTTCAATCTTGTCTGGGCTGTGAAATGAACAGAAACAACTGGGAACATTCCATCTGGTCTTTGGCGAACATAGGCTTCAGCTTCTTTCACTCATGAACATCACAGCGGGACTATGTGCTATTCTATTTAATCTCAATGTAATACCACTTGTTTCCTAAAACAGAGCATTGATAAGTTGAAAAGCTATGATTTGCTTCACATTGGGGGAAAAACAGTGCAGTACAAAAGCAGATACCAAAACCAATTCACACAAATTAAAAAGTGTCAAAATCTATGACGAATTCCCTGCTGTGTTGTGTCTTCTGTAGAAAGTATCTATGCTACTTAATATGTGCCAGACAACGTGACAAGCACTGAACATACATTATCTCATTTTTCTTCAAACAATTTTACGAGCCTCAGTTTTACTGAGAAGGAAACTGAGGCTTAGAGAGGTTGAGCTCCTGTCCAAGTTCCAGAGTTAATACATAGGAAAGCTGAATTCCAAGACTCTCGGATTCAGCACCTGAGCACTCAGCCACTACACATCCTCTAATTAGAAGTTATGTGGCTGTACTTGTTTAAGAACAAGGCTGGGTTAACCCTTAATACCAAAGTTCTACTAAAGACATCTGTCCTCACTGAGAGACACACCTGTATCCTGGAATCGCAGAATCACAGAAGCTCAAAGGTATTTAATAGTAATGCTATCATATAATGCCCAGTCTTCCAAACTGGGACACTTTTGCAAAGTGAAGAATGTGCTAATAATACTTTGCTGAGAAAACAGGTATAAACCAGGATTGATCAGGTGAACTTGGAATGTCTGTGCATTCTACTTGTAGACAATCTTTACCGATCATCTTATGATTAATGAATTTTCTAGCATTATACTATTAAGCACTGCAATATAATGCTTGCTGCTAAGACCCAGATTTGTTTATATACATCGTCTCCATCATCTGTGCCGATTCTTCAGGTAGAGATTATTACCTCCATTTTACCGTTGAGAGAACAGGGATCAGAGCAGACAGATGAGTTGCAAAAGGGCATTTAATTGTTAACAGGCAAAACTGGGATTCAATACCAGGTTTTGAACGTTACCCCTTACTGCTTTTCTTTTGTTTTCTCTTGTTTCCTATATATACCCCTAGGAAAATTTTAGTCATGTAAAATTCATTCCTTCTCAAGGAGGGACTATGGTAGATAATCCATTTAAAACATTGTATCAAAATGGCTGAATAAGCAAACGTGATTATCTTCCTACCCACTTCAAATTCTTAGAAATGACAGAATTTAGTTTTTTAAAAGGAACAGATCAGTATTATCACTGGCAAACTACAAATAGTGCCACCAGCAGACTAAACGTTTTGGGAAATTCTGTAAAACATGGAGTAAATGAGATCAGATTGTCAAAAGACCCGCAGCTCAAACCATTTTGGGGAAAGGGCTGCTGCAGAGGCGGGAGTGAATCTAGGGCACAACATGCTCAGAGACAAAGGATGCAGAGCAGAGGGTTCCTTTTGGCAATTGTCAGGAGGAATCATTGGGGATCTGATTCAGAAGAGTTAATAGGCTGGCACCTATGTGTTTCCTGATTAATAGGCCATGGAGGTTCCCTTCCAAGTTAAAGCAGAGAGGATGTGGCCACCTGGGAGGAAGGACAGTGCAGGACTGATCTGCAGCTGGTACAGACCAGGTAGACCAGTTGTTTAAATATTGTAGGATTTCTCTTCCAGTTATTTAATCGATGCTGCTCTCAGCCCCCTAAATACCGCCACTGCCCCAGCCTCCCAAGCATTTCTTCCAGGACCCATAGGTCCCCTCATGATTCAGCACCCCACGGGTAAGTCTGGCACTACCAGGGGCTGTAAGACCCCAGTCTGGTGCTCTGGTCAGTGTCCATTCTGACTGCTCAGTACCTATGGCATGTAAGGGAGGGTAGATAGTAATCGACTTCTCAGATGTTTGCTTTCTCCTTTCTCAGTACCTATCTCTTTATGGCTGTAAGTGGCTATATGACTTGCTTTGCACCAGTAAAGTGTGTAAGGAAATGACATGTATCACTCCAGGATGGAAACATTTAGAAAATGTACTCTTCACCTTCCATCATGAACCCTGAAGCTTCGTGTAGAAATGTTAGCTCACAACCTGATGGAAACCCTGTCAGCCTGGGTGCTCAAGGGACTGTGATAATTATTTGTCATTTGATGCCACTGAGATCTAGGGAATGACTATTAAAACACCAGAACAAAGCCTGACTTAAATCTACTAGCAGTTAAATAATTTGTAGCATCCAATGCGAAGGGGGTTGCTACTCACCCAGAAGCCCAGGTCAGTGACACCAGCAGCCTACTCTGCTTTTCCACCGAAATCACCCTTAGCAGTGGCATCCAGCAATGATCAGGAGCCCTCTAGTGTAAAAATAGCCAGTGAATAAACAGCAACAAAGAGATGAAGAATATAAGGAAGGCTTAATAGACTGAGGATAGATTCAAAAATTCCAACATCCATTTGAGAGACATCCAGAAGGGTTGAACAAAGGATATGGAGCAAAAGAAACAATTCTCAAGGCTCAGATAAGATCTAAGTCTTTGATTTAAAATGACCCTCTAAGAGCTACACAATATGAATAAGCAAAGACAAACTCACTTATACATTCTTAAGGAATTACAAAAAAATGATAAAGAGAAAATTTTAAATGCTGCCGAGGAGCCTGAAAAAAACTACAGGCTCGCCAAACAAGAATAAGCTGTTGTTCCTGTTGTTTTATTGGAAGCTCTAGAATCTACAAGACAATGGTTTTCAAATTTTTGGTGAAAAATTTGGATCCTAGAAGTCTATCCCTAATGGTGATTGCTATAGTTCCACTGAATTCAGCAGCAATATAAGTCCAGCGACTTGAATAAAGGTTCGTAGTAATGCAACAACTTCTCAATACCATTGATATCCCGAGCTCATTCTGTCTAAAGACCACTATCCTTTGGGTGTGATTTTTCACCATCATAGGCATCTTACAGTCATAAGATAGCTGATCATTCTTGTTTCACATCTGCATTCCAGGAAAGAAGAGCAAAGTAACAAAGGGAAAAAATCTTATCCTACGCTGGAAACTCTATTCAATGTGGTGCCGACATTGAAAAGGAAACTTTCCTGGACATGCCCAGAAGACTTTTACCTACAACTCTGTGGCAAGATCTGTGTTACAAGCCACACTTTATTTCAGAAAAGGCTGGAAGTTAGGCTCTTTTAAGAAGACACATTCTACATTAACACAGTTGGGGTTACAATAGCAAGGAGAAATGAGAGAGTGGATATTGGGTAGGAAATTAGCAGGGTCTGCTTGTGATTTTCCTTAGCATGAGTTCTGATCTTCCTGTCCTTCAGGGCACACGCTATCAACAAATGTTGGAAGGATGACCTGCACATTTGGAAATAAAGTTACATGACAGTCTCACAAAATACATAAAAATAATTCTTTTTGAATCATGGAACAAAACAAAGTTATGAAAATAGTATAATTTTAACATGAAGGATTTTACTAAAAAAACCCAAAACTCAGAGTGCTTAAGTAAAAGGATTAACACTCTTAACACTGACAAATGTAAAACTTCTCTACAACCAAAGAAACCAGAAAAAAATGTAACTTGGAATGTTGAAGAAGGGTTCTCACATTTTTTTTCATGTACCTGTTGCTGTTTGAGTATTTTATTAAAGAGGACATATTCTTGTATTCTTTGTGTAATTATTTTAAATACAAAACAACAAACACACAAGCGTTTTATTTTACTAGGTATGAACCAACATATTTTTCCACCATCTCATCTATTTTAGTTATACAGCCTAACACTGGGTCAAAACAAATCTAATGTATTTTGTAAATTGATGGCCATCCTTCAAATATTAGATGAACACAATTATAATGTCATTCGGAGTTTCCGCCTGTCCAAACCAAACATTCTTAATCACTTCAGTCATGGCTAATGTGGATGGTATTGAATTGCTTTACTCTCCCCTGAATGTAGCAGCTCTACCTCTTGAACCACAGAGGTTCAAACTCACACATCAAGTGTGGTTTTTTTCAGGGGCAGAATAACTCAGGAGTATCACTCCTCTAATTACAGGTATAATGTTTCCACTAATGAAGACTAATCATGCATTTACTTTTTAAAGCAACTCAATCATGCAGTTAGTACATGTAAAGTTTACTGGTTTTGCCTTAAAGTTCATTTTCTTGGTACTACTAATTAGCTGTACCTTTTCCTTGTATTTTTCTTTATGGAGAGAGTATGCTTTTCTGTCTTTCCTCAGCTACTCTATGAAGATTCACTGCTGCCTCTTATATACTGAAGAAGCCTGAAGGCCAAGTTTCTTATAATTAGAATTGAGCTGGCCATACCCTCCAGAGACTGTGCTTTGATGTTTTGACTGTTTCTTTGAAGTCCATATTTGCATCTGGGTCAGTTCTGATGTCTCCATGGTTATCAAGGTAGGTTCCAGACCCCTGACTTTTGTCCCTTGCTTCACGTTACTGTGTGACCAATCTGCATTGCATCCAAAACAGGCTAAGATTTACATATTATGTACTTGTGTAATTGGACTTTTTGCATATAAATACAGGACCTTTTATTTATCCCTGTTTAATTTCAATTTTTGCACTTACAATAGGTAGAGCTTCTTATTCTTTATAATTCCCAGCATTGTATCGGGCCTGTTCTTGATAAGAATTCTCAATATAAGTACATCCAAGTTACTGGTATAAACACTGAGCAGAGGCAAGGCCAAGGACAGAACCCAAGAGCACACCCAGCAAAAGCTTTCTCCAGGGAGAGATGTGACATTTCAAGCACTTACGTTTACTTATATTCTTATAAGAATAGGTGTATATTGGATTTATATTTTTGTGCTTCTTTTTCCTGTTATAGGAGAACAACTCGTAAAGCTTAACTTCTGGATTATATTCTGACATATCAATCCCAAGATACTAATGTGTGTTAGGTTTTATTAGGCAAGATGTTTTGGGAGAGTATACAGCTCCAAATTGAATAGTAACTTCAAGACCTCAATTTACCTATTTTATGATAATATTCTGCTTCTTTAAACTCTAAACTATTGGTTAAAAGATGGATATAAATTTTCAATGGAATTTTCCCAATTGTTTGAAGAAAATCCGATTGGAACTTGGCACTTACCTGAATCAGAGAAATTCTGTCAACTGGTAAAAAATAGCATATTAATTTTCTTTTTTTTTAACCAGTTATTTTAACATTGCATAGATATAGCTAGATTTACTTTATTCAATTGGAATGCTTAATATGATTAATTGGTTACATGCTTTATTTTGTTTAATCCCCACAAAATCTTACAATGAAGCAAATAACTCAATGAGGTAAAGTAATTTATATAAAGTTGTACAACTTGTGTTGGAAAAACTAAGGGTCAGTTTGAGGTGGGTGACATGAGAACAGTCACAATTATTCGCTAAACCTTTGGCTCTTTATATACATTATTTCTATTAAGCTTTAGAACAGTTAAAGTGGAATTTTGTTATTGGTTTTGCTTTTCCAACATTTAAGAGACTTACTCTGTTGGAAGAGTTCCTCACCCTCTGAGTCTTGCTGGGAACAAGACAGCATTCTTGGTCTGGAGGAGCTTAACAAGCCAGAAGCTCTCTTTCTAGCTTTCCCTGCAGCCTCCCGTCCAACTTCCCTACTCACCTCCAACCTCGCCAGTGTCTGACTTAGGATGGGGAGCTTGGTCCCCGGGATGGTAGCAGTAACAGTAGCTGCTGATGAAGTCGATGGGGCACAGGTGGAAGTTGTACAGAAGTTACAGTGGTATAAGTTTACAAGCTTAGAATTGAGGTTTGGTGGCAGCAGCAATGATATCCTCATCACCATGGTTTTGAACATTGCTTCCGGCTGCTTCACCTTGAGTCTGATATACCAGCACCCCTCACATTTCTGTGAGTTACCCAATATTATTTTAATAAAGACTCAGTTTAGAGTATTCGTTAAGACCATAGGCCCAGATCTGCTACTTCCTAGCTGTGTGTGACCTTGGGTAAGTAGCTTAATTCCTGTGTGCTTTGATTTACTCCTCTGTGACAAGAAATAATAAGAATGTGGAGATTCAGTGAGTGTGGTACTTTGAAGACTCTGTGGCAGGTGGAAGGCACTCCATAATTGCCCACTATATTACTAGACTAATTTTCTCATTAATCAGGCAAAGTATGTTTCTTTCAACTAAGAACTATGACTGATAATTATTAATATTTGTGGTTTTGATGAGGATACAGGCTCAGAAGAGTTACTTAAGGTTATAAATTTGTAAAAAAATGGATGCAAGAATTTTAGAATAAAATTTAGCTCTATCTGAACTCAAAACTTAGTTCAGTTCTTTGCATTTTCCTACTTAATAGAGGATGGCTTAAAGTATCCTTATACCAAACAAGTAGAAAGGTCTTCATTCAAATGCAGTTGACTGGGAAAGAGAAGAGTTTGACTAGAAAATTTATCTTTCTCTATCATAATTACATATAGGAGACCTTCTACCAGAATGAAATTCCAATTCTCAATTAAACCACAAGAAAAATGTGTCTGTGTATATGATATAGCATGAACTCAATAACTTAATAATTCTGCTTATTAAAACTGTCTTGAAGTTAATCCTATTATAGATATCTAGTGCCCTGGAAGCAGACAAGATTACTAAAACAGAACGAGTGTAGTTTTTCTATAACAACTTTTTTTTCCCTTCCATCTCATTTTCTTGGCTTCAGAATTCAGTAAGCTGCAAATCTCCACTTTCTTTCTGATACTAAGTGTAGCAAGGTTAGCAGAAACTCTTGATATGAGGGCTTATCTTTCTTCTTTACACTCACCAGGCAGAATTTCATCTCTCTCTCGGTGTGGCTGCAAAATAAAAATGTGTCTTCCAATCAAAACAGTCAAGCATTTCACTTTCGAGCTAATCTTCTTTTGCTGTAGTAGAAAACTCTTTGTACCTTCATCGAGGAAATCATCAGAAAAAGGGCAATCATTTTCAACCTGATATTTTCCTTGGTACAAATCTAGCCTCAAAGGAATGCACTTATCTTTTTAAAATGCTGCTATAATTTATTTCATGTCTCCACAGCTAAATCTGATGATTTGATGGGAAACCCAGGAAATAGCTTTTGATAGTACACATTATAATTGCATCACTTACGTACTTGTATGCAGAGCTAATCATCAAGCATCAAATACCAAATTAAAAAAAAAATTATTTCTTTTAGAAATTGGGATATGGTTCTATTCTTTTTTTATTCTAAATTCATCTTTTAATTTTAACAGAATACCAAAATATAGCATTTCCATTTCTATCTAATTGTGTGTAACTTTGAATATGTTTAAATGGGTATGCATATTATTATTTGCAGTTTCTCCATGTCATGTGGTATTATTTTTCATGTATTCTTACAATCACCAGTAAGGCATACATTTGATAACCAAAAGCTGATAAATCCTCAACTTATTAAACCAAACCAATATAAATTATTTAAAATATTAATTTTCATAAAGCAACTGTGAAACACATTTGTGCATTATTTGATAACGTAGTATTCCTGGAATAGAATCTGTTTTCTCTTCTATGACCTTGAAGAATAACTTTGTTGTTTGCCCTGGGTTTAAAAATATATAAAGTGCTTTTACATTGATTTTCTCATTTAATTCTAACAAATATATGAGCTGTATACAGAGGGTTTTATTGTTGCATTATAAAGTTGAGAAGATTCTGAGATGAGAGGTTAAGTTGTATCGCACAACAGGAGGGGGCGGAAGGAGACGGCAATAACTGCTGGGACTTGAATCCATTATTCTAAAGTGCGGATCCAGTGTCTTTCCTGTTACAGCCATTCCTCTCATTCTCTCGCTGAGTTCGTGTTTAAGAGTTTGAAAGCGAAATGAGTTAATTTATCTCAGGAAGCTTGCTCTGGCTGCTAGCCTTGCAGCAGAATGCGCAGTGCTAAGTCTCAAGCCCCACTGGAGACAAACCCCTTTCCCCGGACCCCTAGAGCCGAAAGTAAGGGTGCGTGTGTGTGCGTGCGTGTGTCTTCTCCCAGCTTCTCTTGTTGGGCCTGAGAGGATGGGGTGCAAGGCACAGTGGGAGCACCAAGTACCTGTCCGGTGTCTGGTTGTTAAATGAGTAAGTGATGCCTGGACGTGCTTGGGATCTCCTGGAAAGAACACTCGACTGAGATTCAAAATGTTTGCCGGAGGCTCTAGGAAGCCTCCCGAGCTCTGTGTTACAATGGAATTCTTTCTCTCTGAGTGGAAGTTTGCTCATACATGAATGAGGCTTGACGGAGACATTTAAATATGTTATAAATGTTATGATGTTTGTGATGGTTGTATATCAGTTAGGGAGTGCTAGTCAGGGTCTCATTTTACCCTAGAGGTGAGCAGTCTTTTGCCGCCTTCATTTATCAGGTAGTTTTGTTTGTTTATTTTACATAATGTCCTTCCCCCCTCGCCTCAGCAGTGTGGAGATTACTTTGGTGATCATTGTTTCTGTGTTTGTGGAGCACCGTGAAAAGTAAAAGCTTCCCATCTCTTAGATCCGCTCTTATTACTTTTATAAAATGAACACTGCAGGCTAATTTATAAGGCTGGGTTTACCTGGCTCAGTGAATAATTTCTGCATCAGAAAACTGATATTTTGTTAAAAGGTGGTATTTTAAAAATGGACTTACTGGTCTTGGCGCTGCTTTTGTGTTAAAACACACACACACACACAAAACAAAACAACTCTTTCCTTCAATTTAATTTTTGGATGAGTGATACAATTTTTGCCATAGTTTAAGAAAAGTTCACACTAATGCCTGTAACATAAAAATGTAAGACAGAGTTAGGCTTTTGAGGTATGAAGTTGCTTCTGTGCTTTGAATGGCTGAAGTAAATAGATTGAGTACAGTAGTACAGGAGTTGAACAGGATTTCAAGTTTATAACGTATTTGATGCTGTGTTGTATAGCAGATAAAAGTAGAGATAATAGGGACAGATTTCTTATTCCTGAGAAGAATGGTTTTCTTTACATGTCTCTTTATCCCTATAAACCAGCCAGGATTATATATCCTCAACCTATTTTCCCTTCTGGTTCAAAAGTGAATCTTCATGTGACAACATAAAATTCCCCATTTTAAGTTATAATTGCACTACCTTCCCACAGAATCTTCAGAAACAAAACATATACACCTTTTTCAGAAAGAAAACATGGAATCAGAAATCATTTTCCTCCTTGAGAAAGAAAATAGCTCATAGTCAACAAATTGCCTCAATAAGTAGATTTATGACAACCAAGGATGAAAAGATAAGGAACTTCTAATGACATATAGAACTCATATGTATCTATTATGAAGTACGCCTTATAATCATTTATACTTATTTGAAAATTCGTTTTAAATGATTACATAGTCATAAAGTGATAGCTAGTTGTTTAATAGGAAAATTAGTGATTTATATATTGATTCTGGTTGATACATAAAACCTTCCTAGGCTCCAGTTTTCTTATCTGTAACATAAAACCTTAAACTAGATGATTTGTTTATACCTTTCCAATTCCAAACTAGAGTGATTAATCTGTCTTTCAGAAGAGCAAGTTAATTTTATGTTATTTTCTTGTATTGTTTCTTAAATACTTCCAAGAGAGTGTATCATGTATTCTTGGAAACCTCATGAAGCTTGTCATTCATATAAAAATCAACGAATATTAATAGTATATTAATTATGTATAAAACATTGTAAGCTATAAAAGAACCAAAGAAAAATAAGAAATCATTAATAACCATAAGGAGCATACAATCTAATTTTAGAGACACGAATACAGGAAAACTCAAATAATACCGTACAATCATTAGATAACTGATGTCACAAGGGAATTAATGAGTATTGTCTGATTTAATTGTATGTGTAGGAGGAGCTGAGTTCATTCATTGGGGCTGAATGGAACTAGGGATTCTTATGAAAAAGTAATTTGATCTCTGTCTTGAAGGATGGGGAGAACTTGAATAGGTAAAGGGAAGAGCCATGGCCATCACAGCTATATTACTCTTAGAGCTTTTACAGTATGACAGGTGCTTTCACACAGTAACTGGACAAGATATTATGACAAGTATTCTTATACCTATTTTAAATGAAGAAAACAGGAACTATAAGAACTGAAACTCATATTCTGGTCTTTTGATTTCCAGTCTTCTGTTCTTACCTCTACTTTTACTGTAATCTTGAATATGTATTATTTAGTTCTACTATTATTTTGTTTTGTTTTAGTTTTGTTTAGGAAGGGATTAGAGAATTAGTGTTTGAGTTGTCAACACTTACTCTGCATTATCTTTTTAATATAGGTGAATGTAGTATTGTTATTCTTATTTAACAGAAGAGGAAGCTGAAACTAAAGAAACTAGGCATCAAAATCAGGAATGTGGAAAACTGCAAGACATTAGACTGTGAATTTTGTCTTAAACAATTTATAGAAGGAAAAACGTCCAGAAGAGTTGATTGTAAGCTTCTCTTTCACAAATGGCTAATTGTTATCCTTTTGACCTCAAAGAGTTCATGAACCTTTATAAATCCTTAACATACATGCAAGAACTAATGTAACTAACTAGGAACTCTAATTGCTATTATTACTTAGAAATCAATAAGTAGTTTTTAAGTGCTAGCCTTGTGCCAGATGTCAAGCTCATTGCCCTCCCATCATCAAGAAAAAATCAAGAGTTGAATACTTTTTAAAATTATTTATCCATATGTTCTATAATTACTTGGAAATGTTAGTTTCCAAGTAATTAGCTATGTAGTGGGAGAAAAAATATTGAAATAACAAACAATTCTCTTACATCATCTAGGAATTCTAAAGGTCAGATTGCTAGTCGAGTGTCTGCCTTTCCCCGGGAAAACAAAGTGGGTCCTAGAGGAGGATGTGTTAGCAGCTATTGTATACATTTACAGAAAAATACAGGAAAGGCATTTTATGAAATCAATAGCTGAACTCCTTGAAAACCCTAATGAGGGACGAATGAAATTTCCAGGCCTCTCCTCAATCAAAAGAAACAAGGGAAGTGTTACTCTGACATCAAAAACTAGCTTCTACATCCTTGAAGGAGTTTTCTTAAAAAAGAAAACAAAGCAGGAAATGGAGGAGAAGCTGGGGAAATGGATAACAAAATTTCTGCAGAATGAGGTGATCAATTTTAACCCTTCCAGGTCTTTGTGATACCAAAATTTCATAACCTTGTATTTCCCTGTTGCTAAAAATTCCATAATGTACTTTTATAATTTCACTTTGAAGAATTCTTTCAGACTATAAATTTGCTTTTTCAAACCAACAATTTCTTTCTTTCTGTAATAGAAAACACATTTTCTTCCATCTGTGCTCAGGTCTACAATCAATGAAAGCTTTCTTCATACGTTTAATCAAGCAATAAAGAAAGACCCAGCACAAAGAGGACGAGCCAATGAGAGCAGCTCTTGTAACCAAGGATCATTTTAATCCTCCACTTTTTTTTAGCAGCACAGAATTTGGTACACAGCACCTCAGCTGTAATATTTTACACTTAACAAGCAAAAATAAGAATAGTGTCCCCTTTTGTGCAGTGGTATCACAATTATGGGGCAGTATTTACGCACTCATGCTAGCTTGGAAAGAGAACTTTTCACTAAAGAACATTTTACAGTAGGTGTTTCACCTCCCTTTGCAGAACATATTTGGGTGTGAACAGGAACTTTCAAACAGTCTGAATAGATTTCTCCATCTGTATGCTTCAGCAATGCTGCCTGAACTATTTGTCTATGGCAGCAGTTCTCAGACATACTGGTCTCTGGACCCTTTTGATAATACTCTTAAAAATTATTGAGGATCCCCAAAGACCTTTTGTGTGTGTAGATTTTATCTGTCAATATTTAGCATATTATAAATTAAAAGATAAATTTTAATTAAAAATAACAATAATAAACTTTCTGTAGGTGAATATAAATAACATAGTTTTGTGGAAAATATCTACAATTTTCAAAACAAAAAAGAATATTTGGCAAGAATAGTGACTTTTTTACACTCTTATATGCTTTTATATGTTTACAAATTTTTTTAAATGCCTGTATTTATGGAGGAGAGTTGGTTTCTTATGTCTGCTTCTGCATTCCATCTATTGAAATATAGTTTTGGTTGAAGTATAAGAAAATATGACTTCATCCAGATTTTCAGTTGGCAAAATAAAGGATATTTTAACAGCCTTTTAAGACAATTGCATATAATCTTCTTTGCTAATTAACCAATACTTGACAGGTGGTAGTTTCTCAAAGGTTAGTTGCACTATGAAGTCTGTTCTCATATCAATCAACTTTTTGAACTCTGTTACATTAAAACCCATTAGTTTAACCTGTACTTTGAATATTTTACCACACATGATTTTGTAAAATTTTACATTGGTGGTACAGAAAATTTACTGAGTTATACAGATCTTCCTGATGTTGACACATTTCATTATATAATATAAAAAGTTATTAATATTATCACCAACCTTATTTAAAATGTCTAGGTATTTGAAGCTGTGGAACCATGGTGAGAATACAAGTTTTCCAAAATTCTGATTTTTACTTGATAGCTTGAATTTATTCACTTGCAACAAATGCTGTGAGTGTTTTCTTTGAAGGTACAGGCTCACTTTATTCATTTTTGAGAAAATGTCTGCCAGATACAGGTATATATATCTGAATAATCATAGTTTGCCTGCTATTCATTCAAGAAAAAATGGTGTTCCATGAAAAAAATAGCTAGTGCAACTCAAGCAGTTACACTAGTGCTTTTGCTTGTCCCACTGTTTCTTTGTGTGTCCAGCAGAAGTGTGCTCTATTCATACTCTAGTTTTATCACACAAATATTAAAAATCACATGTTCTCATGGATGAAGATTTAATAAAAATCAGTCCTACTTACTCTTTCATCAAGGACATCCTCAACTGGAACCAGCATTTTTAAAAATTGTGATTGTGTGGTGATGAAGAATACAATGACTATAGTACAGATAGATGCCATTGCCTTGATTCATCGTAAGGTACTGCATTTCACTCATCATTGCTTTTGCATCATCAGTGGAAATGTCACCACAATAAAAAGGAAAATAATGTCATCATATTATTATGAAAATAGTTTGAACTCACTCTTTTTTCTTTTTTTAGAAATTTTAAAGCTTTTAATTTTTTTACTTTTTTTTTGCTTTATAAATTTCTTTTTAAAAAATTTTTATTGGAGTATAGTTGCTTTACAATATTGTTAGTTTATACTGTACAGGAAAGCGTATCAGCTATACATATACATATATCCCCCCTTTTTTGGATTTCCTTCTCATTTAGGTCTCCACAGAGCACTGAGTAGAGTTCCCTGTGCTATACAGTAGGTTCTCATCAGTTATCTATTTTATCATAGTATCAATAGTGTATATATGTCAATCCCAATCTCCCAATTCATCCCACCCCCCTTGGTATCCATACGTTTGTCCTCTACGTCCGTGTCTCTATTTCTGTTTGAACTCACTCTTGAAAGTGTCTCAAGAGCCTCTAGATCTATAATGTGAAAAGATTATAACCTCAGATCTATGTTCACTCAAGGAAGGGAATGAATTATACATGAGTAAGTAGTTTTCTATTTATACCTACAAATAGATATATAATACCCACATTAATAATAGCTCACAAAATTGCATAGGGATTGAAAATTTTATGAGCCTAAATGCAGCTAGACTTATTTAAGTTTGAATATATCTGTTTATTATTTTATTAGAATAATGTTAATCCAAAGGTAATGCTTCCTAATTTTTTTTCCGTGAGTCATGAAAAATACAGAGCAAGAAACTATTTTCTAAGACGCCCATGGTTGTTCACATTAGAGAGTTAAATAAAATATTATTCACAATTAATTAAACACAAGTGCTTTAGATACTAATTGAATATCTGGAAGAGCTAGATTATTCCATATTAATAATATTATATTTATTTTTCAGTTGTCAGTGAGGACTAGTTTCATAATCTCATTTTAATTCATTCACTCAATAATTGTTTGAGACCATGATTGAGCTGGTGGGAGGGAGTGAGGTTAGCATGCAAAGATAAGGTACATCCTCTATTTACTGCCACACAGTGTTGGATATAACTTAAGGTGGTAAGTGCTAAAATAAAACTAAAATATAAGGAACTATGGAATTACAGAAGTAGAAGGACTAACTTGACCCCACGTGGAGAATCAGAGACAGCTGCCTAGAAGAGGATAAGCTTGGAGTTGATTCATGAAAGACAAGTAATTAAAATAATAACAACTACCATTTCACTTATGTGCTAGGCCCTTTTCCAAGAAGTCTACGCTTTTTTCTTTAATTTATTTATTATTTGGCTGCATTGGGCCTTTGTCGCGGCACGCGGGCTTCTCTCAAGTTGTGGTGTGCGGGCTCTAGAGTGCGCAGGCTTAGTTGTCGCACACCATGTGGGATCTTAGTTCCCCGACCAGGGATCGAACCCGAGTCCCCTGCATTGGAAGGTGGATTCTTAATCACTGGACCACCAGGGGAGTCCCAGTCTACACTTATTTACAGACTTGGTCCTCATAATAACCCAATGAGTAGGAACAATCATTAACCCAGTTTTACAGATGCTGAACCTGAGTCACAGGTGGTTAAAAAAAGCCTACCCGTAGTCAAACTGTAAACAAATATTTGGAAACATATTTGAACCCAAGATGTCCAGCTTCAGAGTTTGTGCTTCTGTTCACTGTACCATTCTGCAGTCTCAAACCACATGGAATGTTTACTCAGTACGGGGATCTATGTTTCCTATGTTAGCATTCATTGTGTGTGCAGGAGGAAAGGGCATGCTAAGCAAGAGATACTTAGAGTCTAGTGAGAGGGTGCCATACCCTGCTCTGTTTCCACTCTGAAGTAGGAAGCAAGGTCATCTTCCTTGGGAGGCAGAGGTGGGGAGATGGCTAATGTTGAATTTGAGTAGATATTAAAGATTAAGAATAGCCACTGCATTGCATGCAGAAAGGAAATAACTATTTATACATATAGATAATGTTTAAAACCTTACATTTTTAGTGGTCCAGGTCTACATTGTTGTTGATTTTTCTCCCAGTAGATCTCAGAAATTGAGATAGAAGAAAATATTTAGATTGGCTCCAGGGTTAGCAATAAAATAGGGTTTTAGGATATTTTTGAGGGAGTAGGTAAAATCATAGACTTTGAGGTTTAGATTAAATAGAAAACGTCCTGACAGAGAAACTGCAGAGCTCTGTTATTTTATTTCTGACTTTTCTACCTATGAAAAGGATGTTCAGCCTGGAAACAGCAGAATACCACTGAAGCCCAAGAAAAATGGGAAGACTTTTATGAGTGCATAGAGTTTCCAAATGAATGTATGTTGCCTGTTCCAGAAAAGAAAAGAAAATGAGAATTGGTTCATATCTGGAGTTTCACCGCCTGTGATGAAATGCCAGTTTTTGTGATAGTGAGCAAATAAAACTCTCTGTACCTGCACTTTCCTATCTATAAAGTGAGGATAATAGCTGTAATTTACCTCAGAGTGTTATTATAAGGATTAAGTGAGTTAAATCATGAAATGCACAGATAGATGCTTGCCCAGAATAAGTACTTAATCACTTTTATGACTGATATTGTTATTATTATAAACTCAAGGAATAAAGATAGAGAATATCTGGATGAAGAGTTCACTATACGAATAAAGACTGTAGTTTTTTTTCTTAAGATTCTCATTCAGAGTCTGAATACTTCAAAAAAAATTTTAAGTACGTCACTCAGGATTCCTCAT
This sequence comes from Monodon monoceros, assembly GCF_005190385.1. Lineage (NCBI taxonomy): Eukaryota > Metazoa > Chordata > Mammalia > Artiodactyla > Monodontidae > Monodon > Monodon monoceros. The sequence goes on from NW_021703777.1 coordinate 120,026,791, forward strand.
TTCTAGGATCTCACTCTCTGAGTCTGTATCAGTAAATTTTGATGTTACATATAATTTATTGGCAGTATCCTCAAATAGAAATACCAGTTTATATTGCAGTAATTCTTCAAAGTATACAAAGTTTTTTTCCCTGAAATAAAAATAATCAGAAAGCAGCATGGTGGGCAGGTACCAAGGAAATCTAATCCAAGTATTTTGGAATCTCTATTCCATAATGTCCTACATCCTCAGAACTTTAGCTGAAGAATCCCCCCTTCTTCTGGCCTTAACTAAAATCTGGTTCTTCCCAGATTTGTCAGAAACTATTATACCTCAGGACAATTACAAATACATGGATTAATGTGCAGTCTAATAATGCTTGTGTTTAATCATCTGAGTCCTATAATATCAATAAAATAGGTAAGGATTCTTTATCCATTCGATTGACTTTTTTAAAGTTGTGGGAAATGGCTAATGCCTATAGCTGCAAAGTGTCTAAAGCAGAAAACTGGTAGAAAGTGAAGAATAACAACAAAACAACTACTCATTATTGAATGTTTACAGTGTACCAGGTATTATTCTAAGTAATTTTACATGTATTGGTACCTCTTAATAAATGGGCACTACTGATTTTTCTCACCTTCAAAATGAGAAAGCTGAGTCTGAGAAAGATTATACAACCACATAAGGGCACACATCTAGGTTTTATAGGAAAGGAATTGTCAGGATTTTCAAATGTGATTATCATTACATCCCTGGGGATAATCTTCGTGTAGTATACATTTCTGCTATTATAATGGGACCAAGGTTATGACATATTTTTTGTTTTACATTCAAATATAGGTGATATAAAAATCTGAACAAAATTAACAACTTCTGTTTTTTAATGGCTTCACGATATCCTAACATGGAACTTTCACTGCCTTTTTCTTTGGTAAGACCTCGTACTACCACGGTCAGTGACTTACTTGAAGGTTCTCTTCTTTGATCAAATCATCATGGTACATTCCATGTGGAGTCTTTAAGACATGCTCAATTAAAGACCTATCTATTTGCAGACTGTTTCCAAGGAGATATTTTGTAGGTAAATATAAAACCTCATCACTTTATCAGTTTATCACTCTTGCAGCATTCTGTTCTATATACCCCCAACGGGTAGGCTAACTTTTCTTTCACCCGAGAGACTTATCTACGTAGTCCTTGTTAGAGTAGAGCTGGTCCATCCTCTGTGAGAGGTAAAACTGTGCTCGCAGCAGCTACCCAGAGCCAAGCTTAATTTCCTCTCACCTTTTGGATTTCTGATATAATTATTTTATTAAGTGACTGTTTTTTAAACTTTTGGACTATGTCCAAATAAGTCCTCTTCAGGAGCAGTTCCTCATTTCCAAGTTTAGCTGACATGGCCATGATCATTAAAGAGATGCTTTTCTTACTGCATGATACATTGCCTCAACCTTGATAAAATCAGGGATACTTTCTGAAATCTAGGTTACCATACCAATGCACCACCCCCCAGAAAATGGAGTTGCCAGTAAAAGTAGCTAAGCTAAATATCTTTATATATGTGGTCATTTGTAGACAATGTTCATGACCAGCAAGCTTCTTCTTCTGTTTCTTATGTAAACTCAGTATTTTAAATAGTCATTAGATTTCTCAAATGTGGTAAGATAAGCCTGTGACTGTTTAGGAGTTTCTCATGAATATCTAGACTTTAAACAAAGTTGAAGTAAATAAATCTATTTTCACACTCACGCAATCTTTATTATGGCTACTATTTGATAATTTATGAGGAAGTTGTTGGTTATGTGTATTATCTTTATCCTTTTAAATTGTGATTAGAAACTTAAAAATTTCCATTTCTTGAGTTTTACTTTATATTAGTTAAGATAAGAGTAATGGAGCATCATAACTATAATACTAATTAATGACTAAAATATAAAATGTATGAAAACATAATTAAAGTTCAGATTTGTTATCTTCCACTTTAACAAAAGCAATATTCTCTGCCTTTTGACAAAGTATAAATTGTCTTATATGTGAAGTTTCTATGGGATAATATATTGAATAGAAACGCAATAGCCAGTGGAAACAATTTTAAATTGGATTTTGTGAGTGTGAAATTTGGAAAAAACACAGTCAAGACTCTTTCTGTTTTTTTATTTATTTTTTGAAGAGAATTGAACTTGAACCTAGAAAATATAATTACTACAAACAGCTAAAGTTTGGCAAGTTAGCAAATGTTAGCACAAGAGTTAGAGCATGGGCAGTGTATAATCACTGCTTTCTATAAAATTAGGAATCCAGTGATCCACAGAAGAAAAAATTGATAAATTGTACTTCATCAAAAAGAATTTTGCTGTTGAAAGACCCTGTTAAGACAATAAAAAGACAAGCCACAGGGTGAGAGAATATATATATAAATCATATATCTGATAAAGGATTTATATCCAGAATATATAAAAAGCTCTCAAATATTAATAATAAGGAGACTATGTATATATATATATATATATATATATATATATATATATATATATATATGATGGGTCTGAAGATTTGAAAGACACTTCACCAAAGATTTGTCAATGGAAAGGAGCACATGAAAAGACACTCAACATTATTAGTCACTGGGAAATGCAAATGAAAACCACAAGAACATACCACTACACACCTATTAGAATGGCTAAAAAAAGAGAAAAAAGACACTGACAATACGAAGTGTACTGGAAAGGAGGAAGAGCATTACATTGCTCTGTTTGGAATGCAAAATTGTACAGCCACTTCATCAGTTTCTTTCAAAATTAAATAGGCCATTATCATATGACCCAGTAATATTATTCTTAGATATTTACCCAGTGAAATCAAAATGTATATTCACATGAAAATCTTTATTCATAATTGCCCAAAACTCAGAACAACCCAAATGTACTTCAACTTGTGAGTTGATAAACAACCTTTGGTACATCCGTACAATGCAACACCACTAGGCAGTAAAAAGGAACAAACTGTTAGTGCACATAACCATGTGGATGAATATCAAATGCATTATATTAAGAAAAAGAAGCCAGATTCAAAAGGCTACATACTGAATGATAGCAATTCGATGACATTTTGGGAAAGGCAAACCTATAATGACATAAAACTGATCAGTGGTTGCCGAGGTCTGAAGGTGGGTAGGAAGCAAGAGGGGAATTGTGGAGTGAATGGAATCTTTCTCTATCTTGATTTTGGTGATGGTTACATGACTGTATGTATTTATCAAAACTCATGGAACTATATATAAAAAAGTGAATTTTACTGTATACAAATTATACCTCAATTTTAAGAAACCAGAATCACAACTACCAAACTCTCTAAAACATGGGACAATCTAAATAAATCTATATAATGCATTTTTATCAAAATCTATTATTCCGTGGCCTTCTATTATGTAAAATTATAGAAATTGAGAAATTGTTTTGGTAATTCTAAACCAAAACCTTGATCCTTTTTAAGGTGCTAAGACAAAAGCTGTTCACCTGCCTTAAATACCATTAATGTGATTATGAAAACATTAATGAATGTCCAATACATTTTTCATTGAATAACATTTTCAGAATAAAAACTTGCAAAGATGTACTTTTTAAGGTAAAACTGCCCCCCTGACTGGAAGCATTCCACACAGAGAGGTTGGATGATCCTTTGTGGGGATTCTTTTTAGGGACTTGTCATCTATAGCAGTATGTAAATTAGGTATTTTTCAGTTCTCCTCTACACTTTTCCACAATGGCCCTAGCCAATGTCTGTTATCAATCTGATGCTCAAAGAGTTTATTAAGAAATAAAAAGGATCTCTTGCCTATACCAATGAAACCTGCATTTTTTGTGCTGCCTACTATTTCACTGTGTGATGAAAAGATCACAAAATAATGTTTCTATCACTTCTTTTAATTAAAATAATTTAGGCGTATAGGATTTTGATTGTGTTGGGAAAGATGGAGAAATTGAAGCAATATTTCAGATTAAACCTTCACCAAACCTTGACATCTCTTTTCTATTCAGCACAAACAGCACTTCTAACCAACAGCCTTTATTTTTTAACTTCTTATCAAGTACTCTGGTGTTATTTAGATATAATGTAATTCAAAAAATTAATTGGGCATTTTGGATAAAACTTAGTGAAAAGGGAATGCTTAATGCAATTCCACTTATCTATACAATCAAGATGAATTTCTCATGAAGCAGGTTGAGAAATAATGCTATAGAATAGGAACTTGGTTTATGACCTTAGTTTCATTTATTCTTTATCTTTAATGAAAAAAATATTTAAAGTCTGAGTCATGGGGTTATCTCTCATCCCTAATAAATTAGAGCAGTGGTATGAAAGGTA